>NC_055988.1:23158717-23473812 GCF_018446385.1 Zingiber officinale
GACTAGGGCTCGGCTCTGGGATGAAGAGAAAATGGAGTGGCGTCGACTTCTCCCCTTGGTCACGGATTAGGCACGAGGGAGAGAGGAAAAACCGCCGCAGCCGACGGTTAGAGCTCCGGCCGTTAGGGCTCGGAGGAGTTGGGCGCGCGGCGAGGCTCGAGCACACGGGTTCGGTGAGATAGGAATACGAGAGAAAAGAAAAAAACACAGAAAAAGAAAAAGGAAAAAGGAAAAGAAATTAAAACTTTTCCTCATTAAAACAGGGTAACATAAACAGGCTTTTCTGGGCCCCGTTTTTATCCCCGTTAACTCGTCCATACGATCTCCGAAAAATTTCCGAAATATTTCCAGAAATTTCGAAAAATTCCCTTATTAATATTCGCCTATTTTCGATATTTTATACTCTCTCATTATTTTATCTCTCTTTATTTTTTCATCATACTTTCTCTCTCCTCAATCTCTCTTACCATACTCTCTCTCTATATTTTCTCTCATCCCACTTTCTCTCTCTTCATTCTTTTCCATCACACACTCTCTCCTCATTTTCTCTCATCACACTTTCCCTTTCTTCATTTTTTCCCATCACACATTCTCTCTCATCACATTTTCTCATCATACTTTCTCTCATCACACTTTCTCTCTCTTTATTTTTCTCAATTACTCTTTCTCTCTCAACACACTTTCTCTCTCATCATACTTTTTCTCTTCTCAATCTCTCCTATCAAGCTCTCTCTCCTCATTTTCTCTCATCATACTTTCCCTCTCTTAATTTTTTCCCATCACACTTTCTCTCTCATCATATGTGTCTCTCACATTCAATTTTACTTTCCATCTAATTTTTTCTCTTATTTTCCTTTAAGGGTAAAAAAATAAAATTTAAGTTCATTCCGATTGAAAATATTCAACTAACCAAACATTAGTTTTAGGAATGATACCCAAGCTCACACTCATTCCCATTCCACAATACTATGAAACCTATTCCCATTCCGATTCCTAGGAGAGAACCAAACATCACCTAAATTAAGTTTATTTTTAAATTATTTATTACATTCCATGAAATTAAATCATAAAATTTTATATATTTTAAAATAAATACAAAACACATAATAAATAATCAATTTTTTTTACTGATTTAATTATTAATTTTTAGTTAATAAATAAGAAATTTTAAAATTATAATTGAATAAATTGATGTTTTCTTAGATGAAATTTTGAAATAATTTAATTAAAAATTTAAATTTGATTAGGTTATTCATTTTAAATTTTAAATGTTATCAAGTTCTCAATTTAATTGGTATCAAGTATTCAACTTGCAAATCCTCCAGCCATGAAAATTTTTAACCGGTCTGTCAGTCCAGTGTTCTTAGATCAACCGTCCATTAGAGAAAATTCATCCGTTAATTCACCAAGATTTAAACACGATCCTTAAATATTTGAGAAACTAAAAAAGTGCCCTACCGTGGTACTATTACACAAGAACAACCTTATTTATTGCTTAAAACTTATTCAATTAGTTATTAAATTTAATAATTTAAACTTATTTTATTTAATTTATTTAACATGTTTATAAAAAGTTATTGCTGATTATTATTCACTAATATACTTGTTCAAATTTATTCATAAGTTATTGAAACATGCCCAATTAATTAAAATTGTGTTGTATTGAACGCACATAAACAATTCCATATTAAATTGAACACCAAACTTATTTTTGAACCATTGGTTCATTTACTGCCCTATCCGGCACGCTTGGGATATGCAACGAGGGCAGAATGATAGCGCACGCTTGGGATATGTACCGAGAGGACAATGTTGTTACCATCTCTATGATCTTGAACCAACTCCAGACCAATGCTTTGGATAAATATGCTCGCTCAGTCAAACTGATAAGTAAATTGTTCGGTCACACAGAATGAACAAGCCAAATGAAAGGCCATGGGGAAACCCTAACCCTACGGTCTACGGAGGGCCCTAACTATAGGAGAGTAACTCGAGGGGTGATTAGCTTGCGGGTTAGATTAACAAACATGTTAAGGTGCTTTCATACTAGGAAGCAACAGAGTTGGGAAAGTTGGCAACAAAGTTCTTTAATATATTTTGCAATGGGAGAAGGAAGCACGATGGCCTAAGTAAGATTGACTTTCCACATCTCTTCCCTCCAGGCCATTTCAAGTAGATATAAAAGAAACAAAAGGAGTTCAATAGGATGAACCCAGCATATCAAATGAGAACCACCAAAACCTCAAGAGTAAGATGCATGAATTGAGACTTGCTCCTCAAAATATTTGACAGTATGATTGATCATGTCTGAAAATTGAAAAGAGGGCATGCTGGTAATGGTGACTTGGTTATTGATTGGAATAGGACTTTTTACTATGAGAAAACGTTTTCCTTTGATCTCTCACACACTAAAACAAGTAAAAAAAAATGTTAGTGCCCAAAAACCAGGGGAAGTCTTTGGCGATAGCCCTTCGACGCTAATGACGCAAAGCCTCTGCGAGTGGCGGCCATGAGCACAGCCACTGGCCAAATCGGAGACAACTCCGTGGGTGTCCCTCAAGGCCTACGACGTCAGCAATTGGGGAAGTTTGCGACATGGATGCTATCTTTCTATGTGTTGGCAACCGGCAACAAAATCGATCGGAGCGGCAGCAAACAAGAGCAAAAGGAAGGGGTAGCAATTTTAAACAAGAGATTTGTCATGCATTTATAACTAACTATATGCTCTGATACCATTGTTGATACTCAATATGCATGAATCAAAATGAATTAAAATGGTAAACACTTACAACAATCTCCCGTAGATCTACAATCGGCGACGATTGGATTTCCTGTCGGGAGATAAATCATAGGATCGGAAGGCTCTCCACAATTCCACGAACCAAATCCCACCGTCTCAAACGTTCTTCTCACTCTCCCGTTGTTTCTTTCTCTACACCATGAATCAGCCCCCCAATGATCCTTGGACGTACCCCTTATAAAGGAAAATAACCCAAGGATATAATGGACTTTTCCATTAATAGTAGTGGGGAACGTGGGCATGTTCCCACGTTCCCCATTTCCTATAGGATCAACATCTGAAGCCAACTAGTGACGAGCCGAGCGAATCAAGGGATCAAACCCATAGACAGCTTCGGCGAAGAATTTGATCAGCTTACGAGGGAGCGAGGAGGAGAGAGGGTGACCGACAGAGGAGAGGTCCTGCTCGTCGACGCAGCTACAGCGGTGAAGCAACAAATCTTAACTGCCTCCAGAACAAAATCGCAAGCAACAAGACTCTCCTTTCTTTTCCATGGCCAAGGAGAAGGAGACGTGAGAAAGATCACGGTTTGCAGTGTACTCTCGCCTCTTCTTAAAAAAAAAATCTAATGGCCATTTATACCAGGTGGAGTTGTACTCTCGCCTCTATTTACAAACAAAAAAAACTGTAATGACCTTTTATACTAGGTGGAGTTTAGAGTTTAGGGTTTAGAATTTAGTCCCATATCGTTTGTTTTTGATTGACGGAGTGGAACTAGTGCTATAAAAGAAGAGGCTATGGCACTTTTTCATTCATACCTTTCTCGGCATTTTGGCTAAGATCAAGTGTAGTATCTGTTCTTATCAGTTTAATATCTGATACGTGGACCATTGGTTCACTATGATATTAAATTAATTTTTATTTTGGGGAGGGATCATTACAGTAGCTTGCTATTGGATCCTTCACGGCATCCCTGTGTTGCACTCTTGTAGGGGTTCGACGCACCTGACCAAGATAAATTAAATTTTTATATTAAATTATGTTTTTTTAAAATTATTAATTATAGTGCAAGAAATTAAATCTTAAAATTTTATATATTTAAAAATAAATACAAAACACATAATAATAATTGAATTTTTTTATTGAATTAATTATTAATGTTCACTTAATGAATAAGAAATTTTAAAATTAGAATTGAATAAATTGATGTTTTCTTAGATTAAATTTTGAAATAATTTAATTAGGTCCTTCAATTTAATTGAAATAACTTAATTAGTGTGGTTTTTTTTAATTTGGTAAGAAAAAATGATTTTACTCCGCCGAAGAAAGATAAATCACGCACCAAACAACTTTCTAATAGAGAAAATTCAAGTATTCAACTTACTAATCCTGGGATGGTCAATCCAACCATAAAAATTTTCCACCGGTCCATCAATCCAGTGTTCTTAGATCAATCGTCCATTAGAGAAAATTCATTCGTTAATTCATCGAGATTTAAACTCAATCCTTAAATATTTGGGAAATTAAAAAAAGTGCCTTACCGTGGTACTATTACACAAGAATAACCTTATTTATTGTTTGAAACTTGTTCAACTATTTATTAAATTTAATTATTTTATTTTATTTTATTTATTTAACATGTTTATAATAAAGTTATTGATGATCATTATTCACCAACATACTTGTTCAAATTTATTCGTAAGGTATTGAAATTGTGTTGTATTGAACGAACAAAAATAATTCCTTATTAAATTGAACACCAATCTTATTTTTGAACAATTGGTTCATTTACCGCCCTATCCAGCACGCTTGGGATATGCAACGAGGGCACAATGATAGGGCACACATGGGATGTGTACCGAGAGCACAATGTTGTTACCATCTTGATGATCTTGAACCAACTCCAGACCAATGCTTTAGATAAATAGGCTCGCTCAGTCAAACTGATAAATGGATCACTGAAAGAACATGCCAAATGATAGACCATGGTAAAACCCTAACCCTACAGTCTACGGAGGGCCCGAACTATAGGAGAATAACTCGAGGGGTGATTAGCTTACGGGTTAGATTAAGTAACATGTTAAGGCACTTTCATACCAGGAAGCAACAGAGTTGGGAAAGTAGGCAACAAAGTTCTTTAATATATTTTGCAATGGGAGAAGGAAGCACAAAGGCCAAAGTAAGATTGACTTTCCACATCTCTTCCCTCCAGGCTATTGTAGGTAGATATAAAAAAAACAAAACGAGTTCAATAGGATGAACCCAGCATATCAAATGAGAACCACTAAAACATCAAGAGTAAGATGCATGAATTGAGACTTCCTCCTCAAAATATTTGATAGTACGATTGATCATGTCTGAAAATTGAAAAGAGGGCATGCTGGCAATGGTGACTTGGTTATTGATTGGAATAAGACTTTTTACTATGAGAAAAAGTTTTCCTTTGATCTCGCAAACACAAAAACAAGTAAAAAAAAAAGGTTAGTGCCCAGAAATCAGGGGAAGTCTTTGGCGATAACCCTCTAATGTTAATGACGGAAAGCCTCAACGAGTGGTGGCCATGAGCCAAGCCACCGGCCAAATCGGAGACAAACTCCGTGGGTGTCCCTCAAGGCCTACGACGTCGGCAAATGGCGAAGTTCGTGACATGGACGCTATCTTTCCATGTGTTGGCAGCGGGCAACAAAATCGATCGGAGCGGCAGCAAACAAGAACAAAAGGAAGGGGTAGCAATTTTAAGCAAGAGATTTGTCATGCATTTATAACTAACTATGTGCTCTGATACCATTGTTGATACTCTAAATGCATGAATCAAAACGAATTAAAATGGTAAACACTTACAACGATCTCCCGCAGATCTGCAATCGGCGAAGATTGGATTTGCGGTCGGAAGAGCAATCATAGGATTGGAATGCTCTCCACAATTCCACGAACCAAATCCCACCATCTCAGATGTTCTGCTCAGTCTCTCGTTGTCTCTTTCTCTACACCGTGAATCGTCTCCCATGATCCTTGGACGCACCCCTTATAAAGGGAAATAACCCAAGGATATGATGGGCTTTTCCATTAAGAGTAGTGGGGAACGTGGGCATGTTCCCACGTTCCCATTTCCTATAGGATCGACATCTGAAGCCGACTATTGACGAGATGAGCGAATCAGGGGATCAAACCCACAGACAGCTTCGGTGAAAAATTTGAACAGCTTACGAGGGAGTAAGATGGAGAGAGGGTGACCGACGGACGAGAGGCCCTGCTCGTCGACGCAGCTACAACTGCAAAGCAACAAACCTTAACTAGCTCCAGAACAAAATCGCAAGCAACAAGACTCTCCTTTCTTTTCCGCGGCCAAGGAGAAGGAGACATGAGAAAGATCACGGTTTGTAGTGTACTCTCGCCTCTTATGAAAAAAAACTCTAATGGTCATTTAGACCAGGTGGAGTTGTACTCTCGCCTCTATTTACAAACAAAAAAAAACTGCAATGACCTTTTATACTAGATGGAGTTTACATGTTAGGGTTTAGAATTTAGTCCCATATCTTTTGTTTTTGATTGACGGAGTGGAACTAGTGCTATAAAAGAAGAGGCTATGACACTTTCTTATTCATACCTTTCTCGGCCTTTTGGCTAAGATCAAGTGTAGTATCTGTTCTTATCAGTTTAATATCTGATACGTGGACCATTGCTTCACTATGATATTAAATTAATTTTTGTTTTGGAGGGATCATTACAATAGCTTGTTATTAGATCCTTCACGTGTCATCCTTGTGTTGTACTTTTGCAAGGGTTCGGCGCACCCGACCAAGTTAAATTAAATTTTTATATTAAATTAAGTTTATTTTTAAATTATTAATTATAGTCCATTAAATTAAATCTTAAAATTTTATATATTTAAAAATAATTAAAATTACAAATGAAAGGAGATCCCATATTCAATATATCATCAAATGAATATTAAAAAAAACATCCTATAAAGATATTTTATATAAAAATATACTTTTTTCAATATTATTGTATCTACAACAACCTAATCAATTATTTTATTTTAATCAAATTTATTATTTAATTACCTGAATACCAATTTGGCTACACCGTGGGGGTAGAGTTTGGTTCAAGTTTGGCTTGAGGTTGGTTCGTTTAAATGTTATCAAGTTCTCAATTGAATTGGTATCAAGTACTCAACTTTCGCTGACTAATCCTGGGATGGTCAATCCAGACATAAAAATTTTCCACTGGTCCATCAATCCAATGTTCTTAGATCAATCATCTATCAGGGAAAATTCATCCGTTAATTCACCGAGATTTAAACTCGATCCTTAAATATTTGGGAAACTAAAAGTGTCCTATCATGGTACTATTACACAAGAACAACCTTATTTATTGTTTGAAACTTATTCAATTATTTATTAAATTTAATTATTTTATTTTATTTTATTTTTTAAACATGTTTATAAACAAGTTATTGATGATCATCATTCACCAATATACTTGTTCAAATTTATTCATAAATTTTTGAAGCATGTCTAATTAATTAAAATAGTGTTGTATTGAACGCACATAAATAATTTCATATTAAATTGAACACCAAACTTATTTTTGAACCATTGGTTCATTTACTGCCTTATCTGGCATGCTTGGGATATGCAACGAGGGCACAATGATAGGGCACGCTTGGGATGTGTACCGAGAGCACAATATTGTTACCATCTCGATGATCTTGAACCAACTCCAGACCAATGCTTTGGATAAATAGTCTCGCTCAGTCAAACTGACAAGTAAATTGTTCGGTAACATTGAAAGAACATGCAAAATGAAAGACCATGGGAAAACCCTAACCCTACGGTCTATGGAGGGCCCAAACTATAGGAGAATAACTCGAGGGGTGATTAGCTTGTGCGTTAGATTAACTAACATTTTAAGGCGCTTTCATACCTGGATGCAACAGAGTTGGGAAAGTAGGCAACAAAGTTCTTTAATATATTTTGCAATGGGAGAAGGAAGCACAAAGGCCAAACTAAGATTGGCATTCCACATCTCATCCCTCCAGGCTATTGCAAGTAGATATAAAAGAAACAAAACGAGTTCAATAGGATGAACTCAGCATAGCAAATGAGCACTATGTGAAAAATGACTTTTTACTTCGCCACAATTTACTTCGTCAATTTAAATATACGAAGTAAAAGTGTATAAGCAACTTCGCTGAAAAAATCGACGAAGTATATACAAATATAGACTTCGCAGATTTAAAAACACGGGCTTCGCTTTAAACTGAAATAAGCTATTACTTCGGAAAGTTGTTAAATACCGAAGTAGTAACGTCGTGAATACAATTTTTAGTGTTTACTCTGAAGTAATAGTACAAGAGTTAACTTTTATTTTGAGACCACTTTTATTTCCCCCCACTTTTTCGTTTTCTTGGGTTAGGGCTTCCCTCTGCCGAAATTGATTTTTTGGACCTCCTCTTCCTTCCCCTTCATTTCAGTCCTCTCCGTTCCCCCTCGTTAGGGCTTCCGATTTGGAGTCTTAGGAAACAGAGATGAAGGTTTCCTCGTTAGGGCTTCCGAAATAAGGTTTGGCAACTTGAACTTTCTTACGCAGGGTTTAGGTTGCAAGTGTTTGAGATATACCGTATGTTTTCAATTTGATAGAGCTGGTGGAAGGCTGAGGTCCAGGTTTCTTTCCTTCGATTTCTTTTTCTTATTCTTTTTCTTTTTCTCCTCCTTTATTTTGCAAAATCATGTTTTAGACGGTCTCCAATTTGTTGTAGGTTTAGTGCTATTCTTCCAACAAAGACAAGTGTTTGGAATTTTTTTTTTGCTTTTTTTTTCAGTCTCTATGTTTACGAGGTCATTACCTAAAGGGCTGATTCATGATGCTTTTTTGGAGTAGATACTTCTGTTTTCGGTTGTTCTTTATTTGGTTTGTTGTTGTGGATCGTGATGAGACCAGTGGTGGGGGCTGCCATTGTCCTCACTGGTCAGTGGGAAGGCAAGGAACACAAATTTTCAGCGACGGCAACTGCTTCTGGTGGCCCACAGACCTTCAAAGGTTTCTCCGGTGAAGTCTTGGGGAAGAAGAGTGTGGCAACCTTGGAAACCGTGGCCAGCAAGGCAAGAGAGGTTGCATTCAAATTTTGTGCCCCGAAAGTCAAAATGAACAGGGAGGGCGGTGGTTTCAAGAATGGCACGTCACCGCTGGAGCTGTGCACGACATTTTCCAAAGTAGAGATCAGTCAAGGCACGACATTTGAAATACAAAATTTGAATTCATTCTAAGCAATTCAGTCAAGGCACGACATTTGAAATTTTGAAATTTGAATTCAGTCAAAGAAATTCAGTCAAGACATGGCATTTGCGGCATTTGAAAGTCGAAAATTGAATTCAGTCAACAAAATTCAGTCAAGGCACGTCATTTCAAATTCAAAATTTGAATTCACAATTTGTTGCTGTAAAATAGTATCAACTACTTCAGTTATTACCAAAAATTTCAAAGTCGTATCTATCTATTACTTCGATCCAGAACGAAGCTAAATGTAATTTAATCGATAATTACTTCAGAAATTAATGATATATGACGAAGTAAAAGTAATCCATTACTTTATTTTTAACCGAAGTTAAAGTAGGTATATTACTTCACAACAAATACTATAGATGAAGTCGAAAAGGATTAATTACTTCGGTGTTTTTAAAAACCGACGAAGTTATATGCACTTTTTACTTCGTAATATGTCCGAACCCGACACCCAATACGACTTCGGAGTTTATCCGAAGTAAAATGAATCTTTTTACTACACGCGTGTCTACTTCGGTAAAAACAGGTCTTTTACTTCAGGTAATCAACGAAGTAAAAAGTCGTTTTTCACATAGTGGAGAACCACCAAAACCTCAAGAGTAAGATGCATGAATTGAGACTTCCTCCTCAAAATATTTGACAATACGATTGATTATGTTTGAAAATTGAAAAGAGGGCATGCTGGCAATGGTTACTTGGTTATTGATTGGAATAAGACTTTTTACTATGAGAAAAAGTTTTCCTTTGATCTCGCACACACTAAAACAAGCAAAAAAAAAATGTTAGTGACCAGAAACCAGGGGAAGTCTTTGGCGATAGCCCTCCGACGCTAATGACGCAAAGCCTCTACGAGTGGCGGCCATGAGCACAACCACCGGCCAATATCAGAGCAAACTTTGTGGGTGTTCCTCAAGGCCTACGACGTCGGCAATTGGGGAAGTTTGCGACATGGACACTATTTTTCCATGTGTTGGCAGCAGGCAACAAAATCGATCGGAGCGGCAGGAAAAGAGAGCAAAAGGAAGGGGTAGAAATTTTAAGCAGGAGATTTGTCATGCATTTATAACTAACTATGTGCTATGATACCATTGTTGATACTCTAAATGCACGAATCAAAACGAATTAAAATGGTAAACACTTACAACGATCTCCCACAGATCTACAATCGACGACGATTGGACTTGCTGCCGGAAGAGCAATCATAGGATTGGAAAGCTCTCCACAATTCCACGAACCAAATCTCACCGTCTCAGATATTCTTCTCACTCTCTCGTTGTCTCTTTCTCTACACTGTGAATCATCCGCCATGATCCTTGGACGCATCCCTTATAAAGGAAAATAACTCAAGGATATACTGGACTTTTCCATTAATAGTAGTGGGGAACGTGGGCATGCTCCTACGTTCCCATTTCCTATAGGATCAACATCTGAAGCCGACTAGTGATGAGCCGAGCGAATCGGGGGATCAAACCTACAGACACCTTAGGCAAAGAATTTGATCAGCTTACGAGGGAGCGAGGCGGAGAGAGGTTGACTGACGGAGGAGATGTCCTGCTTGTCGACGCAGCTGCAGCGACGAAACAACAAACCTTAACTGCCTCCAGAACAAAATCACAAGCAACAAGACTCTCCTTTCTTTTCCGTGGCGAAGGAGAAGGAGGTGTGAGAAAGATCACGATTTGCAGTGTACTCTCGCCTCTTCTTAAAAAAAAAACTCTAATGGCCATTTATACCAGGGGTTCATTACAATAGCTTGCTACTAAATCCTTCACGTGTCATCCTTGTGTTACACTTTTACAGGGGTTCGGCTCACTTGACCAACTTAAATTAAATTTTTATATTAAATTAAGTCTATTTTTAAATTATTAATTATAGTCCATTAAATTAAATCTTAAAATTTTATATATTGGCTGGAACATATAATTTCACAACCACGAGTATAATAGCACAATAAAAATATGAAACTACTCTAGCAATGGCAAACAACCATATCACTCCAACAATAGGAGGTATCAAACTACAATGCGGAAATAAACTCAATTACAATCTCAACTTCATAATAACATAAACTAAAACTCTAAACAGGTAGGTCCTGAAAATTCACTAGCGAACTCTGGATCTCTCCATAGTCCTGGCATCACACACACTGTCACAGCATCTCCTTGTCGCCTTCCTTCTTATACTTTTCCTTTTCCTTTATCTGCAGTAGGAGGAAAATAGTATCTATAAGCTAAAAGCTTAGTGAGCGCTATCCTACTCACAAAATCTCGATATGCATGTATATAAATAAAAACATGCTAAAACTGAATGCTAACATGTAAAGCTACTCATGCTCATAAATAGACAAGAAATCAACTAACTGGAAAACTAACATGTATAGCTACTCATGCTCATGAATAGCAAAGAAATCATATCATGCTAACTGAAATACTAAACATGTATAGCTAATCATGCTCATAAATAGCAAAGGAACTAACTAAAAAGCTAACATGTAAAGCTAATCATGCTCATAAATAGCAAAGAAATCTAACTAACTGAAATACTAAACATGTATAGCTAATCATGCTCATAAATAGCAAAGGAATCATGCTAACTGAAATACTAAACATGTATAGCTAATCATGCTCATAAATAGCAAAGGAATCATACTAACTGAAATACTAAACATGTACAGCTAATCATAGAACTATCATGTGTACCAATAGGAAACTGAACTGATACATTAGCTGAACTAATTAATGCTAAACTGAGTCTAACTTGTATTCACATAACTAATTTGTGAAGTTTTGAAAACTATTTACATAATAGATTAAAATAATAATCATGCTGTTGATGGGCCCGGCAACTGTACTTGTTGTGCGCGCATCCCTAACTAAACCCGGGATTGCAAGTTCCGAGTCTAGTAAGGTTTACTAGGTTATCTAAACCTAGGGACGACTGTGGGAGCCCAACCCAATGGATATCTAATCCAGTACAGTGCCACTGCTGAAAATAAAATACTGATTTCAAAGCTAATTTTCTTATCTTGCTTTTACTAGGTTATCTGAACCTAGAACTAGGTTATCTGAACCTAGAGGCGACTGTGGGAGCCCACCCATTGGACCGTAGTCCCATATAAGTTGAAGCAAGACTAAATAAGTTATTTTAAATGCTTCTACTGCATTTACTGAGCTATTAAAATGCCTACTGTAGCATTATATTGAGCTAAGCATTTTATCAAGCACTTGGGGTGCACTAGAACACACTCTACGTACTGAAAATCTGTATACAAAGCTTAACATAAATCTGCGTGTAAAGCTTAATAAAAATCTGCATATAAGTTTATCAAAATCTGCATACTAAGCTTATCTAAAATCTGCATGCTATAAAAATAGGACTGCTCATGTTATTCCAATAGCAAATAAGAAACTAGAACAACTTAAGCATGCTGTGATTGTAAAACCAATTCAACTACTAGGCACGCAATAGAATCTAGAAAATAAAGGAATCATTGCTGCATGGAATTAACAGTATATCATGCTTCATTAGGAAATACTAAACAGCAATGAAAGGAACTCAACTAAGTTCTGCATTTGCTAATAAAAGCATGCTTATTCATATCCAGCAAATAGCACAAAACAAAACTAATACATGCTGGAATTAAAACCTTTATAATGCTTGTTTCAATGATATAAATGAAATATCAATCTGCACATGTACAAGACTAAATTCAGGACATGCATGCTATAACAGAACACAAGCATCAAGCAAATAAATACCTTTAAGCATGCTATAACAGAACTTAAGCATCAAGCAAATAGGTCCCTAGCTACCCTATTCTATAAAGCATGATCTGGAAGCCATAGGAAAAATCCGAATACAAAGGAAGGAACTAAAACTCAACCTTAAGCTTAAAACTGTTCATGCTCGAAACATTAGTTAGGGCATCCAAAAACCAAACTTAATCATGCATATTCTTCCTTGAAGACTCACGGCAGAAAACTAAAGGAACCAACAAATTAAACTAACTCATAATACTCAATGTGCATATATTTGTATATACATCAAAACTGAAGCTAAAATGCCTAATAAACACATGCTGGTCCAGTAAGCTATAAAGGAAATCAAATTGGCATGTCTAATTAAGCTACAAAAGAATAAGTCTACTAAGGAACATAAACAACCTTGAATCCGATCCAAAATTTGCTCACAAGAAACAACAAAGCAGAAAGGGAACACATCTTCAAAGAAAACCTGAACCTGTCCCCAAAACTATAAGTTATCCTGAAGAAATCAAGAATCCGAAATCTCCATACACGGCAGCAAGCTTCTAAAGCAACAAGATCTAAACTCTACCGAATCCAAACTACAATTCGAAACAACACAATCTGTTTCCCTTCTTTGAAATTCTCGACAACAAAGTGAAGTAATTCTGCTTAGTGAAGAAAAACTAGGGTTCACGGCATCAAGATGTGAAACTAGGGTTCATGTGTGCTTCGGAAGAAAAGTGAGAAACTAAAGAAATTCGGAGCTATCCTACTGCAGGTGAGAAGCAACTCACCTTCGTTTCCTTGATTCACAGCCGAAGGAGGAACCTTCTAGTGCTTCTAGGGCTCGGGTGAACTTGAAATCGGGGCCTCTTCCTTGCTCACGGCTTCCTTCTTGACGAGCGACCTCGGATCGACGAAGAACTCACGGAAGAAGACGCTCGCCAACCGCCGGAGACGAAGCCCTAGCTTCGTCTCTGTTTTCGCCCGAGAGGAAAAACGCCGTCACGAGAGGAGGAGAGGAGAAGATTTTTGTCACGGGGAAAACCTAAGTTCTCTTCTTATAACTTTAATATTCTGTTAACTAACTATTGCTTAAATACAACTTGATTCGGGTTTTATTAACAAACCCGTGGTTGGTCTGTTGGTGGGCTGCGTTCTGCTTAAAGCCCAACTCGAGGGATCGAATCCCAGCTGCAACCATTTTATTTTAAATATTCTAACTTATGCTTAAATATATTTGTTCTCCTATCTAGTTAACAAATCGAGCACAGCTCGGTTGGTCGGGCCGAGTTCTGCTCGGGCCGAGGAGCTCGGTTCGAAACCCAGCTTCTTCAACTTATTTTCCTTCTTATTATTCTCCATTACCATGTTCTACATCATATACATTTCATCTCATTTATTATTAACAAAACGTTTCCAGACCAGTTGGTTGGCTAAGTCCGGATTCGGGTCCGGGGTCTTGGGTTCAAAACCCGGCTTCAACATTTTTTTGTCACAACTTCTTTCTTTTGGTAAAAATACCAAACGACCTCCAAAAATTCCATAAAAATACTCTAAAAATTTCTAAAAATCTCTAGAATTTTTCTAAAGCATTTATAAATTTTAATAAGGTCTTTTAGGACTCGAAATAGGGAAAATTGGGTCGTTACATCATCCTTGTGTTGCACTTTTGCAGGGGTTCGGCTCACCCGACCAAGTTAAATTAAATTTTTATATTAAATTAAGTTTATTTTTAAATTATTAATTATAGTCCATTAAATTAAATCTTAAAATTTTATATATTTAAAAATAATTAAAATTACAAATAAAAGGAGATCCCATATTCAATATATCATCAAATGAATATTAAAAAAAAACATCCTATAAAGATATTTTATATAAAAATATACTTTTTTCGATATTATTGTATCTACAACAACCTAATCAATTATTTTATTTTAATCAAATTTATTATTTATATAATACTCTTATATTAAAATATTACTTGGTCAAAATCATTTAAATTTTATTAAAATTAATTTAAATTATTAAAATCATTTAAAAATATTTGTAACACCTACCTAAATTGTTGTTATACAACTCCTAGTGACGAGCCGAGCGAATTGGGAGATCAAACCCACATATGACTTCGGCGGGAAATTCGATCAGCTTACGAGGGAGCGAGGCGGAGAGAGGGTGAGCGACGGAGGAGAGGTCCTGCTCGCCGACGCAGCTGCAACGGTGAAGCAACAAACCTTAACTGCCTCTAGAACAAAATCGCAAGCAACAAGACTCTCATTTCTTTTCCGCGGCCAAGGAGAAGGAGACATGAGAAAGATCACGGATTGCAATGTACTCTCGCCTCTTTTTTAAAAAAATCTGTAATGGCCATTTAGACTAGGTGGACTTGTACACTAGCCTCTTCTTGCAAAAAAACAAAGAAACTACTGTAATGACCTTTTATACTAGATGGAGTTTAGAGTTTAGGGTTTAGAATTTAGTCCCATATCATTTGTTTTTATTGGCGGAGTGGAACTAGTGCTATAAAAGAAGAGGCTATGGTTCAATTTTATTCATACCTTTCTCGGCCTTTTGGCTAAGATCAAGTGTAGTATCTGTTCTTATCAGTTTAATATCTGATACGTGGATCATTGATTCACTATGATATTAAATTAATTTTTGTTTTGGGGAGGGATCATTACAATAGCTTGCTACTAGATCCTTCACGTGTCATCCTTGTGTTGCACTTTTGCAGGGGTTCGGCGCACCCGACCAAGTTAAATTAAAATTTTATATTAAATTAAGTTTATTTTTAAATTATTAATTATAGTCCATGAAATTAAATCTTAAAATTTTATATATTTAAAAATAATTAAAATTACAAAAATAATTGAATTTTTTTTACTAATTTAATTAAAACTTTAAATTTGATTAGGTTATTCAAATATAATTGAAGAACCATAATTAGGGTAGTTTATTTTTTTAATTTGGTTAGAAAAAATAATTTTACTCCGCCCAAGAAAGATAAATCACATACCAAACAACTTTCTAAGTGGGATGACATTTAATCCTTAGGGAATACCAATTTGATTACACCGTGAGGACAGAGTTTGGTTCGTTTAGATGTTATCAAGTTCTCAATTTAGTTGGTATTCAACTTTCGTTGACTAATCCTGGGTTGATCAATCAAGCCATGAAAATTTTCCACCGGTCCATCAATCCAGTTTTCTTAGATCAACCATCCATTAGAGAAAATTCATCCGTTAATTCACCGAGATTTAAACTCGATCCTTAAATATTTTGGAAACTAAAAAAAGTGCCCTACCGTGGTACTATTAAACAAGAACAAACTTATTTATTGCTTGAAACTTATTCAATTAGTTATTAAATTTAATAATTTAAACTTATTTAATTTTATTTATTTAGCATGTTTATAAAAAAGTTATTGATGATCATTATTCACCATTATAATTTTTCAAATTTATTCGTAAGTTATTGAAGCATGTCCAATTAATTAAAATTGTGTGTATTGAACGAACATAAATAACTCCGTATTAAACTGAACACTAAACTTATTTTGAACCATTGGTTCATATGCAACAAGGAGACAATGATAGGGCATGCTTGGGAAGTGTACCGAGAGCACAATGTTGTTACCATCTCGATGATCTTCAACCAACTTCAAACCAATGCTTTGGATAAACAGGCTCGCTCAGTCAAACTGATAAGTAGATTGTTCGATCACACCGAAAGAATTGGCCAAATGAAAGACCATGGGAAAACCCTAACCCTACGGTCTACAGAGGGCCCGAACTATAGGAGAATAACTCGAGGGTGATTAGCTTCCGAGTTAGATTAACTAACATGTTAATGCGATTTCATACCAGGAAGAAACAGAGTTGGGAAAGTAGGCAACAAAGTTCTTTAATATATTTTGCAATGAGAGAAGGAAGCAGAAGGGCCAAAGTAAGATTGACTTTCCACATCTCTTCCCTTCAGGCTATTGCAAGTTGATATAAAAGAAACAAAACGAGTTCAATAGGATGAACCTAGCATATCAAATGAGAACCACCAAAACCTCAAGAGTAAGATGCATGAATTGAGACTGCCTCCTCAAAATATTTGACAATACGATTGATCATGTCTGAAAATTGAAAGGAGGGTGTGCTAGCAATGGTGACTTGGTTATTGGTTTGAATAAGACTTTTTACTCTGAGATAAGGTTTTCCTTCGATCCCACACACACTAAAACAAACAAACAAAATGCTAGTGCCCAGAAATCAGTGGAAGTCTTTGGAGAAGGGCCTTCGACGCTCAAATCAGTAAAAATTCCGAATGGGTGAGTGAAGAACAGTAGAGAACGTTTATGTGAGAGTAAGCTTGAGATGTTGAACAAAACATACTTTGGCAACGGAGAGGGCTCCCTTTTTATACCACCTCTCATAACCTCGTAATCATGAGGTGATGAAGAATGTCAGAGGTTGATAATGGAAAGTAAAAAACTTGTGCAATAACTGTCCAAGGAATCTTCCCTTACCCACATGTGTATCTCCTTTGTTGTTTATAACTTATGTCATTGATGAGGTAGTTAAAGGAATATGCTGTCATAAGTGGTCGGTTGATGATAAACATGATAATCCCCCAGAAAGGTTTTGGAAGAATATTCTTTAACATAAGGTTGTTACTTTGACAAGTAGTTAGGATTTGCTGCTCATATTGTCTCATGAGGAACACGAACTCTCTAGTGCTCGCCGTGAAGACACGGACGCCATCAAGGGCATCCCGGGTTGCAGTCACATCGACACCCCCCGTAACGATTGCGACGCAGCTCGAAGGATCGACATCTGAAGTCGATTAGTGATGAGTTGAGCGAATCAGGGGATCAAACCCAGAGAATTCAGTGGAGAATTTGATGTGCTTACAAGGGAGCGAGGCGGAGATAAATTCCAGCTTGATACTATCACGAGTATAATAATTAAATTATTAATTATAATATTTGAAAATAATTTTTTTAAATCAATAAATTTAAAAATTTATCGAAATCATGAGCATTGGGTTAAATTTAATTGGGATTAAAAATCAATATAAATTGCAGTTATAATAGTGTTTAGAATTTTTTTAATTAGGATTAAAAATAAACATAAATCATAACTTATAATAGTGTTTAAATAATCAAATTTTTTAACCAATTTAATTTTTTGCTTTCATTTATTTTCAGAATTGAATAAATGGAATAAATCATTGTTTTTTTAATGAAATTTTGAAATAACTTAATCAAAATTTTAAATTTGATTAGTTTATTCAATTAGGGTGGTTTATTTTTTGAATTTGGTTAGAAAAAGTGATTTTACTCCACCCAAACATCTCTCATCTATTAGGGTCAATTTATAGCTAGGGGGAAGGGGGGGTGAATAGCTCTTCATGCTTCATTGGCTTGATTCGTGATGAGGATATGCAGCGGATAGAACTCTAAGCAAAACTCACAACACAAACACAAGGATTTACTTGGTATCCACTTCAAGAAGAGGTGACTAATCCAAGAATCCATACACGACACGCTCTCCACTATGAAAAATACTTCTTCTCGGTAACTACCGGAGGTGGAGAAAACTCGTACAAACTCACACAACAAGATACAACTCTAAGCAAGAAGTAACTACAAGAATACAAATGAAAAACTTCTTCTTGCTTGATCTCTTGTTGATGAAGACGCCTCTGGACCCTTTGGAAAGTGCAACAACACCTCTCTTCCAAGCTCTAAGTCCGGCGGTGAGTAGTTAAGAATATCACGTGAGCGCTGGAAGAAGGCTCGAGTAGAACTACTGAGAAGAAAGCTCGCCACAGCTTTATACACTGCGCCTCTAGGGCCCCCAATCGATTAGGCTTGCTCCTAATCGATTGCCATGTGAGATCCGCGCCATCCTAGCCGTCCAAAGCTTGCTACTTGTGCAACGGTCATATCACAATTGATTGGTCTATCGATTGGGGAGACTTGAATCGATCATCTGATTGATTTAGAGCGTCTTTGTGTTCTCACTCGAAAAGGCTTGAATCGATTGGTCGATCGATTCATCCTTTCTCTCGTCGTGTGAGATTTCCAACCCCAATCGATCGGTTGATCGATTGGGGATGCTTCTGTACTCACGATTCAAGCTCCCAATTGATCGGCTGATCGATTGGGCTGCTGTTTATCGCAACACTTTCCCAATCAATCGGTTGATCGATTGGGCTTCGGTTCAATTGATTGGGATCAAACCCAGAGAATTCAGTGGAGAATTTGATGTGCTTACAAGGGAGCGAGGCGGAGATAAATTCCAGCTTGATACTATCACGAGTATAATAATTAAATTATTAATTATAATATTTGAAAATAATTTTTTTAAATCAATAAATTTAAAAATTTATCGAAATCATGAGCATTGGGTTAAATTTAATTGGGATTAAAAATCAATATAAATTGCAGTTATAATAGTGTTTAGAATTTTTTTAATTAGGATTAAAAATAAACATAAATCATAACTTATAATAGTGTTTAAATAATCAAATTTTTTAACCAATTTAATTTTTTTGCTTTCATTTATTTTCAGAATTGAATAAATGGAATAAATCATTGTTTTTTTAATGAAATTTTGAAATAACTTAATCAAAATTTTAAATTTGATTAGTTTATTCAATTAGGGTGGTTTATTTTTTGAATTTGGTTAGAAAAAGTGATTTTACTCCACCCAAACATCTCTCATCTATTAGGGTCAATTTATAGCTAGGGGGAAGGGGGGGGTGAATAGCTCTTCATGCTTCATTGGCTTGATTCGTGATGAGGATATGCAGCGGATAGAACTCTAAGCAAAACTCACAACACAAACACAAGGATTTACTTGGTATCCACTTCAAGAAGAGGTGACTAATCCAAGAATCCATACACGACACGCTCTCCACTATGAAAAATACTTCTTCTCGGTAACTACCGGAGGTGGAGAAAACTCGTACAAACTCACACAACAAGATACAACTCTAAGCAAGAAGTAACTACAAGAATACAAATGAAAAACTTCTTCTTGCTTGATCTCTTGTTGATGAAGACACCTCTGGACCCTTTGGAAAGTGCAACAACACCTCTCTTCCAAGCTCTAAGTCCGGCGGTGAGTAGTTAAGAATATCACGTGAGCGCTGGAAGAAGGCTCGAGTAGAACTACTGAGAAGAAAGCTCGCCACAGCTTTATACACTGCGCCTCTAGGGCCCCCAATCGATTAGGCTTGCTCCTAATCGATTGCCATGTGAGATCCGCGCCATCGTAGCCGTCCAAAGCTTGCTACTTGTGCAACGGTCATATCACAATTGATTGGTCTATCGATTGGGGAGACTTGAATCGATCAGCTGATTGATTTAGAGCGTCTTTGTGTTCTCACTCGAAAAGGCTTGAATCGATCGGTCGATCGATTCATCCTTTCTCTCGTCGTGTGAGATTTCCAACCCCAATCGATCGGTTGATTGATTGGGGATGCTTCTGTACTCACGATTCAAGCTCCCAATTGATCGGCTGATCGATTGGGCTGCTGTTTATCGCAACACTTTCCCAATCGATCGGTTGATCGATTGGGCTTCGGTTCAATTGATTGGCTAATCGATTGACCACCCTTGACTTGCTTAACTCAAGCCCAAGGGTTCCCAAATTCAACGTCCAGTCAACCGTGACCTGTTGGGACTCCTCATGCCTAGCATTCTATCAACCTTGACCTACTGGGACTTCTTCACCAAGTGTCATGTCAATTCTTTGCCAAGTGTTCGGTCCCCCATGACCCACTTGGACTTCCTTCCACCAGATGTCCGGTCACCCTTGACCCATCTAGATTTCCTTGTGCCAAGTATCCGATCACTCCTTTGACCTACTTGGACTTCTCAACACCAGGTGTCCGGTCAACCTTGACCCACTTGGATTTCCACGTGCCTGGCTTCACTCACCAGGTCGTTCCATCTGCCTAGCTTCACTCACTAGAACTTTTCATCTGCTTGACTTCACTTACCAGGATTTTCACCTAGCTTCACCCACTAGGATTTTCACCTGGTTTCACTCACCGGGACTTTCACTTGCTTGGCTTTACTCACCAGGACTTTCAACTACCTAGCTTCACGCACCAAGACTTTCACCACCAAGTGTCCAATCAACATTGACTCACTTGGATTTTCCTTTCTACCAACCTTCCTGTTGGACTTGTCTTTGCCAAATCTCCAGTTAGAACTTTCCCAGTCAAGTAACCAGTCAACATTGACCTACTTGACTCTTTTTCACATCAAACTTGTCAAACTTTGACCAGAGGAGATTTGCACCAACAATCTCCCCAATTGGATGATTGCACCTACAATTTCCATATATTACCAAATATCAAAACTCAAACATCAAGACTCAAGCTTGAGCCAACTCAAGCTTAGTCAACTTGATCAACCTTAACCCAGGGATATTGCACCAACATCATCATCGACTCCAGAACCAGAAAAAAAAAGTAAATCACATACCGAACAACTTTCTAAGAGGGAGGATATTTAATCCTTAGGGAATGAACCCGGAGAATGAAACACCTATACTACCAGAATACCAAATTGGCTACACTGCAGGGGAAGAGTTTGGTTCAAGTTTGGCTTGAGGTTGGTGCGTTTAGATGTTATCAAGTTTTCAATTTAGTTGGTACCAAGTATTCAACTTTCTCCGACTAATCCTAGGATGACCAATTTGACCCATGTAAATTTCCCATCGGTCCATCAGTCCAGCGTTCTTAAATCAACCGCCTATTAGAGATAATTCATCTGTTAATTCATCAAAACTGAAACTCGGTCCTTAAATATATGGGAAACTAAAAAAGTACCCTACAGTTGTACCATTACAACTAGAACAACCTTATTTGATTGTTTAAAACTTATTCAACTAGTTGTTAAATTTAATAATTCAAACTTATTTTATTTATTTATTTATTTTACAAGTTTATAAAAAATTTATTGATGATGTTTATTCACCAATATACATGTTCAAGTTTATTCGTAAGTTGTTCTAGCTTGTCCAATTAATTAAAATCGTGTGTATTGCATGAATATAAATAGTTCCGTATCTAGTAGAACACTAAACTTATTTCTGAACCATTGGTTCATTTACCGCCCTATCCGATATGCTTGGGATATGTACCGAGAGCACAATGTTGTTACCATCTCGATGATCTTGAACCAACTCCAGACCAATGCTTTGGATAAACAGACTCGCTTAGTCAAACTGATAAGTAGATTGTTTGATCACACCAAAAGAACTAGCCAAATGAAAGACCATGGGAAAACCCTAACCCTATGGTCTATGGAGATCCCAAACTATAGGAGAATAACTTGAGGGGTGATTAGCTTGTGGATTAGATTAACTAACATGTTAAGGCACTTTCAAACTAGGAAGCAACAAAGTTGGGAAAGTAGGCAACAAAGTTCTTTAATATATTTTGCAATGGGAGAAGGAAGCATAAAGGCCAAAGTAAGATCGGCTTTCCACATCTCTTCCCTTCCGGTTATTGCAAGTAGATATAAAAGAAACGAAATGAGTTCAATAGGGCAAACCACCAAAACTTCAAGAGTAAGATGCATATCATATGAGAACCACCAAAACTGCAAGAGTTAGATGCATGAATTAAGACTTCCTCCTCAGAATATTTGACAGTACGATGATCCCTATAAGTTAGCAACTTTGCCAATATCATGAGACATGGAGTGTAAAGACCCGCCTTCTAACTAAGCTGTAAGGCCGGACCGTCACATTATGCTGTGCTAAACTATATCCATGACCATCACTAAATCTAGATGCGGAAGCTGTACTAATTAAAACTTTGCTAAGCGCTTATCATTTCTTAATTCTATATGTGCTAAGGGGTGTAATCTAACTATTCATGACATATTTTACATCCTCCATGGTCAAGGAACTGAACTAAGGGTCTTCCGGCTGTTGTCAGGCCTCCCAATCGATCCATGGATCGATTGGAATGGTCTAATCGATCCAGAGATCGACCCAGCATGCTACTGTATGCGGAACTTAGGTTGGATCGATCCAGTGATCGATCCCAGGGCTTTCTGTTCGCGACAAAAGGCATCCGGATCGATCGGCTGATCGATCTAGGAGCTTACTGTTCACGGTACGAACTTCTCAATCGATCGGTCGATCGATTGAGAAGCCTCCAATCGATCAGTCGATCGATTGGGGTTTCTGATTTCGTACCAGAAGTCTGATTTCAGCACTGTTTCGTGCCTCAATCACACATACAAGTTCTAAAACAACTGGGAAACATACTAATAACACATAACTAGGATTATGAGTATAAATACTAACAATCTAAGCAAGTCTTTCATGAGTCAAGGCATTAAAATAACTAGAAATGCAGAAAATAACATTATATGAAAACTAAAGTCTTAGTTTGCTAATTTCTCTAAGATCTTTATTCCAGGTTCCATCCACACACATCTTCATCGTTGCATTGACCTCCAGCCTCCGCTAGTCCATCTTCCCTTTACCTTTATCTGCAGTATAAGGAAAATAGTATCTATAAGCTTGAGAGCTTAGTAAGAAACCATCTACCTCACTAAAACATGCATACGATGCAATTTATATTTTTAAAACATGCTATTTGAAACATACAAATACTGAACATGTAAGGGCATAGCATGACATACAAACAAACTAGTCATGGCAATAAGTGCTAACATAAACTAGCATATTGTATCAATAGAAAACTGAACTGATACACAAACTGAACTAAGTTAATTCTAAACTAATGCTAAAGCTGTACTGAATCCACATAACTATTTGTGAAGTTTTGAAAACTATTTTCATAAATAGATTAAAATAATAATCATGCTGCTGTTTGGGCCCGACAACTGTACGTGCTATGCGCGCATCCCTAACTAGACCCGGGTTTGCAAGTCCTGAATTTAGTAGGGTTACTAGGTTATCTGAATCTAGGGACGACTTTGGGAGCCCAGCCCAATGGATATCTAATCCAGTACAGTGCCACTAAGAAAGTAAAATACTGAACATAAGCTAATAATTCTTGTCTTGCTTTTACTAGGTTGTCTAAACCCAGAACTAGGTTATCTAAACCTAGAGGCGACTGTGGGAGCCCACCCATTGGACATCTAGTCCTGTAATAGTTGTAGCAAGACTAAATGAGCTATAAAAATGTTGCTATGGCATTTATCTAAGCTACCAAAATGCCTAAGTTGCATTTTAACTGTGCTAACAATTTAATCGGACACCTAGTGTGCGCTAATTCGCATCCTTTATGTCGGAAATCTACATACTATTAAACTGAAGCATAAATTCATACGAAAGCTACTTATACTGCAGGTGAGGGGTTTCTTACCTCCTGTTCGGACTTTCTTACAAATCGAATTGCTAGGTTTTCCGGAGGAGAGATCTCTTCGACGATCTTCTCGCGTCTATGCGTTCCTCTCGCGGAGGGGAGCATCCTCGTGTCGGAGTCGTCGCCGGAAAGTACCCCTATGGCCCTAGGGACGGAACCCTAGGTGTGCTTGTGGTTGGCGCCGAGAGAAGAAGAGGAGAAGGGGGGGGGCGGCGTGGCTAGGGTGAGGAAAAGTTACGTTAAAAATAACTCTTCACTTATTAATTCCCTATTTATATTAAGTGGTTAATTTCGCCCAACTCTAATATAAATTTAATTGCCTCCCTTTTCTTTCAGCATGGCCCTGCTGGGTTCACTTGGTTACTGGAGTCCGCTAAAAGTCGTAGGATCCAATAGGTCTCGGGTTCAATTCCCGCGTAGGCTATTTTATGATTCCATTTATTTTTGCTACCTCCGCTACTCGAAAAATTCTGTAAAAATATCCTAAAATTCCAGAAAAAATACTAGGATATTTCTAATAATTATTTTGAGAATTTTTGGGCGTTACAATCCCCCATACCTTATTAAAAGTTCATCCTCTAACTTAGAATAACTCTGGGTACTTCTGTCTCATGCTGGCTTCTGTCTCCCATGTTGCCTCTTCTGCTGTGTGATTTTGACAAATGACTTTTACTAATGGTACCTCCTTGTTCCACAATTTCTTAACTGCTCGATCTACTATCTGAGTAGGCCGACTATCATATGTACCGACTAGGGCTCAATCACCTGGGTGGCATCTGGGATATGCTTCTTTAGCATAGAGTTATTAATAACTGACATTTCCGGGTAGCTCTAGCTCATATGCTACCTTGCCAACTCTTCATTGATAAGGTATGGTCCCACATATCTGGGACTTAGTTTGCCCTTCTTCCCAAAATGCATTACTCCCTTTATGGGAGCCACTCTGAGGAACACTGAATCCCCAACTGAAAACTCTATGGTTTCTTCGAGTTGTCAACTAATTCCCCTGCAATGTTCTAGTTGGTGAAGTTTGCTCCACATTGCTAAAAATATCAGCCTGGGCCGCCTGCTGAGTTCTAGTTCATCGGCGTTCTCGTTAGTGTTTTATGATGAGACGTTCATAATCATGTCAGTAAGTACTTTTACTTGGCAAATTACAAGCCGATATTGACCAATTATGAGCTGAATAACTAAAGCATAGCAGCGAGTTAACAATGACTAATGATATAAGCAATTTCAACTTAGTGCTAATTATACACTCCCGGAGTGTGATGAATGATCATCTCTCTCAGAAATGATGGTTCATGGGACTCCATGTAATCTAACGATCTCCTTGAGATACAATCGAGCTAGCTGCTCCATGGAGTAGGATATCACGATAGCTAAGAAGTGGGATGATTTAGTCAATATGTCGACTATTACCCATGGTATCAAAACCATTCGTAGTTAAGGTAGTCCCACTATGAAGTCCATGGAAATATCTTCCCACTTCCATTCGGAATCTGTTGCAAACTCCTCCGGTCTCTGGTGTCGCCTTGACCCTTTGGACAGTCAGGGTGCTAACATATCTAGCGATGTCTCTCTTCATCCCAAAACGTCTCTTTTGGTCTTGGTACATCTTGGTGGAGCCAGATGCATCGCATAAGGTTTTTGTGAGCCTCATCTAAGATCTTCTGCGTAGTTCCTCTCCGGATCCGGAAGTTTGTCCCAAAGTCCAATACCTGACTATTGGTCATTCGAACTCTCCACTTTACGATTCCGCTAACCCTTGCTTGATTTTTCCATTTGGGGATCCTGCCCGAGCTATTTGGATGTCACAAGCGGGATAGATGCTAAGGTCATAGTAGAGTTGTCCCACTGAGTTCGAGGCGAAATCATGATCTCCTTCTCAGGGGTGGTGACATGGCGCTAGGGATAGTAAGGTGTGGACTTTCGCTAAGTGCATCTACCTTATTAGCTTTTCTGGGTGGTAGAGGATGTCTATGTCATAGTCCTTGACCAGCTCTCTCATATTCAGATCCTTTCGAGTGAAGAAATACTTTAGACTTCGATGATCAGTATACACTTTGAGCTCTATAAGTAATGCCTCCAAATTTTGAGAGCGAACACGATTGCTGTAAGCTCAAGATCATGAGTAGGATAGTTCCTCTCATAGTCTTTGAGTTGTCTGGAGGCATAGACGTTCACCTTGCCATTTTGCATCAACTTGCTCCTAGTCCCAATTTAGAGGCATCACTATAAATGTCAAAGCTCCTGTATTTTCGGTAGAGTCGAATAGGTGCACTGGTCAATCTCCTCTTTAGCTCGCTAAAAGGCTTTCTCATGATCCGTCATCCGAAACCTTCTTTCGGTAAGAGCCGCCGGTGAGGAGGCTATCTGAGAAATCTTCACGAACTTTCTGTAATAACTGCTAATCCCGGAGCTTATGATCTCACCGCAGCGTTCTTGGGTCTTTTCAACTACTCACAGCTTCTATCTTGGGTCTACCTGATACCATCCATTGAGATGATGTAACCCGGAAGGACACCCGATCTAACCAAAATTCACATTTCGTGAACTTAGCGTCTGTTGGTTTGCAAGAGGTCTGCAATACTATTCTCGGTGCTCGCGTGTTCTTCCCGAGTTCTGAATAGATAAGGATGTCATCGATGATGAATACGATAACAAACTTATCTAGGTATTCTCTAAATACCTTCATGAGGTCCATGAAAGTAGCTGGAGCATTTGTCACGCCAAAGGGCATGACTACGAACTCGTAGTGTCCGTATCTAGTCCTGACTGTCTTGGGTATATCCCTTCTTTAACTTTCACCGATGATACCTGATCGATGTCTATTTTCAAAAACACTGCTGCTCCCTTTGATCAAACAGGTCATCAATTATGGGAAGAGGATACTGCTTGATTGTGACTTGATTCCAAGGTAATCTATACAGCGGCATGCTCCCGTCCTTCTTCTTCACGAACAATACGCGCCCCCATGGTGAGTGACTAGGACGATGAAGTCTTTGTCAAGTAGCTCTGTAGTTGTTCATGAAGTTCCTTCCGCCCCTTGGAGCCATGCGTAAGGGTGCCTGGAGATAGGATTTGTACCGGAATGAGTTCTATCTCAAATTCAATCTCCTGCGGTGCTAGACACGTAACTCTTGAGGGAAGACTCGCGTGTCACATGACCTCACCGCATTGGTCCTTGTCATGTCCGGTATTGACTACATGTGCTAGGAATCCGTACATCCTGAATCCATTAATTTACGTGCTCTTAGAGCTGAGAGAAACTTCTTGGCCTTTCTCTTTGGTTCTCAGATGTACTCGCAATATACTTCCGGTTGAATATGACTTTTACGCTGACTTGCACTCTAGAGCCTCTCGATCGTGAAGTCTATTCCAAAGATGACATCATAATCGATCATTTCTAGCACTATCGGATCACAAAGAGTTCTCATGCGCTATAATGGACACAGCTTTCCGAGCCATGCGTGGATGTCATATTCTCTGAATAGCATCGTCAAAATTGGCTACAGTACCTCCGGAGGTATCGCTAACTTCTCGAAATGCCCCGGATATATAAGAATGGGTTGCCCCAGATCGAATAAGCAAGGTTGTACTTTCTGTAGTATACTAATGACACATAACATGTCCGAGACATTCGCTACGTCCTCTCCGTGAGTGGGTAAATCCTCGTTGGTCGAGCTGGAGGGGCTTCTAGTGCCTGGCGATGTGTGGACCATCTAAAACGCCTGCATCCGATGTAGCATGTCTGGCTGGCCTCCATACTGTATCGGCTATGGTTGAGGAAGACTTGTCTTGTTCGAGCATTGCTTAGCATATGCCCTTCTTGTCCACATTCAAAGCATCCTCGTGTGCCTTGCGACAAACTCACAGGTGAAATTTACAAGTGCTTTGGGATAACTAGGCTATTTCGTTGGTCCTCCTTTGGGTAACCACCCGGGTTTGTTCTTGAGTTTCGATTAGAGCTATGGTCCTTTGTTTACAGTACTTGAGCCTCCTTGCCCTTTGGACTCGAGGACTTGTCCTGCCGCTGATATTATGGTAGTGCTCGGTCGAGCACCGACTAGTTCCTGGTTGGCCTCATGAACCATGACACCGCTCATTGCTATTTCCGCCTCATCTTAAGCATCAACCGAACTCGTTTTTTCTATGCCGACTAGTTCAGGCATAGACGAGCCTCTATTGAATTTCTTCACGGCTTCTCAATCGATAGGTTGCCGACGACTGAACTTGTCGTAGTGGCGGTTCGTGACCAGATGTGAAAGAACCAAGAATTCTTTCTAAGTCACCATGTCATCGGTTTACTAGGCGCTTCTAATTCTCTCCCACCACATACGTGCATCTCCGCTGGTAAGGAGGCGACTTCACTTCTCATTTCCGCCAATCCGTGCTCCATCGTACTCTCGGTTTGAACCAGGCACAGGCACATGGTTCACTAGTGCTTGAGAATCGTCTGACTCTCCGCCACCGTTCGGTTGAATAGGCTTCTTCTTGCCTCTATTGCCTGAGACACTGTTGCAGTCTAGGCTGGACGTGGAACCTCTAAGACTTCTGGCGTTGCTAAGTTTGGTTCCAAGGTGACTATGGGAGTATTCTGCTGATTAGCCTTTAAGGTGGCTATCTCCTGTTGCTGTTCAGCTAGCTGTTGCTGTAACTGAGCCACTAATGTTGTAAGGTCTGGGGGAGGCACTGAACTGTCTGCCTCGTGCTGGGGCTCAGTAGCTGGTGCCCTTTTAGCTGGGCGTCCTCTTGCCATTTCTACGGGAAAAGAGGACATAGATAACTAATACTATCACATTTAACTATTTACTATAATCAACCATGTTAAACACTATCATATATCAACATGTTTTAGCTATCTATAAACATGACAGTAAGAAAACATAAGTAAGAGGAGAGGCGTTCTTACTTGGAAGCTGCAGGTTCAATGCTGATGTGTGTGAAGGGAGTATGGAACTTCCAGCTCTGATACCACTCTGTAAAGACCCGCCTTCTAACTAAGCTGTAAGGTCGGACCGTCACATTATGCTGTGCTAGACTATATCCATGACCATCACTAAATCTAGATGCGGAAGCTGTACTAATTAAAACTTTGCTAAGCTCTTATCATTTCTTTATTCTATATGTGCTAAGGGGTGTAATCTAACTATTCATGACATATTTTACATCCCCCATGGTCAAGGAACTGAACTAAGGGTCTTCCGGCTGTTGTCAGGCCTCCCAATCGATCCATGGATCGATTGGAATGGTCTAATCAATCCAAAGAGGTGACCACTGTATGCGGAACTTAGGTTGGATCGATCCGGTGATCGATCCGACCGCTTCGTGCGCCGGGATATTCGGATCGATCGGTCGATCGATCCAGATCGCCAATCGATCTAGTGATCGATCCCTGAGCTCTGTTGCGACGAAGGCATCCGGATCGATCGGCTGATCGATCCGAGCTTATCGTCACGGTACGAACTTCTCAATCGATCGGCCTATCGATTGAGAAGCCTCCAATCGATCGGCCGATCGATTGGAGTTTCTGATTTCATACCAGAAGTCTGATTTCAGCTCTGTTTCGTGCCTTAATCACACATACAAGTTCTAAAACAACTGGAAAACATACTAATAACACATAACTAGGATTATGAGCATAAATACTAACAATCTAAGCAAGTCTTTCATGAGTCAAGGCATTAAAATAACTAGAAATGCAGAAAATAACATTATATGAAAACTAAAGTCTTAGTTTGCTAATTTCTCCAAGATCTTTATTCCAGGTTCCATCCACACACATCTTCATCGTTGCATTGACCTCCAGCCTCTGCTAGTCCATCTTCCCTTTACCTTTATTTGCAGTATAAGGAAAATTGTATCTGTAAGCTTGAGAGTTTACTAAGAAACCATCTACCTCACTAAAACATGCATACGATGCAATTTATGTTTTTAAAACATGTTATTTGAAACATACGAATACTGAACATGTAAGGGCATAGCATGGCATGCAAACAAACTAGTCATGGCAATAAGTGCTAACATAAACTAGCATATTATATCAATAGAAAACTGAACTGATACACAAACTGAACTAAGTTAATTCTAAACTAATGCTAAAGCTGTACTGAATCAACATAACTATTTGTGAAGTTTTGAAAACTATTTTCATAAATAGATTAAAATAATAATCATGCTGCTGTTTGGGCCCGACAACTGTACGTGCTATACGCGCATCCCTAACTAGACCCGGGTTTGCAAGTCCCGAATTTAGTAGGGTTACTAGGTTATCTGAACCTAGGGACGACTATGGGAGCCCAGCCCAATGGATATCTAATCCAGTACAGTGCCACTAAGAAAGTAAAATACTGAACATAAGCTAATAATTCTTGTCTTGCTTTTACTAGGTTGTATAAACCCAGAACTATGTTATCTAAACCTAGAGGCGACTGTGGGAGCCCACCCATTGGACATCTAGTCATGTAATAGTTGTAGCAAGACTAAATGAGCTATAAAAATGCTGCTATGTCATTTATCTAAGCTACCAAAATGCCTAAGTTGCATTTTAACTGTGCTAACAATTTAATCGGACACCTGGTGTGCGCTAATTCGCATCCTTTGTGCCGGAAATCTACATACTATTAAACTGAAGCATAAATTCATACGAAAGCTACTTATACTGCAGGTGAGGGGTTTCTTACCTCCTGTTCGGACTTTCTTACAAATCTAATCGCTAGGTTTTCCGGAGGAGAGATCTCTTCGACGATCTTCTCACGTCTATGCATTCCTCTCGCGGAGGGGAGCGTCCTCGTGTCGGAGTCGTCGCCGGAAAGTACCCCTATGGCCCTAGGGACGGAACCCTAGGTGTGCTTGTGGTTGGCACCGAGAGAAGAAGAGGAGAAGGGGGGGGCGGCGTGGCTAGGGTGAGGGTGAGGAAAAGTTACGTTAAAAATAACTCTTCATTTATTAATTCCATATTTATATTAAGTGGTTAATTTCGCCCAACTCTAATATAAATTTAATTGCCTCCCTTTTCTTTCAGCACGACCCTACTGGGTTCACTTGGTTACTGGAGTCCGCTAAAAGTCGTAGGATCCAATAGGTCTCGGGTTCAATTCCCGCGTAGGCTATTTTTATGATTCCATTTATTTTTGCTACCTCCGCTACTCGAAAAATTCTGTAAAAATATCCTAAAATTCCAGAAAAATACTAGGATATTTCTAATAATTATTTTGAGAATTTTCGGGCGTTACATGGAGTGCCTCATAATAACATGAGAAGGAATTGAAATCCCCCTTATAGTTTCAAAATATCTTAGAGATTTCCAAACTCTTATCGATTCATTCCTTAATCATTACCACCATCACTTTATTTTGGTTGACATGCCATGTGTGTGCCACACCTCTTTTCCATTGATGATATTAATGACTAGTGTGAAATGCCAGTAGTTTGAAAACCCACCCTTGGATATTCCCAGAGCATTTTGAAAAGGGAGGTAAACTTCAAGAAGAAGAAATGAAAATTTCCTTTATTATTTGGATTTTATAGGCTACATAATACTTTTGAACATATAAAGAATACCTCTCCTGTACCGAGGTGTCTTCCACAAGGTTCGATAATATCAAATGATATTCGTTGGTTGGTCTGCTCAGATGATCTCTGTAGTCTTAGAGGACATATGAAAATCTCATGATGTTTTGTTTACATTATACAAGAAAAAAAACTACATTCATCTATTCTGCAAGAAAAATCACATGAGCTTGCCCTGAGAACAAGCAGCGAAAAATATGTTGATATGTTGATTTAGATAGTAATACTTTTAGTTCATCTTTTCTTGTAATCTCCCATGATCATTGAGCATTGTTATCATTGCTAAGTGACTTTTTTCTTGTTTGTTATGATTGTTCGTGACACATGCATATCTTGAGTAAAAAAATTTGCATGTGATCAATGTACATTCAGATTGTATGTCCATAGTGAAGTATAGTGTGTCACATGGTTATCGAGACACATATCTCAACAATCACATAAGAGTATATAAGCTCCTCTTATATCTACTACAACCAAATCAATTATTTAATTTTAATCAAATTTATTATTTATATAATACTCTTATATTAAAATATTACTTGGTCAAAATCATTTAAATTTTATTAAAATTAATTTAAATTATTAAAATCATTTAAAAATATTTGTAACACATACCTAAATTGTTGTTATGCAACTCCTAGTGACGAGCCGAGCGAATCAGGGGATCAAACCCACAAACGGCTTTGGCGGAGAATTGGATCACCATATGAAGGAGCGAGGCGGAGAGAGGGTGAGCGACGGAGGAGAGGTCCACAAACGGCTTCGGCGGAAAATTCGATCAGCTTATGAGGGAGCGAGGCGATGAGAGGGTGAGCGACGGAGGAGAGGTCCTGCTCGTCGACGCAGTTGCAGTGGCGAAGCAACAAACCTTAACTGCCTCCAAAACAAAATCGAAAGCAACAAGACTCTCCTTTCTTTTCCGCGACCAAGGAGAAGGAGACTTGAGAAATATCACGGTTTGCAATGTAGTCTCGCCTCTTCTTAAAAACAACTCTAATGGCCATTTAGACCAGGTGGACTTGTACTCTCGCCTCTTCTTGCAAAAAAAAAAATCTACTGTAATGGCCTTTTATACTAAATGAAGTTTAGAGTTTAGGGTTTAGAATTTAGTCCCATATCGTTTGTTTTTATTGACGGAGTGGAACTAGTGCAATAAAAGAAAAGGTTATGGTTCTATTTTATTCATACCTTTCTCGTCCTTTTGGCTAAGATCAAGTGTAGTATCTGTTTTTGTCAGTTTAATATCTGATACGTGGACCATTGGTTCACTATGATATTAAATTAATTTTTATTTTTTGTTTTGGAGAGGGATCATTACAATAGCTTGCTACTGGATCCTTCACGTGTTATCCCTGTGTTGCACTTTTATAGGGGTTTGACGCACCCGACCAAGTTAAATTAATTTTTTATATTAAATTAAGTTTATTTTTAAATTATTAATTACAGTCCATGAAATTAAATCTTAAAATTTTATATATTTAAAAATAAATACAAAACACATAAAAATTATGGATTTTTTTAATGATTTAATTATTAATTTACAGTTTTTGAATAAGAAATTTTAAAATTAGAATGGAATAAATTGATGTTTTCTTAGATGAATTTTAAAGTAATTTAATTAAAATTTTAAATTTGATTAGGTTATTTAGGGTAGTTTATTTGTTTAATTTGGTTAGAAAAAATGTCACGCCCCGAGTGAGTCTCTGTCCGATGAAATTTCGACACCTCACGGTGACAATCAAGCACTTCTTGCATAATATACCTCGACCACATGGGAATCATAACAATAAAGAAAACAAACACCACGTTAATATCAAATTCACCTCGACACAACCAAAGAAAAGTAGCGACTTACTCGCACCAAAACCAAAACACAACAAAAAGCTGACCAAATACAACAAACAACACAAACTGGCCGGTAAAACTTACACAACCAACAACATAACACGAAACAAAATCGAACACAAATCGAAATACGTAAATTTCATATACCAAGATAAAACAAACGAAAAGGCGGATATATGTGGGGACCAGCAGACAGGATGCTCCAAGCGACACCATAAATAACCTGGTACCTGAAAAGATAGTGTCCACGGGGGTGAGTTCAACAACTCAGCGAATACCAATAGACATGCCTAGTAAGATATATCTAACAACAATAAACATGGAATACAGCTTCCTAATCATATATATAGGAAAGATGCAAAACTGAAAAATAACTGAGGAAGCTGTACTCACCAGGAACTCCTATCCTGATCTAAAGGGTCATCAAACCGATACGCAGTATGTCTCCTGTATGCATGTCAAACAAATGCATCCACCAAAATGCAGCATATAAGTGCAGCAAACACAAACAAATAAAGGCAATCAATGCATATGATGCTAATGATGCGTCCTGGTCACCCCTGACGCCAGTCAGTCCTCTCACACACAAATGGCGAGACCGAGTGGGTAGGGCTGTGACAACCGTGCACTCTGTCGTCACTGCTCCTGATGAGTGACCGAGTGGACGGGATGCTGTCGGAGTACTCCTGTCCTGTGACCCCAAATCATAAATGGGGGAGCTCAATGCTCTCATCTCCCGGTACACGATGACGGGGAGGAAATCTCTGCCGGCTACCACGCTGAGTCACCTGACCAACGGAGCCAAACAGAGTCCACCATCTGCCGGCTACCACGCTGCTACACTAAATGCCAGTGGAGCCAAACAGAGCGGAAGTGACTGCCGGCTACCACGCTGAGTCATATGACCAACGGAGCCAAACAGCAGAACCGCCACACACCCGCATGATATACCACTAAACCATGAGTGGGGGTGTGTGCAGTACATGTAACTGGCGATGGGCTCAACCATAGTGGAGCCGACAATCGCACAGCATGCAATCATGATGCATGTCACTATACATAGCAAAAACTGATCCACATAACCATATCCATATATACAAAATGGGTACTGTAAAAGCGATGGTCACATACCAAAATCTAGAGTACACAGGTCAGATAGAATATCAAAACATATGTCCCGAACATAACAAGTATGGTATATCCTGATCAGCATAGAAAAATCCATATATATATAATATGGGTACCACAGTATCAGTAGGTCAAATCCACAGATATAGGGTATACAGGTCCTCTATGATATAACAACCTAGATCCTAAACATATCCCCCTTCCATAGCATATGTACCAACAATATGCACAGTTCAAAGTCACAAGGTCTAGGTACACGATTCATATATGATAATACCAATAGAAATACACCATCCAGGCATGGCATTAAAAACCTAAGTATCAGATAATTTGGATACACATGCCAGAAACAAAAATCCAGAACCTAGTCCTAACCTCGGTAAAGCATGGTATGTCACTTACTCTAGAAACTAAGATATATAAGGTAATAAAGTACTCATGGCAATAAGATACTCATGGCAACAAATCATGTGATATAAGCACGAATACATCACAGGCGACAAACCTAACATGCTATGGATATCAAACAGTGACATACCAAAGACAAACATGTTCATTGCTTGTAGTTATAAAGTACTATGCATATCCAAAGACAATATCATAAATGATAAGTCAAGAGGTACCCGCCTTCCGATGTAGATCGAGCTAATCAACCTCTATGTCGAAGTGCTCGTCCTGAATCCGAATCCTGTAATAAATCATATGGTTTAGCTAAGTTTTATTGTAAACCAAAATAGCTAAACCTAATTCTTCATTTACCCGGAACCCTAATTATTCCATCATTCGATATGATCTATATTAGTATCCAATTCAAGTCCAAATTCCTAGTAGCAAGACTTAGATCAGATCATAATTTAGGTAATCAATGCTTACCCTATCCTCAAGTTTATCCAAAAATCTCCCACCATACTGCAGCCACCCTATCAATAAACACTTCTTGATCAATTTGACAAGAATTCAAAATGCTAAAATACTATGAATCAGATCTAGGCCCCATATAGAGATCAAATGAATACCATCGTCAGAAATCAAATGGGAAACAGAACAGAGGCACAAATGCTCACCATGTTCTACTTATACTCGCATCCAAATCCTTGTCGATCTCCCTGCACGAACAATGTCGGGAGAAGAGGCACAAGCAAGACAGTGATCGGGTGATGTAGCAGAGTCCGGTAATAGGAGTTGCGACGTACAGAGACGTGACAAAAGATCAAGTCTAGGCTCGAGAAAAGGAAACCTACAACCAGCCAGCACCTCTGTCAGCCTCCGATCAGGTCCACCGTCAGAGGAGGAAGGGAGTCTTCGGCGTCGGTGATTGTGAACCCAAACTAGGGCACGGCCTGGAGGCTAAGGCAGAGGGGAAGAGAGGAAAGGAAAGTATGCGACGGTGGAGAGGCTAGGTCACGCGACAACTTGAGTGTCGGCGAGAAGAGGAGCGATCAGCTCCGGGGTTCCTGTGGCCGGCGGTGGATCTAGGGCACACAGAAGGAGTGGCCGGAGAGGGCAGCGGCAGTGGCGTCGTCGGCGTCGGCAGAGGAGAGGGTGGCAGTGGGTTTGCGGCGCCGATTGGGCGACGGCGGCGCCGTAGGGCATGGATCAGTGAGGAAAAGGGGCGCGGGTTTGGGGAAAGGAAACGGCGTTTAGAGGAAATAAGAAAAAACAAAGAAAATGTATTTATAAATAAAACATTTCCTCACTTAAACGGGTATCCTAAACAGGCTTTATTCGTACCCATAAATTTGTCCCCTCTAAACCCGGCGTACGTGCTCCGAAAAATTCCCAGAAAATTCCTAAAAATTCCGGAAAATTCCCCTATCATTGTTCGCCATTTTTCGGTATTTTACATTCTCCCCCACTAATAAAAATTTGGTCCCCAAATTTCATTATCTACCATCAGCAAATACTAACAATAGGCAAAGAGTATAGATACTGAACGGTAAATTTAACCACATACCTCATATGAACATATGGGGGTATCGAGCTCGAATAGTAACCTCGAGCTCCCAAGCAGCCTCCTCATCCGTATGATGCTGCCATCCGACTTTAACCAGCCGCATAGTCTTGTTCCACAACTGACGCTCTTTCCGGTCTAAAATCTGTACCGGAATCTCCTCATAGGTAACACCAGGCTAAAAAGGAAACTGGAATATCTGTCAGTACATGTATCGGGTCATGTACGTATCTCCTCAGCATCGATACGTGGAATATATCATGTACGCCTGACAGGGATGGTGGTAGTGCTAACCGGTAAGCTACCGCTCCGATCCTCTCCAAGATCTCAAAAGGGCCAATGTACCGCGGAGCTAGCTTACCTCTGAGGCCAAATCTCTTCACCCCTTTCGTGGGTGAAACTCACAGAAATACATGGTCGCTAATAAAGAACTCTAAGGGTCTACGTCTCTGATCAACATAACCCTTCTGGTCGTCCTGCGACCCTGACATCCTCCGTCTGATAGTACGGTCCAACTCTGTCTCATGCTGAGCTCTATGAGGTCCCAACAATTGGGCCTCCCCAACCTCATCTCAAAGAGTGGGTGTCCGACAAGGCCTACCATACAACGCTTCAAATGGTGCCATCTGGACAGCCAAATGCAAACCGTTGTTGTAGGCGAATTCTACCAATGACAAATGGTCCTCCCAACTGCCTCCAAAATCCAATACACAAGACTTCAGCAAGTCCTCTAGAGTCTGAATAGTCCGCTCCGACTGTCTATCTGTCCGCGGATGGAAAACTATACTGAATCGGAGCTGTGTGCCTAAGGCCTGCTACAGACTCTGCCAGAGACGAGATGTGATCCGGGGTCTCCATCTGAAATGATAGTCAAAGGAACATCATGTAATCTGATGATCTCCCGACAATACAGGTCTGCCAATCGATCCAGGGAATCAGTCCTCCGGATCGCTAAGAAGTGCGCTGATTTAGTTAATCGATAGACGATAACCCAAATCACGTCATGCCTCGTCGTGTCCTCGACAATCCTACCACAAAGTCCATGGTAATGTGTTCCCATCTCCACTCAGGAACAAGAACCTGCTGAAACAATCCGGCAGGTATTTAGTGCTCAACCTTCACCTGCTAACAAACAAGACATCTAGCTACTAAATCCGCGATGTCTTCCTTCATACCGTCCCACCATAGGAACGCCTCAAATCTTGGTATACACGGGTACCGCCTGGATGGACAGCAAACCATGAGCGATGAGCCTTCGGAAGTAACTCCTATAAGACCGGATGAGACTGAAGTACGCATAATCTGCCTCGGAAGTGTATAACACCCTCCTCGTCTCGTGTGAACTCGGTCTGCTACCCGGAAGTAATCTGCAAATACTGATCAGCAGCCTAGGGCTCTCGGATCCTCGTCCTGATCGACGACTGAGCAACCATGGTAACCAGAGTACCCTGCTCTGTCTGTCCTATCCCCTCAAGGCCCAAATCGGAGAAACCTTGAATCAAGTCTGTGACCACAACTCGGTGGCAAGCTAAAGTCCCTCTAGACTTCCGGCTAAGTGCATCGGCAACCACATTAGCTTTTCCCCATGTGTGATAGCTAATGGTACAAATAGTAATCTTTCAGGAATTCCATCCTTCTCCTCAGTCGGAGATTAAGTTTCTTTCTAAGTGAATAGATATTTGAGACTCTTATGGTCAATGAGAATCTCAAATGTAACGCTATATAAATAATGTCGTCAAATCTTCATGGCAAACATAATGACGACTTGCTCCAGATCATGTACAGAGTAGTTCTTCTCATGTTCCTTCAACCGACGAGAAGCATAGGAGTCTACTCTATCGTGCTGCAATAGAACAGCGCTCAAACCCTGAATAGATGCGTCGGTGTAGAGGACAAATCCGTCCTCCCCAGAAGATAAAATCCAAAAATCGAAGCTGACACTAGTCTCCGCTTCAGCTCCTAGAAGCTAGTCTTGAAATCCTCAGTCCAAGTAAACTTCACGCCTTTCATGGTCACGCGTGAAAGTAGCATAGCTATGCGGAAGAAACCCTCGACGAAAGGTCTATAATATCCTGTGAGTCACAAAAGACTGCGGATCTCCTACACTGATTTCGGCTGTTCCCAACGGTAACAACCTCTATCTCTTGTGGATCCACGGTACACTCCTACTGGTGACCGTGTGTCCCAAACATCATCACAAAAGACAATCCAAATCAGCACTACTGATAATCACATATAGATATTCTCGTCGAATCATCTCTAGATCTATGCAAATGTGGTGCACGTGACTCACCTCAGATCCGTAATAAATCACAACATCGTCAACAAAGACAATGGAAACCGATCCAAACATTCTAGGGATACCCAAATCATCGAGTCCATGATAACATCTAGGGCACCACAAGCACTAATGGTAAAACCAAGACACATAATGTCCGTATCACAAACATTCCTAACCATAAGATCCTGAACAATAAACAGATCTAATCACCAACGATATATAATCACCAAAGAATTGAACCTCCAGTGTGAGAGCAATGCTCTATCACACAAAATACCACATATGTGGGAGCAACGCTCTACCACAAGAAATCCTCCATATGTGGGAGCAACGCTCCACCACAAATAATCCAAAATATGTATCCACAATAAATATGGGAGCAATGCTCCGCTACAAACAATCCGCAATATGTAGGAGCAATGCTCCACTACAAAACAATCCCTAAATATGTGGGAATCCAGAATATGTGGAAGCTACGCTCTACCACAAACGATCCATAACATGTGGGAGCTACGCTCTACCACAACAATACTTAAGTGCCCAAAGCACCTAACTATCTAGCTAGAGACTGCACAAGATCTCTCTACCACAGATCACTGTGGGTAGCCTAGGGTATAACCACCCAGTAAGCAAATCAAATCCATAGTCAACTCTATCATCCTCCTAGTGGGTCGGTCACCCACTAATAGGAGAATTAGTTGACAGGGTAATACAACCAATGTCATAATATAGACATTTAACATTCTACATTCCACATAAGTAGACTCATCATGATGCTACCTACCATACACCTGGCACACGTGCACACACAACATATGTATGATCGACATAATCCTCCTTTTAGTACACACCAAACATACTCATAGCAAAGGTATAAACCATCGTGATACCTCCAACAATGCATACCGAACCCGTGTGCACATATCAATATAGGTATAATCGAGAATACACCTCAAACAACATTCACTTGACATATATACACCTATGCCAAGAGTATAATCAACATATACTTCCAGTAAAGCATACTAAACTCAGGTGCACTCACAAATCAAACCTAATCAACAAAATACTTCCAATAAGACACTCACACCCATGTGCACATACAACGACACAGATTTAAAACGATAAGATACCTCCAGTAAAACAATCAGACACGGGTAAAATCTACTAGAACCCCACAACAATCAGACTGGAAAAGTATACCCACAATAATCATCATCTGGACAAATATACACCCACTACATGCAATTTAAACCATCCATCATAACACTCCTACAACACATAATAATCATATGTACATCACATAGATATGCAGAATCAGCATATTTAATCCAATCAACTTGATATTCCATATGCTACCTTCTATGTTATCCAACTAGGTGCATACAGTCTAAAATAAAAGTCCACATGGAATAGGATACATCGATCCTCTATAGACTGACCAAACCGATAATGGTATACGGCTAATTCAGTCTTTTCCACATCAGTACAAGTCATGTACCCAAATGTACTCTAGATATCTAACTAAGCACAAATAATCAAAAGATTCGAACCTCTAAAAATAGAGTATGACAGTCCCCTACTGATCAAACCAACAAAACTAAATCAGTCATCTACTAACTAATCAAGATTACATTAATCCTCTACCAGCAGCTAAAGTATATCAATCCACGACTACTCAAGTCGACAAACGTTAATCAGTCTCCTACTGACCGATCTAACAAAAGTAAATCAATTATCTACTGAAGAAATTAACTAAGATAAAATGATATACTACTGGCTAAGTCAACATGAATATGTAGATACTACCCACTACACAGCTAATAATAGCAGAGGCTGGTATGTGCCTCAATCTGCTAACCAACTAATAGTAACAGCAGCTAAAAAAGCTACTGGTGTATGATATGATAAATCACCAGAATTTGTAACCCTTAATCTCTATCAAGGTCGATCATCATCAGAGTTTTACCTAATACATAAAATATATGCTATCTCAACTAGACAGGTACTAGTAAAGAGTGCTAATACATGTCATAAACTGTAATAGTCAACGGTGCATATACTAACAAAAAGGTAGGATAACAGTATATCAACATACCTCCTATAGCTTGGAGATGTCCTGCTGCTGCCAGGTCCCAAAACCCGAAAAGTCACATCGAGAAAACCAAATCACGAAATCCGAAACACAGGGAAAATAAGACTCGTAAGCCGAGCTCTGATACCAAATAAATTGGTATCAGAAAAATCTCGAAAATCCAAAACACATAGCAAGTATCGTATACCTGCTCTGATACCACTAAATTGTCACGCCCCGAGTGAGTCTCTGTCCGATGAAATTTCGACAGCACCTCCCCTGTACGGGTGATAATCTGAAGCACTTCTACAGGAATAATATACCTCAGCCACATGCGGCTGGAATCATAACAATAAAAGAAAACAAACACCACGCAGTTAATATCAAATTCAGCCTCTGGCTGACACAACCACGCAGTTAAAAGTAAAGCAGCCCACTCGGCTGCACCAAAACCAAAACACAAAACTGCTAGCCGGCTAGGCTTACACAACCAACAACATAACACCCGGAAACAAAATCAGAACACAAATCGAAATACAGAAATTTCATATACCAAGATAAAACAACAGAAAGGCAGCGATATGTCTCTGATGTGACGCGGGGACCAGCAGACAGGATGCTCCAAGCGACACCATAAATAACCTGGTACCTGAAAAGATAGTGTCCACGGGGGAGAGTTCAACAACTCAGCGAATACCAATAGACATGCCTAGTAAGATATATCTAACAACAATAAACATGGAATACAGCTTCCTAATCATATATATAGGAAAGATGCAAAACTGAAAAAATAACTGAGGAAGCTGTACTCACCAGGAACTCCTATCCTGATCTAAAGGGTCATCAAACCGATACGCAGTATGTCTCCTGTATGCATGTCAAACAAATGCATCCACCAAAATGCAGCATATAAGTGCAGCAAACACAAACAAATAAAGGCAATCAATGCATATGATGCTAATGATGCGTCCTGGTCACCCCTGACGCCAGTCAGTCCTCTCACACACAAATGGCGAGACTGAGTGGGTAGGGCTGTGACAACTGCACTCCGCCACCGCCTCTCGATGCGAGTGGCGAGTGGACGGGATGCCGCTTGAGTACTCACGTCTGTGACCCCAAATCATAAATGGGGAGCTCAATGCTCTCATCTCCCAGTACACGATGACGGAGGAAATCTCTCCGGCCACCACTGAGTCACGACCAACGGAGCCAAACAGTCCACCATCTGCGGCCCACGCGCTACACTAAATGCCGCCAGTGAGCCAAACAGAAGGAATCGATCACGGCTACACGCCGAGTCATATGACCAACGGAGCTAAACAGAACCGTCACACACCCGCATGATATACCACTAAACCATGAGTGGGGGTGTGTGCAGTACATGTAACTGGCGATGGGCTCAACCATAGTGGAGCCGACAATCGCACAGCATGCAATCATGATGCATGTCACTATACATAGCAAAAACTGATCCACATAACCATATCCATATATACAAATGGGTACTGTAAAAGCGATGGTCACATACCAAAATCTAGAGTACACAGGTCAGATAGAATATCAAAACATATGTCCCGAACATAACAAGTATGGTATATCCTGATCAGCATAGAAAAATTCATATATATATAATATGGGTACCACAGTATCAGTAGGTCAAATCCACAGATCTAGGGTATACAGGTCCTCTATGATATAACAACCTAGATCCTAAACATATCCCCCTTCCATAGCATATATACCAACAATATGCACAGTTCAAAGTCACAAGGTCTAGGTACACGAATCATATATGATAATACCAATAGAAATACACCATCCAGGCATGGCATTAAAAACCTAAGTATCAGATAATTTGGATACACATGCCAGAAACAAAAATCCAGAGCCTAGTCCTAACCTCGGTAAAGCATGGTATGTCACTTACTCTAGAAACTAAGATATATAAGGTAATAAAGTACTCATGGCAATAAGATACTCATGGCAACAAATCATGTGATATAAGCACGAATACATCACAGGCGACAAACCTAACATGCTATGGATATCAAACAGTGACATACCAAAGACAAACATGTTCATTGCTTGTAGTTATAAAGTACTATGCATATCCAAAGACAATATCATAAATGATAAGTCAAGAGGTACCCGCCTTCCGATGTAGATCGAGCTAATCAACCTCTATGTCGAAGTGCTCGTCCTGAATCCGAATCCTGTAATAAATCATATAGTTTAGCTAAGTTTTATTGTAAACCAAAATAGCTAAACCTAATTCTTCATTTACCCGGAACCCTAATTATTCCATCATTCGATATGATCTATATTAGTATCCGATTCAAGTCCAAATTCCCAGTAGCGAGACTTAGATCAGATCATAATTTAGGTAATCAATGCTTACCCTATCCTCAAGTTTATCCAAAAATCTCCCACCATACTGCAGCCACCCTATCAATAAACACTTCTTGATCAATTTGACAAGAATTCAAAATGCTAAAATACTATGAATCAGATCTAGGCCCCATATAGAGATCAAATGAATACCATCGTCAGAAATCAAATGGGAAACAGAACAGAGGCACAAATGCTCACCATGTTCTACTTATACTCGCATCCAAATCCTTGTCGATCTCCCTCCACGAACAATGTCGGGAGAAGAGGCACAAGCAAGACAGTGATCGGGTGATGTAGCAGAGTCCGGTAATAGGAGTTGCGACGTACAGAGACGTGACAGAAGATCAAGTCTAGGCTCGGGAAAAGGAAACCTACAACCAGCCAGCACCTCTGTCAGCCTCCGATCAGGTCCATCGTCAGAGGAGGAAGGGAGTCTTCGGCGTCGGTGATTGTGAACCCAAACTAGGGCACGGCCTGGAGGCTAGGGCAGAGGGGAAGAGAGGAAAGGAAAGTATGCGACGGTGGAGAGGCTAGGTCACGCGACAACTTGAGTGTCGGCGAGAAGAGGAGCGATCGGCTCCGGGGTTCCTGTGGCCGGCGGTGGATCTAGGGCACACGGAAGGAGTGGCCGGAGAGGGCAGCGGCAGTGGCGTCGTCGGCGTCGGCAGAGGAGAGGGTGGCAGTGGGTTTGCGGCGCCGGTTGGGCGACGGCGGCGCCGTAGGGCATGGATCAGTGAGGAAAAGGGGTGCGGGTTTGGGGAAAGGAAACGGCGTTTAGAGGAAATAAGAAAAAACAAAGAAAATGTATTTATAAATAAAACATTTCCTCACTTAAACGGGTATCCTAAACAGGCTTTATTCGTACCCATAAATTTGTCCCCTCAAAACCCGGCGTACGTGCTCCGAAAAATTCCCATAAAATTCCTAAAAATTCCAGAAAATTCCCCTATCGTTGTTCGCCATTTTTCGGTATTTTACAAAAAATGATTTACTTTTCCCAAGAAAGATAAATCATGTACTGTATCACCCGAATATCAATTTGGCTACACCATGGGGGTCAAAGTTTGGCTTGAGGTTGGTTCCTTTAAATGTTATCAAGTTCTCAATTTAGTTGGTATCAAGTATTCAACTTTCGCTGACTAATCCTGGGATGATCAATCCAGCCATGAAAATTTTCCATCGGTCCATCAGTCTAGTGTTCTTAGATCAACCGTCCATTAGAGAAAATTCATCCGTTAATTCATTGAGATTTAAACTCGATCCTTAAATATTGGGAAACTAAAAAAGTGCCCTACCGTGGTACTATTATTACACAAGAACAACCTTATTTATTACTTGAAACTTATTCAAATTTATTCACCAATATACTTGTTCAAATTTATTCATAAGTTATTGAAGCATGTCCAATTAATTAAAATTGTGTGTATTGAACAAACATAAATAACTCTATATTAAATTGAACACCAAACTTATTTTTGAACCATTGGTTCTTTTACCGCCCTATCCGGCATGCTTGGGATATGCAATGAGGGCACAATGATATGGCATGATTGGGATGTGTACCAAGAGCACAATGTTGTTACCATCTCGATGATCTTGAACCAACTCCAAACCAATGCTTTGGATAAACAGGCTCGCACAGTCAAACTGATAAGTAGATTGTTCTATCACATCGAAAGAACTGGCCAAATGAAAGACCATGGGAAAACCCTAATCTTACGGTCTATGGAGGACCAAAACTATAGGAGAATAACTCGAGGGGTGATTAGCTTGCAGGTTAGATTAACTAACATGTTAATGCGCTTTCATACCAGGAAGCAACAAAGTTGGGAAAGTAGGCAACAAAGTTCTTTAATATATTTTGCAATGGGAGAAGGAAGCACAAAGGCCAAAGTAAGATTAACTTTCCACATCTCTTCCCTTCAAGATATTGCATGTAGATATAAAAGAAACAAAATGAGTCCAATAGGATGAACCCAGCATATCAAATGTGAAGCACCAAAACTTGAAGAGTAAAAGATGCATGAATTGAGACTTCCTCCTCAAAATATTTGACAGTAGGATTGCTCATGTCTAAAAATTGTAAAGAGAGCGTGTTGGCAATGGTGGCTTGGTTATTGATTGGAATAAGACTTTTTACACTGAGAAAAGGTTTTCCTTTGATCTTGCACACACTAAAACAAGCAAACAAAACGTTAGTGCCTAGAAACCTGGTTGTTAAGATTCTCTGTTCATGTTGTTTCCTGAGGAACACGGGCTCTCTAGTGCCCGCCGTGAAGACACGGACGCCATCAAGGGCATCCCAGGTCATGATCGCATCGATGTCGCCTGTAACGACTGCGGTGGAGGAACCAAACGACGTAGCTCGAAGGATCGTGGATGTGTTGATTTAGATAGTAATACTTTTAGTTCATCTTTTCTAGTAATCTCCCATGATCATTGAGCATTGTTATCATTGCTAAGTGACTTTTTTCTTGTTTGTTATGATTGTTCGTGACACATGCATATCTTGAGTAAAAAAAATTGCATGTGATCAATGTACATTCAGATTGTATGTCCATAGTGAAGTATAGTGTGTCACATGGTTATCGAGACACATATCTCAACAATCACATAAGAGTATATAAGCTCCTCTATTTTAATCAATCCCTGTTTTATGCTATTAATAATATTTTCTGACGGATACATGACAATTATGCTACTCAGACTTGAGAGCAAGTTACTGTAATGAATGAGAATCCAAAATATGTAACACAATTGTCTCCACAAATTTTTACGCGTGATTGACTTATGTTGGAGTGTTGTTGTTGAAAAGAAGTATTTACGAGATAGATGAAAAATCCTAACATTTCACAACAATCACAGGAAAAAGCAAAAGCTCCTCTTCCCTCATTATCCTATTCATAGTATCTTCATTCATCTCTCTTTGTTGATAGATTTAAGATATCTAAGTCTATATGTAAAAAGAATTCCGTGTCAATAAATTCTAAATAGTGTTTCACTTTGATTGTAACATGAAAGGACTCAGATGAATCTAATCAATAAATTTCACAACAAAATCTTTTTCATGTAAGACAAGAACAGATGATAAGAACTTACTGGTATACAATCCCAACTGTATTGTGAATATCCCAGAACAATATGTATGGATCCTGGAAGCACCATGAACATAAATAATAGGTTTTGAAAATGTGAAGAAAAAGACAGATCAATGAAAATATATGGATTGTATAAGGAACAGGTTTTTATTGTAATAGGTTTAGATACTTTTTGAAAAACAAGTATACATGTAAATATAGTGGCATCATTACTCGAAAGTATTAGTTCATGTAGTCTGAAGATTTTGTTCACTGTCCGTGACACATGTTTTATTTTGGGAATGAGGCAATAGGTTTAATACAACAAACCAAAAAATAGGTATACTATTCTCAACATAAATTAAGCACAAAGAAATTTTGTAAAGGATATTAAAATAGAAGGAAACATAATTTTCATTAGAAAGAATGAATATTTTCAACTTAAATATTGTTAATAATAAACAAAAGTCATGAGGAAAACATATCACTCAGGTTCATTGAGTAGTTGAAATATAACCATGGGAAAGGAGTGAGACGAAAAATTAGACTCAAAGAAGCTTCTCTGAACCAGCACTTGCACACATCCCTTAATGGTCAAAACATACAATGTTATGACTATTTTAAGGGACATACTTTAGTCCGAATTCGAAATTTACTAATAATATTTAGCTTTAATAAGAGTTGTTTCATTATGTTGTCTATTCGAAGGATTAGATGATATTGGATCTAACTCATTTATGACCATTATCAGCTTGACCTGATATCTTTTCACTTTCCATGAGTTTGCTCACACTCATTTCATCCAGATATAGGAGAGCAATAACAAAGACATTAGATACATATACCAATTACTATTTCGACAAGAAAATCACTCATTACTAAATTAGTAAGACAACATAGAGATGATGACTACTGACCAGTTGAGAGGTGGTAGAAAATGTGTGCTTATAGACATGAGATAAACACAAGCATATAACAACAAAAATAAAATCACACACACACAAATTCCCGATCAATATTGAATTACCTGATGGGCCATTACTTGCAAAGCAACTGTTGTGCCGATAAAATGTTCATATATCTATATAATAGTGTGATATTATCCACTTTAGGCCTAAGCCCTCATGACTTTACTTTTAGGCTCTCTCCAAAAGGCTTCATGTCAATAAAGATATCTTTTATCCTTTTAAACTCATGATCTTTTTCAAAATTTTCTAATGTAGAACTTTGATTAAATACCGAACAATCCTCCCCTCAAACGAAGGACCATAATTACTCTCATGATCGGTGATACGGTGTGTAAATGTGGGGCCCGATAATGTCAAAAAGTCAATGGTCAAGAGGACGTGGCAATCAACGGTCAAGGGGAGGTGGCAGTTTAACTTCCCCGCTTCACCCTCCGTATAATTCCCAGTTGGTCACAGACAGGTCGGGTCCTCAGGGTTGAGACCCGGGCTGGGGTTTTAACTAGTTCTCGGCCGGATACCTACTGCTCAGGTTATCCAAGCTCAGTTTCTACATATGGCCTTGGCACATATACCAGACAATATAATCCCCGACCGATTCTGCGTCATCGGGTCATGCAGGCTTAGTCCTCAGTTATAGTCTCAGATGATTCTTGGCCGAATCTGCACAGCTCATTCTCTTCATCTCTCCCTTGATAGCCCCAGGCCGGTTGTACACAAGCCAGGGCATCAAGACTTAGTCCTTGCACCGCATTTGAGCAATCATCTCAAGCTATTTACCGCTCACTTGGCTACAAGATTCATAAACTCTAGTACTTAGCCTGGAGGTCTAGAGTTCGAATCCTGGGGAAGGCAAAAATCCACTGGCAAGGAGTGGGAAGTCCTAGTGAGTAACGACACAGTCGAGGGTCGTCGGTCGATGACATAAGGGGTCGTCAGTTGGGCCGCCCAAGGGGCCGAGGAGCCGAGTCATTGCAAAACCTATGTAGGATGGATAACACTAAGCGACAATAGTGCCAGAGAATCGTAACCTCCTATCAGAGAATAACTACCGTGAGTTAGGAAATATTCTAGTGTTCTGCCACATACTAAGAGTGGAACCTTCCTCCTACCAGTGGGAGGTTGCAAGACATCCTCCCTCACCCGACACATCCTGACACCCTACATTCTTTGGCAACGTACAGGCTTAAAAGGCAAGCAGAGTTGTGTAAAAATGGGGTTCTCTTCATTGGCTAGGTACGCGCACATCCGCATGCATCTTTAGCAGTTCCTTTTTCTTCCTTCCTTCGTACAATGCTTCGTCGGAAAAAGGACCTAACTTGAGCGTCGGAGGACTTGTGCCAGAGACCCCTTCCTTGGATTTTAGGTCTCTAACACTCCGTGTGCTTGTCTGGGTGTGTGTAGGACCCAATTACCACCAGTTTCGTTATCACTAGTGATTTCACGTGGGGGTCCAAGTTTCCGACGCACACATATAGGGTGTGTCAAAGTCACCGCTCCATCAACTTCGACGTCACCTTGGTCGGCCTTCATCCGATTCAACTTCCAGACAGGATCAATTTGGCACCATCTCTGGGAATCTCCTCCGCCTATTCTGGAACGTGAAAATGGATGACGTTGGAAGTATCGCCACTGGTCTCGGACAAGAGTATCACCATCAGTCTTGGATCGGAGTATTGCCACTAGTTTCAGACCGGAGTATCACTACTAGTCTCGGACTATAGTATCGTCACCGGGTTCAGACCGGAGTATCACCACTGGTCTCAGACCGGAGTATTGCCACTTGTCTCGGACCAGAGTATCGCCACCGGTCTCGAATCAGAGTATCGCCACTGGTCGTGGACTTGAGTATCGGCATCGATCTCAGATCGGAGTATCACCATCAACCTTTCTGTTGGCTTTCTAGACTCTCAGCTCAGTCCAAGTTATAAGCAGGCAAGGCTCTCGCGACTATCGATCTCCTGTTCAGCTTTTCAAACTCTCGCCCTAGTGCGAGTTATAAGCAAGCATGACTCTCGCAACTAACAACCTTCCAGTCGGTTTTCCAGACTCTAGTCCCAGTGTGTGTTATAAGCAAGCATGGCTCTCGCAACCAATGACCTCCTGGTTAGCTTCCAGACTCTTTCCCCATTGCGAGTTATAAGCAAGCATGACTCTCACGACCAACGACCTCCTGGTCGGCTTTCCAGACTTTCGCTCTAGTGCGAGTTATAAGCGAGCATGGCTCTCGCGACCAACTATTGTTGGTGGAAGTTGCACCAGAATCAAACTTGAGTTTTGATGTTGTCAAAGGTTCAAGTTAAGTTTTGTTGTGATCTAACAAGCTGACTGAGTGTGCAGGATGTTTACTCAACCAGAAAAGTCATAGCTGGAGGCTAGGCAGAGAAATCTTAGCAGATCGTGGAACCTAGGTGCAAGTCCAAGTGGGTCGAGGGGACCGGATGCTTGGTGGTGTGATCGAGAGGTCTGGAGGACCGAAGATCAAAGGAAAAGTCTTGGGGAGCCGATCAAGGCTGAGTGAAAAGTCCAAACTAGATCAGGAGGATCTAAGCTTGGCAGGTAGGTTGAGGTAAACAACTGGAGGAGCGATAGTGAGGTTGGGTTCCCGAAGGGAGCAACCTTAGGTCGTTGATCTAACTGAAGAAATAGGGAAGGTTTCAAAAGTTGAGATCAAGACAGCCCTACTGTCTTATATATTATTCATGCTTTATATTATTCCTCTAACATCTCTTTTGCAGGAGAATTTTTGTCTAATACTGTTTTGCAGATCTGAGCTAATCGGTCGACCGAACCAAGCAAAATCAATATAGAAATCAGATCAGAATTGAGTCCAAGTCGGATCATAGCCTGATCGGTCGACCGAACCATAGTGACTCAGCACAGGACAGATCATCAGCACCGATCAGTAGCAAAGGAAATAAGCTGATCGGTCGACCGAACCTGGGGATCGGTCGACCGATCCAATCAACATTAAAGGTGCAATAAATGTTGATCTCGGCAAATCAAGATGAACAGGGAAGGAAGCTGATCGGTAGACCGAAAAGTGGGTTCGGTCGACCGAACCCTTAAAGACCAATTAATGCCAGAGATTCGAGTCAACGTCATACTTCAGCTGGAGGGGGTCGAAGCTGGTTTGGTCGACCGAACAGAGGGATCGGTCGACTGAACCTCCAGTACTCCTATAAAATCAGGCTCGAAGACAGAGGAAAGGAAGCAACTCTCTGATCAAAAATCCTGTTCAGCAAATGACTCGTCTTCATCAGCTCAGCAAGCTACTGCATCCGGAAGTACCGACCTAAGCTTCATCTACAATTTACTTGTCGGTATATTTTAATTTAATCTTGCATTGTAATTTCATTTAAGAAAGATAGTAGGTTGTTACTATATTGCTCCATTGTACGATCTACTTCTTTCCGAAGGATTTAGGAAAGAAGAGTTATAGTATTTTTTTCTCATCAGTGCGGTCAAGGACTGCGGGTCTTCGAGTAGGAGTCGAGTTAGGCTCCGAACGAAGTAAAAGACCTTGTCTCTTTTCTTAATTCCGTTGCACGATTTTGGTTTCAAAAGGTTAAACAAAAAGCTTTAAACGTGCGATATTCACCCCCCCCCCCACCCCCTCTATTGCTCTAAACGATCTATCAATTGGTATCAGAGCTGGTTAGCTCTGAAATTTCTTAACCAATTTTCAAAATAATTTTTTTAAAACTTTTTTCTTTTCATTTAGAAATATTTTTTTATTATTTTCTTCTCAAGCACTACTAATCCCAAGACAAAAGTCTTGGAAATATTTTTGTCACGCCCCTGAGGAGTCCTTGTCCGAAGAAATTTCGGCAGCATCTCTCCTGTACGGCGGACAATCTGAAACTTTCTACATGTCCACATACCTCAGCCACATGCGGCTGGAATAATAGCAGAAATAAAATACAATACACAGACATTCCACGCAGTTTATATAACAAGTAAACGGAATGAACAATACTCTGACTCGAAATCAACCCTACTCCACTACACTCGTAAAGCTCAAATCCGATTTACTCACCTCTTCTGCCGTCCAGGCAGCCATGTAGTAAAACATATCGAAATAAAATCCATCGACACATAAAATTCATACCAGATCCATAGTATCAAAAATCTATAATATCAAAAATAGAATAAGTCTGAACATAGACTAATAAAGAAGAAAACCAAAAGATTACTAAGCCCTCGTGGTCAGCAGGGGACTAGCGACTGGAACTCTCTCCTGATAGCATCAACCTAAAAAATAACAACAATGGAGGCGGGGTGAGTCCAACACTCAGCAGGTACAACTGATATACAAAGTAAGGAAATAACACCTAGCACTAATCATGCGTACAGTCTCCTGATGTAATAAAGGTAAATGCAAACTGAAGTAAACAGGAGAATACTGTACTAACCAGGACCTGGGTATAAAGACAAGCAGTCCGAGAGATATGGAAATCCTGTATGCATGTCAAACATAGGTATCCACACAATATGCAGCATATAAATGCAGCAAACACAAACACAAGCAATAAATGCATCATGTATATGATGTCAATGATGTGTCCTGGTCACCCCTGACGCTAGTCGATCATCTCACACCATAGTGAGGCCGAGTGGGTAGAGCTGCGACAACTGTGCACTCTGTCGTCACTACTCCTGATGAGTGACCGAGTGGATGGGATGCTATCGGAGTACACCTATCCTCCTACCCCAAATCATAAATGGGGGAGCGCAATGCTCTCATCTCCCGGTACACGATGACGGGGAGGAATCCCTGTCGGATAACACGTTGTGTCACACTACCCATGAGTGGACCAACGGTGCATAACAGAGTCCCTGCTGCAACACACTCTGCCTGAATCGACCACTAACCCATGAGTGGTGGTGTGTGCAGATCCATGTAACTTGTGATGTGCTCAACAATAATGGAGCGGACTATCGCGCAGCATGCAATCATGCAAATGGTGCATGGCACTAACCATAAAATATCTTGACCTAATCCACATATATATAAACGTGCATCATAGGTCAACGAATCAAATCAATCAAAGGTACACAAAAGGTATAAAACCTAGGTCCTGAACATGGTGAACCATGGTATATCACTACCCCTATAAGCATGTATCAATAGGTAAGGAATACATGAGATGTAAACCAAGCAATCAATCAAGCATGTAACAAGTTTTGGGTAGTGATTAACAGAAACAGAATGAGGAACATAATTAATGCAATTTGTTAAATTCACTACTATGTATATCAAATGACATAAGTCAAAAGTACCCGCCTCCGATAAAATGTATCGTATCCGAATAGATCCCTCGTCAAGAAACCATCTCGAATCAACGTCCTGTAATAAATTGTACAATTTAGCTAAGTTAAATTATAACTCAAATAGTTAAACCAAACTATTTTCCTTCAAGAACCCTAGTTAAATTGAACTCAAAATCAATTAGGATTAGCTCCATTAACCTTAACCATTCATTATTCGATTTCAATTAAAACCTACACATGAATCCAAGTTAACATTTAATCCTAACACAAGTAGCAATCACCTACAACGAAATTCAAAACTCTAATCCTTACCTCAAACTCACAGTCGTTACAAGAACTAATAGCCACTGAATGGAGTGACTGTCCAACCCCAGCACAATCCCACAGCAAGTTCTAATGCACCTCACGATCACAATTACAGCTTTGACCGCTAATCCACAGCATAAAGCTTCACCTCACGACAGGGATCACTGCTGAAATCAAAATGCTGCAGGATGGGGTTACTACCGGAAATCAGAAACACCCCACAAAACACAAAAACCTCACCAAATTCGTGACCTCCAAGATCACACAGGGCACGCGGCTGGAGGCTAGGGCAGAAGCAAGGAATCGGCTGTGTCGCGAGCCCACAAGAGGAGTCACGGTGACCGGCGTTCGCCCTAGCGTCGCCGGCGTTAGAGCACAAGGATGGCGGCGTCGGCAAGGCACAACCCACGTTGTCGGTGGTGATCGGTGGGGCTAAAAAAAAGGCAAACCGAGAGGAACTAGGGCAGAAGAACTTGGTCGGCTGCCGGCGCTCGGAAAAGGAGAAGAAGGGCCGGTGCTAGGGCTCCTATGGCCTACGAATCAGGGTCGGCGTCGCGTCGGCCAGATGAGAAGGAGAGGGGAAATTGGTTCGGCGAGGAAGAAGACGAGAAGAGGAAGTGGCAGAGGGGTTTTGTCGCGAGGGGGAGGAGGAACCGCCGCGGGCGGCAACGGTTAGGGCAGAGAGATCGCGCATGGGGAAGAAGGGGGGTGCGGCGAGGCTCGGGTGAAAGCACGAGAAAAAAAAAAGAATAAAGAAAATAAAAGAAAAAGGAAATGTAAATATAAACATTTCCTCACATAAATGAGGTAGTCTAAACAGGCTTTTCCGGACCTCGTTTTTATCCCCGTAAACTCGTCCATACGAGCTCCGAAAAATTCCCGAAAATTTTCCAAAAATTCTGGAAAATTCCCTTATTAATATTTGCCAATTTTTCCGGTATTTTACAATTTTTCTCTTAATTCTTTTCTTGCAAGGATGTCGAACTCTTATCAAGAAGGCTATAGCACCATAAGGCCTCCACTGTTTAAAGGAGAGAACTTTAGTTATTGGAAAAATAGAATGGAGTGCTACTTGAAGTTTGACATCGAGCTCTGGTTCACAATTCTAAAAGGTTACACTCTACCGACGAAAGACGGAACAACTTTAGAACCAGAAGAATGGACTCCTCAAATGATCAAGAAGGCTCAGCTGAATTACAAGGCGATCAACACCATTTAGTGCGGGCTCACAATGGAGGAATTGAACCGAGTTGGCCCCTACGACAACGCTAAAGAATTGTGGGACTCACTAGTCAAACTACATGAAGGAACCAACGACTCGAAGGTAAACAAAAGGGATTTACTTTTAAACAATTTATTTAATATAAAAATATTTCCTGGAGAGACGACCTCGCAACTACACGCTCGTATGAAGGACATACTTAACGACCTCCACCTAATCGGACACAACTTGGAAAACTGCGACACGGTAAGGTACGCTTTGAACGCCTTTCCGAGGAATGCTTTGTGGGCATCAATTGTAGATGCATAGAAAGTTTCCAAAGATCTTTCAATTCTTAAGTTAGACGAGTTATTTTGTGAATTGGAATTACACGAACAGTCTAACACAAGGCATACCGAGAAAGGTGTAGCGTTGTATGCAGGTTCAAGCAAGGAAACAAAATCAAAAACGAAGATCGAGTCAGAAAGCGAACCCGACTCTGACTCAACAAATGAAGAAGAATTATAAAGCCTGCTTGATTAACACAAAGCTAAGTTTGAATCTAACATAGGTTCAATAACCTTTTTTCAAACCCAATTAAATTCAACTCTAATTCAAATCTAATTCAAACCTAATTAAATTCAAACCTAATTCAAACCTAATTAAATTCAAACCTAAATCAAACCTAATTAAATTCAAACCTAATTAAATTAAAAATTTTAAAAATTATTTTAAAACTTAATTAATTTTTTTAAAAAAATTATATTAAAACTTATTTAAAAACTTTTAAAAATTATATAAAACTTATTTAAAAACTTTTAAAAATTATTTTAAAACATATTTTAAAACTTATTTAAAAAATTTTAAAAAATATTTTAAAACTTATTTTAAAAATTATTTTAAAACTTATTTTAAAACTTTTTAAAATTATTTTAAAACTTATTTAAAAACTTTAAAAATTATTTTAAAACTTATTTAAAATTTTTTAAAAATTATTTTAAAACTTATTTAAAAATATTTTTAAAACTTATTTTAAATTTAAAAAAAAAAATTTAAACTTATTTAAAAACTTTTAAAAATTATTTTAAAACTTATTTTAAAAATTATTTTAAAACTTATTTAAAATCTTTTGAAAATTTATTTTAAAACTTATTTAAAACCTTTTAAAATTTATTTTAAAGCTTATTTAAAATTTTTTAAAAATTATTTTAAAACTTCTTTAAAAACTTTTAAAAATTATATTAAACTTATTTTTAAAAAAAAAAACTTTTAAAACTTATTTAAAAAATCTTTTTAAAAAACTTACTTTAAAACTTATTTAAAAACTTTTAAAAATTATTTAAAAACTTATTTAAAAACTTTTAAAAATTATTTTAAAACTTATTTAAAAACCTTTAAAAAATTATTTTAAAACTTATTTAAAAATCTTTTAAAAATTATTTTAAAACTTAATTAAAACATGTTAAAAAATTTGTTCAAATTATTTTAAAATTTTAAAACTTAATCACTTTACTTGACTCGAACATTAAATAATAAATATTGAATGCAACTAAATTTCAAAACAACTTACTCACTTAATCCTTTAACCACACTTTGGTTTCATTCTGCATGTTGTAGGAATTCAAAGCTCTGGATAAATGGATCTTGGATAGCGGTTGCTCCAGACACATGACTGGGGATCAGCACAAATGACCAACCTGAGTCATCAGCTACTATCTTGTGGTAGTTAGCTCTGAACAAAGGTTGGACATTTCATAATAAGGACAAATTTTCCTTAGTTTTCCTACCCATGCTTGGACTTTTAAGAATTTGTCAATTTTAGGGGGAGCTTCAAACCAAATTTATTTTATATATATATCATTGTTAATTTTTTAGTGACCAAATCATTTTCAAAATATAATTTTCAAAATCTTTTTCAAAACTTTATTATTATCAAAAGTTGATTTTCAAAATGATTTTCAAAAACTTTTCCATAAATTTTAACTTATTAAATCTTTCAAATTTTTATTGACTTGGTAAAATTTTAAATTTTTATCATTTTCAAAATTATTTTACTTAGTAATATTTTTTTAAAAAAAAACAATTTATTTTTTAAGTATATCCTCCTTAGTAAATTTTTCAAAATTATTTTGCTTCGTAACGTTATTCAAAATTTTATTCAAAACTTAGTAATATGTTTAATTTTTAAAAACTTTTCAAGAATTTTATTCAAAATTTACATTACTTAGTAAAATTTTCAAAATTTCATTATTTTTACTTAGCACATTTTTTAATTTAAACTCCTTAGTAAAATTTTCAAAATTATTTTGCTTAGTAAAGTTTTTCAAAATTTAGTAATATGTTTAAATTTTTACTTAGTAAAATTTTTCAACAATTTTATTCAAAATTTACTTTACTTAGTTAAAATTTTTTTCATCATTTTTACTTAGCAAAACTTTATGGTTAAAATTTTACTTGGTAGTTGAGTATACCCCTATTTTTGATGTGTGTCAAAGGGGGAGAGATAGTGAATTCAGGGGGAGTTGTTTAACTCAGGGGGAGAAAATTTAAATTGTTTGTTTATTTACTTTTTGCATATGTTTAAACTTAACTTAGAACATTGGTTGGCAAACATCAAAAAGGGGGAGATTGTTGGTGCAAGTTGCACCAGAATCAAACCTGAGTTTTGATGTTATCAAAGGTTCAAGTTAAGTCTTGTTGTGATCTAACAAGTTGACTGAGTGTGCAGGATGTTTACTCAACCAGAAAAGTCCTAGCCGGAGGCTAGGCGGAGAAATCTTAGCAGATCGTGGAACCCAGGTGCAAGTCCAAGTGGGTCGAGGGGACCGGATGCTTGGTGGTGTGATCAAGAGGTCTGGAGAACCGAAGATCAAAGGAAAAGTCCTGGGGAGCCGATCAAGGCTGAGTGAAAAGTCCAAACTAGATCTGGAGGATCTAAATTTGGCAGGTAGGTTAAGGTAAACAACTAGAGGAGCGACAGTGAGGTCGAATTCCCGAAGGGAACAACCTTAGGTCGTTGATCCAACTGAAGAAACCGGGAAGGTTTCAAAAGTTGAGATCAAGACAGTCCTACTGTCTTATATATTATTCATGCTTTATATTATTCCTCTAACATCTGTTTTGCAGGAGAATTTTTGTCTAATACTGTTTTGCAGATCTAAGCTAATCGGTCGACCGAATAGTAGGATCGGTCGACCGAACCAAGCAGAATCAACACAGAAATCAGATCAAATCAGAACTGAGACCAAGTCGGATCATAGCCTGATCGGTCGACCGAACCGTAAGATCAGTCGACCAAACCATAGTGACTCAGCACAGGACAGATCATCAGCACTGATCAGTAGCAAATGAAATAAGCTGATCGGTCGATCGAACCTGGGGATCGGTCGACCGATCCAATCAACATTAAAGGTGCAATAAATGTTGATCTCGGCAAATCAAGATGAACAGGGAAGGAAGCTGATCGGTCAACCGAAAAGTGGGTTCGGTCGACCGAACCCTTAAAGACCAATTAATGCCAGAGATTCGAGCCAGCGTCAAACTCCAGCCGGAGGGGGTCGAAGCTGGTTCGGTCGACCGAACAGAGGGATCGGTCGACCGAACCTCCAGTACAATAAAATCAGGCTCGAAGACAGAGGAAAGGAAACAACTCTCTGACCAAAAATCCTGTTCAGCAAACGACTCGTCTTCATCAGCTTAGCAAGCTACTGCATTCGGAAGTACCAACCTAAGCTTCATCTACAATTTACTTGTCGGTATATTTTAATTTAAGCTTGCATTCACTACAACAAAAACCCTCATAGGCATCGATTTTCCACCGCTATCTATTACATTTTCGACCGATGTCTATGAAGGCGATGTAAAAAGTCTACCATTTTAGACATCGGGTTAAAACCAGTGTAGTATCACTTAACGACATCGGGTGTAAAACCGATGTAATATTATATGTTAATAACACCAGTTTTGACAGCGGTATACAACCGATGTAATATTAGTTAATGACACCGGTTTTATAGCGGTGGAAAATCGATGTAATATCAGTATTGTTTAACGACACAAATTCGATTTCCGAAACAGTGAAAAACCGACAATATCCAAGAAAATACACAAATATTCACAAATTACACAAATATTCTTCTTCCAACAGTATCCATAAAATACACAAATATTCACAAATTACATAAATATTCTTCTTACAACAGTATCCATAAAATACACAAATATTCTTTTTGTTGGATCGAGACGCGCTAGAGGGGGGGTGAATAGCGCTCGTGGCTAATTCTTTCGATTATCGGAATCGTAAAACGTTCGTCAAGTAATTAAAGCAGCGGAATAAAAAAGAAACAAACACACAAGAACACGGTCGTTTACTTCGTTCGGAGCCTAGATCGACTCCTACTCGAAGGCCCACGATCCTTGATCGCTTACTGTGGGCAACAACTATAAGCTCGAATAGATTTAAGAGTTTAAGTACAAGAAGCAAATAATGAACATAAATAAACTTTTATACCAACAACTAAAATGCTAAATTGAAGCTCCAGGTAGTCGGTGTCGAGTTACAACACTTCGGAATGAGTTCGTTAGCAGTTGAATGCAGAAGAAAGAGTTGATGTCCTTCACTGCTGCTCGAAGTTCCCTTATAAAGGGCATCCAAGGCGCCTTAAAAGCCATTCAAGGCGCCTCCCCGAGTTCACTCTTTGACCGTGATAAGCCTTCGACGTTGCGCTTATCCCACTCAAGGCGCCTTCAACCCTTCTAAGGCGCCTCCAAGCGTCGGTCCAAGGCACCTTAAACCTCTTCTAAGGCGCCTTCATCACTCGTGCACCGTCAGCTCATCCTTGTACCCGAGGTGCCTCCAAGCTCCATGGAGGCGCCTCGGCACTATTCATCTAAGGTCATTTGTGCACTTTGGTCCCTCTGTAGGTCGACCCGACGCCTACTGTTCCCTCTACGAGGAACGCGTCCTCACCTACTCCACTCAGGAGATTTACCTGTTGTCAGTGTGATCCTCTAGATCGACTGGAATTTTGCTTAGCACTCGACGCTTCCGGACTTTCTGTTGGACATCCGCTTCCCGGCTCATCCAGTCTTTCACCTAGTTCGCGACACCATGACTTTCCACCTAGGGTTACCACCCCCTAGGACTTTTGCCTGAAGCCATAGACCTGCCAAGACTATTCGCATAGGGTTATCACCCCCTATGACCTAGGGTTACCACCCCCTAGGGTTTTCCCTTTGCCTAACGGCAGTTAGGACTTTCCTGAAATACTCAAGCAGACTTGTTAGATTACAAAACACCTTAACATTGAATCCTTTGCCATTATCAAAACACGAGTTCGATCGTCGGATGCTTCCCGCACCAACAATCTCCCCCTTTTTGATTATGACAACTCAAATTCAAAGTTAAGTAAACAGATATCAAATAAAGAATAGATGCAAATAAAAACATTTAAAACAAGCATAGCATTAATGAATATTTTGCTAAAGTAAACTCCATGAATTTAAAGCATAGCATCAAGTTTAGGCTCCCCCTTAACTGTTACTCCCCCTTTAATATTTTGTTATTCATTATTTTAAATTTGAATTTGCTACTCTCATTTTTGAATTTGAATTTGATAATTATTTGAGTATTTGAATTTGCTACTCTCCCCCTTTGCCATATATAAAAAATAATCAAAATAGTCAATCGATTTTTAAAGAGAGATAACAAGACTTTGATAACACTTAACATTTTATAATTTTCTTTTCATACCTTTTAGCTAAGTGAAATAAAGATCTAAAAGTTAATAAGGGTTGATTTTAAGGGATGATGTTAGTTAAAATTATAAAACCACTAGAGGGTGGAACCTTTTGACAGTCTTTAACTAAGTTGAAAAGCTAGTAAAATTATACGTAGAGAAGTACTTGTCTAGATTTTGAAAATTTGTTAGAGAAATATTTGGGGCCAAATGAATTTTGAGAAAACATTTTTGAAGTCGCTTTTTACTTAGTAGAAATTTTTTGAAAGCAATGAGTTAAATTTTACAAAACTATGCTTTACTTAGGAAAGCAAGAATTTACAAAGTTAGATTTAAAAGTGGGCTAAGTTTTAAAATTTTGAAAATAGCTATGTAGATAAAAGTTGGGACTTACCTACGTTCTTTGCAAGTATTGAAAACTATATCTTAAAAAAAACTTAGCTTAATTTTAAACAATACTTATTAAATTTTAGGACAAGGAGGGAGTGGAGTAGCTAAAAATTTGGTTTAGGTTATTTATTCAAAGTTAGTTGGTCCTTAAGTCCAAGCATGAGTCAAGTTCAATAGATTTCAAATTATCCAATTTTACTTTAAGAGGTATCAGAGCCCTAAAGATCAAACATGCTTAACCTGGAAACTGAGTATCCTTTACCGACTGTCTAACCTTTAGCTACTTGCTGAATGCCTAGAGGGCAACAGCTTTTACTTGGTTAGTCGAGTTAAGTCATTTAATCCAGTTAGATTTGACTAAGACTAGAAGACTTGACTTGATTGATGTATATTACGTGTTTAATGCCCAGACTCATATTGATGCACAGATATAAGCATTCTTGAGTCCAGGCTGTACCCTATGCATCTCACGCCATTCTATTTTTTTTTTCAAACACAATCAAGGTATACCTAGGTGTTTGTGAGATGCTCTGGCTTAAATCTAGGGGAACAGGATATCTAAGGTAGAGCCTAGGCTAAGTCCAACTTTTGAAAAAAAATCTAATAAGTTGGAATTTTGAAAACTATTTTTCCTAGAATTTGAAAAAACACGTAAAAGCAAGATGATTAAGTAAAAAAAACACCTATTCTACCCAACACATTCCTATTTGCCTTCTAAGTGCACTGAACTCAAGTTCAGGTAAGGGTTTTGTAAAAATATCAGCTATGTTTGATTTGGACTCAACATGGTTGAGTATAATTTCACCCTTAGCTACGTGATCCCTTACAAAATGGTGTTTTACCTCTATGTGTTTAGTCCTAGAATGGTGAATAGGATTTTTGGTCAGATTAATTGAGCTAATATTATCAATAAAGATTTTTATATTTTTATATTCTAGTTGATAGTCTTTTAATGTATGCATCATCCACAATAGTTGAGATGCACATTCTCCTAGGGCTATGTATTCAGCTTCTTTAGTAGATAAAGCAACATAGTGTTGCTTTCTGCTTGGCCAACTTACTAGGCATTGACCTAGAATTTGACAGCTACCACTTGTACTTTTTCTGTCTAATTTGCACCCGGCATAGTCCGAATCAGAATAGCCAAAAAAGTCAAAGGTGCAAGTTCTAGGGTACCAAAGTCCTACATTTAGAGTACCTTTAATGTACTTAAGTATTCTTTTAACATATGTTTGGTGTGACTCTTTTGCACAAGATTGGTATCTTGCGCACATACCTACTGCAAACAATATATCAGGTCGGCTTGCAGTTAGGTAAAGTAAGCTACCTATGACACTCCTATAGTACTTTGGATCTACTGGTTTCCCTTCTGGGTCAAAGTCAATGTTGATGTTGGTTGCCATTGGAGTATTTATTATTTTTGAATTTTCCATGCAGAATATTTTAATTAACTCCTTAGCATATTTAGTTTGATAAATGTAGATTCCATCTTTGGTTTGTTTTATTTGTAAGCCTAAGAAAAAGTTGAGTTCCCCAACCATACTCATTTCAAATTCATTTTCCATTAATCTGACGAATTCTTTTAAAAACTTAGAGTTAGTTGAGCCAAAAATTATATCGTCAACATAGATTTAGGCTATAAAGATGTCTTTTTCTATAGTTTTTACAAATAGGGTCGGATCTATTTGTCCTTGGTTAAAGCCTTTGGATATTAAGTAATTAGATAATCTTTCATACCATGCCCTAGGGGCTTGTTTTAGTCCATATAAAGCCTTTTTTAGTTTAAATACATGGTTTGGGTAGTCTAAGTCTTCAAATCCTGGGGGTTGGCTTACATAGACTTCTTCCTTGATAAACCCATTTAAAAAGGCTGACTTAACATCCATTTGGTATAACCTAAACCCTTTATGTGCTGCATAGGCTAATAACATTCTAATGGATTCGAGTCTAGGTACTGGTGCATAGGTTTCATCATAGTCTAAGCCTTCAACTTGACTAAACCCTTTGGTTACTAGTCTAGCTTTGTTTCTTATTATATCACCCTGATCATCCAACTTGTTTCTAAAAACCCATTTGGTGTCTATTATTGATTTATCTATGGGTTTAGGTACAAGGTCCCAGACTTGGTTTCTCTCAAATTGTGCTAATTCTTCCTACATTGCAATGATCCAGTCTGGGTTAGGTAGGGCTTCTTCTATAGTCTTAGGTTCAATTTTAGAAATAAGGGCAATCTGACTAAGGTTTCTATAGGAAGATCTAGTTCTGACTCCTAGGTTTGGGTCACCAAAAATTTGGTCAGGTGGGTGAGAAGTATTTACTCTAGATGGTCTTATGTGTGGGTTAGAAACTAGTTCTTCTGGTTTATTAAGGTTAGGTTGGATTTCATCATCTTCTATAGTTCTTGGATTGATGTCAATATGTTCATTTATATTAGGTAGGTTGTTTTCTTCATCAAAGATTACATTAGTTGTTTCTTCCATTTTTAAGGTATTTTGATTATATACTCTAAAGGCCCTACTGGTTGAGGAGTATTCTAAAAATATTCCTTGGTTAGATTTGAGTGTAAATTTTCCTAAGTTATCTTTAGTATTTAAAATGTGAACTTTATAACCAAATACTTTTAAATAATTTAGGTTGGAAATTTTATGGTAAAGTTCATAAGGTGTTTTATTGTGAGATTTGTTAATTAGAATTCTGTATTGAATATAATTTGCTGTATTTATGGCTTCGGCCCAAAATTGATGATTTAAGTTATACTCATTTAGCATGGTTCTAGCTGCTTCTTGTAGGGTTCACCGTGCAGATGAGCGCTGACCATTCTGCGCTTATCCCATCTGAAGGCGCCTTAATCCACCCGAGGCGCCTCCATCCACTGGTCCAAGGCGCCTAAAACCTCTTCCAAGGCGCCTGGGACTGTGCTGCGCTGGTCTCTTCTGGCTCGCACCCGAGGCGCCTCCAAGCTCCATGGAGGTGCCTCGGCACTGTTCATCCGAGGTCATTTGTGCACTTTGGTCCCTGCAAGATATGTTAATCCAAAAATACCCTGCAGCACAAAGTTAGCACAAAACAATAATATAAATGGAATGATATGATAGTCTTCGGACTGTCCGAGGCTGACTTCGTATTTTCGACTGGAAACCCTTGGTCGACCCGACGCCTACTGTTCCCTCTACGGGGAACGCGTCCTCACCTACTCCATTCAGGAGATTTACCTGTTGTCAATGCGATTCTCCAGATCGACTAGACTTTTGATCAGCACTCGACGCTTCCGGACTTTCTGCTGGACATCCGCTTCCCGGCTCATCCAGTCTTTCACCTGGTTTGCGACACCAGGACTTTCCACCTAGGGTTACCACCACCTAGGACTTTTGCCTAAGGCCATCGACCTGGCAAGACTTTCCGCATAGGGTTACCACCCCCTATGACCTAGGGTTACCACCCTCTAGGATTTTGCCTTTGCCTAACCGCAGGTAGGACTTTCCTGAAATACTCAAGCAGACTTGTTAGATCACAAAACACCTTAACTTTGAATCCTTTGCCATTATCAAAACACGAGTTCGATCATCGGATGCTTCCCGCACCAACACTTTTTACATCAAAAGCTAATAGATATTGTACACATCAAGTTAGAACATCGATTAAGTTGCACAAACTACAAGCTCAAATACAAGCTCATTGGATTAACACTAATATATATCGTTTTGAATAAGATGAGCCTGTATTGGCAGAGGCAGAGGTTGGACCATGACTAGAAACTGTATTTTCCCAAACTACAAGCTCATTCCCAGATAGATGATTTGATGTTCGTTCCTCTTCTTGATGTTCATAAAACATAGGCTGCTTACCCTTTCCATCTGCAAAATTAAAAAAAAAAGAGTATAAATACATGAAAACAATAAAATGATTTGGAAATCCGTGTTTGTTCCTGCAACAGGTGTATAGCAAGAAAAGAATTAGAACTTATAGCACAAAATTTTTGGACATCAACTAGAGAACAAAAGAAGCATTACCTGAAGTTGAGACACGAACCACTTCATTTGCATCTTGTAGAGTGAATGATGATTCGTGAGAAGTGGCAATTGAGGGTAGAATTTCTACAAGAATAGATTCCGCTGCAACATCAATATCATTAGGATGCTCAAGAGCGACAACCTTCAATATTCGCAGATCAATCTGTAAGGACATTAACAAAAGCGACGACATATTATGCTAGTGTAGGAACACTAACTAACATTTAAAACCAAATTTCAAAATATAAATTGCTCAAAGTTATTGAAGATTAGAGGAAATAAATAAATTTAAAATACAATCACGTTCAAAATAATTTAACTAATTACAAAAATAAATTCATTCCAACTTCAAGTGCATTTGATCAGTAACTTAAAAACATATCTGTAAAATATTTTTCAACAAGTACAAGCATGACATTTGTTATACATTTATACAAGGGTGGAGGCATATGAAGGGTTGTGGGTTCAATTAACCTCACAGAAACTTCAATTTCAATATATTTTACCAAGTAAATTATTTTTTGAACTTACACAAATTACCTTGAAATCCTTCATTAGTTATTTAGAAAATATTCTCCCTCAGCAACTTTCTTCATAGCATTATCAAATTAGCCGTTAACTTAATGATGAAATCCAAAAATTTAAAGCATGATAAGATCAAATGGGTTCAATATACACAACCACATCAGCTTAATGGAAATTAAATAAAAAAAGACTAATACAATCTAAAATTTCATCTTGATATTGTACACATCAAGAAGACTGGCATAAGATGCTGCACTTGCCTGAACTTAAGGATCGATTGAATAGGACCGAAGATCTCATCTTGTGCTATTTTCATTTCATCCTATAAATTTCAAATATCACAACTATCATCACAAATGCAGATTGAGAGTTTACCAAACCTTTATAGATTTAAGGACTAAGCCATACTTGCACATCAGAGAAGATGGTCGGTTGAATGTAATAACCTTTGTTTCCAATTCGATCTCCACCTGTTACTAGCATAGCACCACTGTTGATTCCCGATTTGATGTAACGCAAAATCTTGCTAAACTGCTCCTCATCAATCTGAGATATGTGTGAAGAATGAAAGTACTCAATATGGACAGGTTTCAGAACTTCTTTGTTAAGAAGCAAGATGACTTTTTCATACATGTTTTATACGAGTTATGCACGATCAAACAGCAATCGAATGAGATGAAAATTAGTATGAGCACATAAATTAAGACACAAACAAATATGGCAGTTTCTACCTTTCAAAGAGAACAAAGATAGAAAAAGGAGGATACCTGAGGACCTTGTTCAACACCCTTTTTAAAGGCGTCTCCAACATTGCATTTTAAGGCACGGGCTTTTGCTTTCTCTACAAACTCATCATATATACGCTCCTAAACAATTTCAAGATCCTAAAGATCACATAAATGGAAACTTTCATGACAAAACATTCTCAAAGTAAATAATGTTCATAAAACTTTGCATGTTAAAAGTGTAACAACCCAAATTTCCTTATTTTGAGTCCTAAAAGTAATTTAAAAATATTTAAAAATGCTATAGAAATATTCTAGAGATTTTTTAAAAATTTTTGGAGATCGTTTGGTATTTTTACTAAACGAAGGAAGTTTTGACAAACAATTGTCAAAGCCAAGATTCGAACCGTGGACCTAGGATCTGAACCGAGCCTTAACCGAATCCAGCCAGCCAACTGTTCCAGCGGGCATTTCTTATTAAAGAAGGAGAAATATTCTATTTCAGCAATAGTTAAGAAATCGAAAATAAATTGAAATAAAAAGTGCGCGGTTGAGGATTCGAAACCGCGTCTTGAGGTTTCGGTCAAACACAGTTAACCTACTGTTCTGCAAGAGTTTTGTTAATTAAGGAAAGAGTGAATAATATTTAAGGTATAGTAATTAATAAAAACCCTAGTTATAAGAAAAGGTTTAGTTTTTCTTTTCTCCCGAAACCTAATCCCGTTTCTCTGCTCTTCTCGTGCGACGGCGACTCGGGCGACGAAGAAGACAACCCAGGGCACGTCTCCGGCGGCCGGCCAAGGCTCGATCCGAAGGGTTTCTTCGCCAGATTGAGATCCTCTCGTCAAGAGGGGACGGTAGACACGAGGAAGGGGCCGAAATTTGCAGGCAACCGAAACCCTAGAAGCGTTTGAGCCCTCTTCTTTCGGTTGTAAGTCCAAGAACACGAAGGCAAGTCGGTTACTCACCTGCGGTAAGGGTGGTTCAGGATTTCGATTGATGTTTTCTTGTATTTCTTGATTTTCGAAGCTTTGCATAGTTCCCTTTTGTTTTGTTGTCGTGGCACAGGATATGAGGAGTAATGGCAGTAGCAAACTGTTTTCCTTGTGTTTGGATCATGTTATGCAGAGTAGGTGCTATTTGGGTTCCCTTTTTGTTTAGTTGTCGTGTGAGTTACTGATACGGGTTGCTGCCGTGAGTTAAGGTTTCATATCTGGTTTTCTTCCTTATCTAGTATGCTGTAAAGAGCGTTCTAGGGTTTTGCTGCTGTGAATCACATAAAGAAGATAGAAGGGGTTTTAATTGGGTTAGATTCCGATCTTGTGGGCAAGCATTGGGTAGGAGATGAGTTAGAATTCAAGCATGTGGTGCAGTTTTCTGTGGTTTTGCCATGGTGCAGAGTTGGATTTCAAACCCTAGTTTTCGGTTTGAGCTTGTGGTGGTAATCCAGTTTAAATCATGTAGTAACATGCTTAAGAATCTCTTCTACTCTATAAAAGTGCAAGCTTTACCTAAATTTTAAATTCCAGCCGATTCAAGCATTCTATTATCTTTATGTGTCAATTTCTTTTATGGTAATAGCATTCTTACCTTATGCCTTACTTTGCTGGAAATGATTCAGAATCTGTAGATCTACTGAATGCATGCTTTAGTATATCATGGGTTAATTTTTGATAGCAGCAGTAATTATTTTTTTTTCCCTCATGCTTTGCCTTGTTGGAAACAGCTTAGAAGAGTTAACCCATTAAGTGCAGATTTTTACAAGTAATGTACGCAGATTTTTTATAAGTATAACATTGCAGATTTTGCTTAAGGAATTTTATAGTTTTATGAAACCCGAATAGTCCTATTGTCTAATGGTGGCTGCAACATGCTTACTTTAGATAGCTTCCTATTGTAGATGGAATTGTTTTTACATTCAAAGCATGCTTACGTAGTGATAATGGTCTTCTTGTACAGCATGTTTAAAAAGACTGTATTTCCTCTTTACTTTCACAGCAAGTATTAATAATTGTGTTTATTCTGTGAAACTCTAGAATTTTCATGCATATAGTGTTCTATTAAACTCTTTTAGGGGTTATGCGTGATTATAAGTAAGAAAATACCAAGGTCTTAAATTGATCCTAAATTCCAGAAGGTTAGGATTAAAAGCACACTAAGTATTTGAATAAATGTCAAGGCATTTTGTTATAGGAGAATTAAAGAATAACAAGTATAAGGAAGTTATAGTTAAAAAGAAAATAAGTATTTTACTTTTTAATGGCATGTACCGAACACAAGGTCCATTGGGTGGGCTCCTAGATCGCCCCTAGGCACAAGATCGCCTAGAAGTACCTTAGTAGTTTCGGGATTAGCTACCTCGACTCATATTAAGGATGCGCGTAAATTGGTACAATGTCGGGCCCAAGAGAAGTTGATTATTATTTTTAAGTAATAAAGTATAAGTTTTAAAATAAATGAAACAAGCTTCATTTATGCTTAGAGTCAAAAAGTTTAGCTTCTTTTAATTCGAAGCATGTAGTGTTAGTTTTGTTTGTTTCCTGATTAGTTATTTAGCATGATTAGCTTTATCTACCAGCATGCAGTTTGATCCTTGTGTAGCATGATTAGCTATTAGAATTACATGAGTAGATTCCTTAGCTTTTCTTTGCTATTAGTTTGACATGAGCAGTTATGTTTATGCTTTACTTTCTTTTAGAGCATATAGTTTCTAGTTTTTTCTGTATACATGCATATTCATGTTTTTGTGAGTTAGATAGCGCTTACTAAGCAAATTTTGCTTATAGATTGCATTTCCTCTTACTGCAGATAAAGGAAAGGAAAAGATTTAGCAAGGAAGGCGACAAGGTGGTGCGGATGGTGTGTGATGCTAGGACTGTGGGAGAGATCAAGGGAATTGAGTCACACTTTATGCTTTATGTCAATAGAGATTGATAAAGAGTTGTTTCTATTTTTCTAATGTTGTTATTGAGTCTATTCCGCATTGTTTGTTTGGTTGTTTCCACTGTTGGAGCTTTATTCATTTACCATTGCTAGATTAGTTTTTTTTTTAAGTTGTTGTGTCTTATTACTGCGTGGTTGTGAAGTATATATACCAGCCGCATGTGGCTGATGGTTTATTATTTGCATGTATTGATGAATTTGGTCACCGGTACAGGGGAGACTCTGCCGAAATTTTTCGGTAAGGACTCCTGGTGGTTTTGATCATACCGGTTAAGTAGAGTCAGTAGTTAAGTAATGGTCATCCTTAGAGAGTAGTATAGTTTAGTAAGAAGGGTGATCGTTACAAAAAGTAAGTAAACCTTATAACCATCTTTAGCTGGACTTCTAGAACATGCTTTGCAATCACAACAGTCGCGACAGACAAGACAAGCAATCTTTACCTCCTTTTCAAGCATACCAGAGTACCTTGACAATACAAACTAAATCAGATAAACAGAAGTAGTTTTTTTTTATGTATAAGATCCTATATCACTGATATCAAGATGTTCAAGTCTAAAAAGGATATGTGATTCACATCCTGTTTTCACAATATCAAAAAGCTAAAAGAGAAAAATAAATCAAAAACACTTTGCCAATATGGTTCAATTCTCTTCCTGTAGACAATGCATGTCATTTGAAATTTAATCACAAACAAGGTGGATATACAAACAAGATCACAATTCAAGCCATTGGATGTGAATATAGTAACAGCAATATAGCTCAACCACAATGAAACTTCACCAAAATAACAAAAGCAATCTAGCTCAACTCACAGTGAAACTTATACTCATAAGACAAAAAGGCAATTTAATAATATCAAAATCAAACCAAATCATGAGAAAAAGGCTTAAATAAGATTAAAGCACAATTAAGATTAACCCAAACCTAAAATTAACTTGGATTCATCCTATAATAAATCAAAATTGATCTAAAAATCTCTATTGAAAGTCCTAAGTGTGCCTTGAGTGACCCTCCATAATGATAATCCATTCAAATTGAAGCTTCTCATACTAAGGAATATAACAGAACCTGCAAACTGAATCCAAAATAAATAAACTATTTGGTATTCAATTTAGGGAGTAAGAGTTCACAATTCAGCCTGATGACATAACTAGCCCATCAAGGGATACAGAGTGTGATTATATCCATTGTAGAATTTATATGCTTTCAGGACCAAGAGATACCAATTGCAAAACTAATCAGGTAGGCTGAAAACCTAAAGCCATGCTTCCCAGATGGCCAAAGGTTTAACAATAAAAATTTGTTTATATATATATACCAATATATTGATTAATGGGTGTCCATGAAAGAAATCTTTTTGTCTTTGTGAAATGTTAATATCATGATTGGTTAGCTTATGAAGATTCACAGGATTTACTATGTATTTCTACCACATTTTCAACGTACAGATGAATTTATCTACTGTTCAAAGAAGGAACTTGCCTCAACTAGGCCTTTAGGGTCAAACACCAGTAGAGCTACCACTCCAATAACCAATGCTTCAGGAGCACCCACTCCAAATAAAGAAGCACGAACAACTTTATCATGAAATTTCACCTTTTTCTCTGCCAAACAAGTAAAAGAACATCAAACATATTTTCCAAGTAGATTAGACATCCTTGGAAGTCTATGAAAACAAGAAAGTGAATGAATCAACTACAAGTAGGTAAGCAATTTATACATAAAAGCAAAAGATGCTTAATTTAACTATTTAATAATAATAAGAAGAAGAAGAAGACCGGAATGAAGCTTAGTATTAGTGATGGGTTCTGGAAATAAATGCATTAGTGTGACCGAACCCCTAATCTTCCCAGAATTAGGTATGCACACGCAACTCTCAAGCAAAGAATTCGTTTTTCAAGAAGACCAAAATCTTATGGAGGATAAGGAGTTACCTTGCCTCACCAGCGACTTGAGGCCGTCCCACAACGGGGGTCGAGGTAGGTGGAGTGCGAAAAAGAATATGCGGAGATGGGACGAAGGTGGGATTTTGGGAGAAGCCCTAGAGAGCGGACAGGAAGAGATGAGGAGGGCCACCTTCATCGAGTGGGAAGAGGAGGAGAGGGAGAGGGAGCAGTAGCAGGGTGATGCAAGGACCGTTGTAGAGCCCATCGCGGTGGAGGAGAGACTGTTTTTGTTTTTTCCTTCTTCTTCTTCTTCTTCTTCTTCTTCTTCTTCTTTCAAACAGGTAAAGGAAAGAGTTGCAAAATCTAAACTCGAGAGCAAAGAAGCATACGTAGAAAGCAACCACCACTCCAGCCACGTAATCGGAGGGCAATCTAATGGAGGCACTAAAGAATCCATGGATGTAGAGATCTTGCGACGCAAATGCAGCACCTGATCACAGAACAAGGTAGGTTCAAAGATGTCCCTTTCTTTTTTAAAAAAAAAAATCTTTTAACAGAACCTATTCCCTGGTCGAGGGAGAGATGGACAGTCCGGTCGTCGCCGTGAAGCATGAGGTTGGAGTCTCCTAACAGTTGGGTGTAGCCTTCCTCAAAGGAGATGGTGGCGAGGTTGGGCAACTCCGGGAGGAAATCAGCCTCATGGGAAGGGAGCAGAACCGAACACAAAAATAGGAGGAAGTAGAAAGGAAAAGATAAAGTATGGACTACTGGAATGCGAAGAAGGTCTCCTCTTCTCACCCAAAGGGAGGAGTTGGAGGAGATGCGATGTGGTTGGGCGGAGAAGCAAGGGCATCGTGTCTTGATCCTGATCGGGAGAGGAAGGGGCGTTGATCTAGGAAGGGGAAGAGGGAGATGAGGTAGAGAGAGATGGTCGGAGGTTTAGGTTTAGGTTTAGGTTTAGGCTGAGAGAGATGGTCGGAGGAAGGGGCGCGATATAGGTTTAGGTTTGGAGGGAACTTCACAGTGTTGCAAATTTTGGCTTGTGGGAAAATTAAAATATTTTATTTTGGTTCATTAACACCGGGTTTTAAAAATCGCTGTTAAAATCGATGTCTATTAACGAAAAAAGGCATTCAAAGACATCGCCTAAAAAACTGATGTCTATGAGCGAAAATCTGTGCTCATAGACATCGGTTTTTGGAAAAACCGATTTAAAATACTCAAAAACATCGGTTTTTGCTTAAAACCGTTGTTGTTCCACCGATGTCTATGAGGGTTTTTGTTGTAGTGATTGCAATTTCATTTAAGCAAGATAGTAGGTTGTTACTATCTTGCTCCATTGTACGATCTACTTCTTTCCGAAGGATTTCGGAAAGAAGAGTTTTAGTGTTTTTGCCCATTGGTGCGGTCAAGGACCGCGGGCCTTTAAGTAGGAGTCGAGCTAGGCTCTGAATAAAGTAAAAGACCTTGTCTCTTTTCTTATTTCCGCTGCACGACTTTGGTTTCAAAAGGTTAAAGAAAAAGTTTTAAACGCGCGATATTCATCCCCCCCTCTATCGCTCCAAATGATCAATCAACTATCTCTCGGTCGGGCTCTCATGACCAACGACTACTCAGTCAGGCTCTCGTGATGAGCAGCCTCTCGATCGAGGCACAATGACTAGTCGGTCAGGTTTGCTTCTCTGCCCGACACTCACACTCGTTTAACTCGCCACTTTGCCAGACATTCATACTCGTTTCACTCGCCGCTCTGCCCAGCACTCACCATTCGCGTTTTACTTGCCATTCTGCCTGACAGCCACACTCGTTTCACTCGCCGCTCTGCCTGACACTCACTATTCTAGTCTCATTAGCCGCTCTGCCCGACACTCACACTCGTTTCACTCGCCATTCTGCTTGGCACTCATCGTTCATGTTTCACTCGCCGCTCTGCCTGACACTTGTCTCTTAGTTGGCACTCGTCCCACTCTACACTAGGTTCATGGGCTTCGCACCCACTCGACTCCCCATCATTGCCCCCACTCACATTCACCTTTCAATCTCTCGGGATCCACAACTCACAGAGCACACAGGCTTCATGCCCACTCAACATTCTTTCGGGCGCCCAATAGGCATTCTCTTAGTGACCGGTCGTGTAACAACCACCCTTCTTACTACTACTCTCTAAAAGCGATCGTTACCTAACTACTACTATACTTACTAGTGTCACTTATGCTATTATTAGCGACACTTAGATTTATCACGGCCCAGAGGAATTCTTACCGAAAAATTTCGGCAAAATCTCCCATGTACCGGTGACCAAATCCATAATACAAACAATATATACGCAGCCACAAGCGGCTGGAACACATTTTATTCACAACCACGCAGTAATAAATCAACAGTAAAAGAAAGAAACTACTCTAGCAAAGCAACCAACTACATCACTCCACCAATAATACAAGTGAACTACTTACAAGTGCGGAATAAACTTAAATACAGTCTCAACTCAAAATAACACTTAAGAAAATCTAAAAGAATTAAACAGAAAGTCTTAACAGTGTTGTCAGCTAATTCTGGATCTCTCCACAGTCCAGACATCACACACCTTCATCACCACCACCATCCTGTCGCCTCCCTTTCATATCTTAGCTTTTCCTTTATCTGCAGTAGGAGGAAAGAAAACAAAACTATAAGCGAAAATGCTTAGTAAGTACTAATCTATCTCACAAAAACTCGAAGTGCATAAAAGTAATGCAATAATACTAAAATTGAAATGCTAAAGAAAGCTGCATGTACTCATGGTATACAGAAATAAAACTGAATACTAAACATGCTCACTACTACTGTAGGCTTAGAATTAAAGAACTAAACTTTTATTGATTCTAAGCATAAACTTGTTTCATTTTCTTATATCCTTATACTAGAAATTAATCTTTTAATTTCTCTTTCACTTTCTTCTTCTTGTTCTTCTTACTTTTCTTATACTAGAAATTAATCTTTTAATTTCTCTTTCACTTTCTTCTTCTTGTTCTTCTTTTCTTTTCTTCTTTTCTTCTTTTCCTTTCTTCTTTGGGCTCAGGCTTAGTACCATCTTTGTTTTGCGCGCTCTCTAATAGTGACTGAGGTAGCGAGCCTCTAGTCCTATGAGGTAAAGACCTTGGTCTTACCAGGGCCAAGACCTTGGAATTGGTTACCTGGATTTGTTTAACGACAACCTTGGAAGTCGGGTACTAGCCTCTTACTTTAGTTTACTTGTTATCTCTTTTTAACTAGACCTTGGTCTTTTTCTTTTTACTCAGTTTTCTCATAATCCTTTATTAGAGTTTATTGGAATCCTTTAGATATACCTAACAAGTGTAGGATTACAATTAACTAAGCATGCTATAAAAACAATACAAGGGTAACAAATCTAAACTCTCTCTAAGCATGTTATAAAACAAAGCAACAGAAAAGCAAAATCTGAACTTTCTAAACATGCTGTAAAACAAAGGAAAAGAAAGCACATCTGAACTTAATAATCATGCTATAGAATAGAGCAAAAGAGAGCTAGTTTGAACTTTTAAAACATACTGTGATAAGAGCAAAGAAAGCTAATTTAATCTTACTAATCATGCTATAAAATAGAGCTAAGAAAGCAACTTTAAGCTTACTAATCATGCTATAAAATAGAGCTAAGAAAGCAAACTTAATAACTGTTCATGATCAGGAAAACCAAGAAACTAACACTACATGCTTTAAATAAAGGTTGCCCTTCTAACTAAATAAGGGTTGTTTTTGCCCTTTGAGTTGCAAGGAAAATGCTAAACCATTCTAACTAATTAAAGGGTTATTCTTGCCTTTTTGAGTAGCAAGGAAAATGCTAAACCATTCTAACTAATTAAAGGTTGTTCTTATCCAATGCAAAGCTTAACCGAAACTAACAGTAAGGGACTGTTCGTACTTGTTAAAATAGCAAGCAAAGGTCTAAAATCTGGGACGCTAAAATGAAAGCTTTTATGTTTAGTGGTAAACACTGCATGCTACGGTTTAACTAAACTTACATACAACTAAAACAGAGCTGTTAAGCTAAATTTTAGCCTACATAAATCTGAACACTATATTTCAGCATTTACAAATCTGTCACTAGATTCCGGCGAGCATAAACATGTTCCCAAAGAAAATTCTAATAATACTAAGTTGTGCTCATAACTCTAATCTAATACATCTATACAGGAATGCAAGCCGAGCCTCTCTATGGAAGAAAGATTTGTACAGAAATTCTAAAGCTGACAGGGAATTGTGGCTGTTCTTGCTCATGGATATGTAAAGGAAATCTGAGCTGTTCTGTTCGTGCTCGGAATTAACAGAATAATTTCAAACTGAAACACTAAACTACACCATGAAGAGACCGCTGCACATTTAAATTAGCCATTAAGAGGTCTAGCTGAATACTTCACAACAAGGCTGTTCCTGCCCATTGTATAGCACAAACAAACTGACAGTAAGCTTCAAAAAAAAGGATGTTCGGCTTAACAATCAGAGCAAGGAAAAAAAAACCCGCATGCTTGAACCTTACCATACATGTTCTTCTTTTAAACTCACGGCAACAAAGGATGTGCAGGTTAATCCGAATCAAAAAGGAAACTAAACCCTAAATCAAATCTGTCCTTCATGCCTAAACTGAACTAACTCTTCTCTTCTTCCTTTAGGGTTCACGGCAGCAAACCGAAAACCAAAATTCTTCATGGCAAAATTCAAGAAAACAAGGAAACACCAAAGTAAATTCGGAGCAACTCCTACCACAGGTGAGTAGTACTTACCGCCGGTTCTTGGACTTACAACCGAAGGGTGGAAGAGATTCTAGGGTTTGGAGAAACCCGAGCTCGCGGTGCTTCCTTTGTGCTCGCGTGCTTCCCCTGACAAGGCGACCTTAAGGAGTTGAAGAGAGCCCCTCGGGAAGCTTTGGTCGGCCGCCGTAATCGCCTAGGTGTGCCTGCGATTTTCGCCCGAGGAAGAGGAGGCGTCGTCGCGAGGGAGAAGGAGAGGAATTTTTGAGAGAAATTGTTTTGATTTTTCGGAAATGAAAACCTAATTTCCTTTCTTATATTCGGGTTTAATCACAACTATGGTTTAAATTTATTTCTCCCCATACTTAGTTAACAAAACCGTGTAGCTCAGCTGGTTAGGCCGGTTTTGCTTGGGTCAGTCCGACCCGAGGTCGTGGGTTCGAACCTCGTCTTCAACAGTTTTTGTCAAAACTTCTTTCTTTTTGTAAACCTACTAAACGACCTCCAAAAATTACGTAAAAATACTCTAAAAATTCCTAAAAATCTCTAGAATATTTTAAAAGTATTTCCAAATATTTTTATGGACTTTTACAACTCAAAATAGGGAAAATTGGGTCGTTACAGGTCGAAATCGCTCGTCCATCATCTATCCACCCGCTCGACATTCTTCCTATTGCCCGGTCGCCATTTTTGGTCGCTCGAACGTAGTTTACTGTCGCTCGGTCAACATTTTCTCGGTCGCGCGCTTGACACCGCTCGCCCATCATCTTTCCCTTGGCATTCTCCCAAGTTCTCGGTCGGCATTTCTTCGATTTCTCTCTTGGAACTACTCGATCTTTCTCTTTGTTTCATTTATACGCACGTTCAGCATTTTTCCGTTTGCTTGGCATTAGCTGGGTACCATTCAGTCGTTTGATCAAATTCTCTTGGTTGGCTTTCCAGACTCTCACCTGAGAGCGAGTTATAAGCGAGCAAAACTCTCGTGGCCAGTGGCCTCTCAATTGAGCATAACGACTAGTCGGTCGTGTTCTCTCTATGATCAGGTGTTGGTCACACTTGCCGCTCTATTCGATACTCATCACCCAGTCAACATTCATCTCAGTCATCACTCACACCTCACTCGTCGCTCTGCCCAACACTCACCATTCGAGTCTCACTCAGTGCTCCCGTCTCAATCATCACTCGCATCTCACTCGTCGCTCTGCCCTTCATTCGCCGCCCTATCGACACATGTTTTTACTTCTTGCTTGGCATTTGCATAATCGCCCAATCACTCTGCTTAGTATTGATAACCATGATTTTACTGTATCATTTGGATTCATACACGCATGGTTTGATGATATATTCATAGATGAAACCTATATATGCATCACATTTCATGCATTGTCTTTATACTTGGACTTAATTGCAAATTATCTTATTTTTGTGTTATTTAATGCTAATATTTGATTCTTATTTTGTAGGCATCAAAGGATCTTAGATGTGGATCTATTCGAACAAAATTTGTGCTCGAATCGGAGTTTAAATGAGAAGATCAAGCTGTAGAGCATTGTGGACCGTTCATCAAAGATCGGAGAGATCTGAGCCATCCATTGAAGATCTGGTCCATCCGACCTAAGGGAGAGTAGATCCAGACCCTAGATTAAGATTAACACCTTCGGATCGGATTTTAAGTGACTTTCCACCGTTGATCAAGCTCCAAATCAATTTCAACCATCCGTTTAGATCTGGATCAGATTTAAAAGAGAAGCTACAGTAGCTTTGTGCTTCGTCGACTCCTCCGCACAGCTTTGTGTCATGCATTCTTCTCCAACGAGTTCCAACCCCGATTCCTTCTCCGATCATCTCTCAAGCTTCGACATCAGTGAAGAGCTTCACGGCAACTGGATTCCGATCATCTGGAGCCTTCGGTGGGCGTTCCCTCCGGCGCGATTTTTCTTCCGACGATACTCTGCTTCCACAGATCTGTTGGGTGTTCCCTCAGATTTGTGATTCCCTTCCGACTAGAGAGCATTGGTGGCATTCCTCCATTGCTACTGAACCGCATCCAACGACAATCCATCATCCACAGCTTCATTCCAGATTCAGAGTTTGTGGGCTGCAGAAATCTAGCTTTCAGGCCAGTTATTGGTTTTGGGGTGTTTCCAGCTTGTCGGGGGCATTCCTTCGGCGATATTGAGCATCCCTGGAGCTAATTTGCTATTGAGATTCTTCTCTGATGACCGGAGTTTGGCGTTCTCGTCTCCGGCCTCTTGTGTGACGGCAAGAGTGTGAAGATTGTTAGATTGGTTGTGAAATTGGATTGGTTTACCATTTTATTTCATTTTGTTACTGTTTTATATCTTAGAACAGATTTCTTTTATGTTTGTTATATTTTTATGCAAGTAATTTAGCATTTCATTACCTTGTTGAAGCTTAATTTGTGTTTAATTTGTGCTTGGTTAATTGTTAAGTTGGTTAGAATTAAGTTAGGGTTTAAAGTATGCTGTAGGTTGGATTTATTTCTGTCTCGTTATTTCATATTTAGAGTTAACGGTATTAATGATGAATTCATTACGTAGTGTGACGATGTGTATGGATTAATTGGAGATACTTAGTTAGATTTTACTATTGCTTTAGATTAGTTTCTTATCCGCTTGCTTTTCATTTATTTAGATTTAGATTCAAAGCTTAAACCCCCCCCCCCATTTTTATATTAAAACTCCAAAAATAGAAATAACATACGATCCTAAGATTACATCATACCCGTAGTTCCTCGAGAGATCGATCCTGGGCTCGTTATTACAACATCATTGTGTAGTTAAGGGGTTCAATGGAAATCATTTGTTAATTTGATAAGCCTATTCGTGACACTCAATTTTTCGGCTTAACAAATTTTGGCGTCGTTATCAGGGATACGGTGTTTGATAATCTTAGGATTGTTCATTATTTTGGAAAACTTTAAAATTTTATTGTTTTGATTGCTTTCATGTTCATATATCCATGTGTTTGATTTTATATGTTCCTGAGTCTTCTAATTTTATTTGCTAATTGTCAGTGTAAGAACAAGAAATTCCTTTCATGGATCCATATTATCAGCATTTTGGAGATTGGAGGGAGAGTTATTACGATCAGCCTCAAACTCAGTTCTATCAGTTTGAATCTCAGTACTACCTACCTATGGAGCAGTGGAATAGGTATGAAGATGTACAAGGACAATTTGCAAAGTCAATTTGGAAATTCAATGAACTTATGCAACAAATGAGAGAGCATCAAGAGCAACAATTTGCAAGGATACAGAATATACAGAGTTAGTTAGATCAAATTTCCTTATCCATCAATCATTTGCAAACACAAAACTCCAGCGAGGAGATGGATAGTAGAGATTCTGTCGGGCCTGACCCTACTTCCATTTCTTCACAAGAATTTTCTAGTATTATTTGTGATGATGATGTAGTTGTTCAAATTTCTGATTATACTAATAGTGTTGCTTTAGATGTTGAGAATGATGCAGGTATTGTTATTGAAGATAATTTAAGTGTAGGGGATTGCTTAATGGAAGCATTACCCCAAGAATCACCAAGAATAGAGGATGTAAGTGTAGGGACTTGTGCTATGGAGCCAAGTACCCAAGAATCACTATATGAAGTTGTACACTCACCAGAACTAGAGTCTGAGCATTTACTTGGTGGAAAGGAGGTAACAATCACCACTTTAGGTACCTTTCAAGATGACAAGGTGAGTATTTTTTATGATTTTTCAGAAAATTTAATAGAGGTACCATTCATTGATTTTATTAGATGTGATTCATTTCTTGATATATTTTCTACCCACACTAATATTCTCCTATTTTCTTCTTTTCCCACATGCATGTGGGAGGTGTTTTCTTTGATTGATGTTGTAGGAGAACATAAGCTTCCGGAGTGGATGCTTACACTGAACCGCCTTCGACCTCCAGAAAGAATGGTGAAAGAAAAAATGATTAATAAGAAGAATTTGAGTGGAACCATGATTACTCCACTACCGACATGGATACTCCTTTTGAACCTTCTTCAACAACCGGGAAATGAAAGGGGAGTTGGTTTCAATTTTGTTTCTTTTGCATTTTAATTCATGCTTTGTTAATAAATTCTTTGTGTGCTACTTTCCTTAGTTTCATATTTTACATTTGCATTTTGTTTCCATACATTGCATTTTGTTTAGTATACATAGCATTTCAATTTCGAATAAAATTCTCCATGAATTTTTCTAGTAATATTTTTAAGATGGTAAAAGTGTCTTAAATTTGATCATTAATTTTAGGTCATGTGACATGATTGGATATTCTACTTACATGATATTGGTTAAAATGGTGGTGAATTCCATTTTGATTAATTGAGCTTGATTGCATTAAAAAATTACCTAGAGAGGACCACGTTAAGCCTAATCACTATTATATTTTTGTGTGACATGCACTCATAACAATTGAAACTCTAGAACTTGCTTAGTTTCTTTTCAAAGTCATAATAGCATATGTGTGCATGGAGATGAAGGATATTTGTCATTTTTTTTTGTTCCTTCATAAATTCTAATTTCTTTCCTCACAATTTTCTTTAAACATTCTCATCTAGCACTTTAATCCTTGATCATCTTTGCTTGTCATTCTTTAATTGAGAGCTTTGGTTGAAATACTTGATGAGTTAGATTTTGCAAGATGATAAAGGATTAAGTGTGGGGGAGGTGTGTAGTGTTTTTGAATTTTTGGATGCACTTGTTAATGGTTGGGAAAATTCAAGCCAATGATGGAGTTTTGGAAGAATGTTGTTATGAATTAAGTACTGTTTAGATTGTATGCTAAATGTATCCATGTCTTGAGTTTTATAATGTCAAGAGTAAGCTCCAATGGTTTTGAATTTTGAGACTTGATACTATGTTGATACATTCAAGACTCTAGGACACATATGTTGAAGAAACTAGAATCTGACTATTCTGATGGTGTTGCTGTCCAAGAGATGTGCTATAGATTTTAGGGAATTTGTTTATCATTAATCCTTAAAAAAATCTGGAACAGAACTGTAGAAATTTAAACATTACTTTGAGGTGCAGGAATACAAGTTCTGAAATTTCAGAAACTGATCAGTGGGCATTTTGAGTGCAGAATTTGTTCTTTAATTGATCATTTGATATTCCAATTTTCTCTATGAAGTCTATTTTCAATCGATTCAAAGCTTTGTAAGAAGTAGTGTAATGCATCATTATTATGTGGGAAATCAGATACTAAGTTGTCATGATCAGATTCACAAAAGCTGAGATTTTAGATGAAATGTCTTAACAAATCAGATTCTGATTTCAAGTTGTAGAGGCAGACAGTGATGAATTTCAAGTTGTGAAGTGATACTTAATTCAAGGATTGTAATCTAAACTTTGAAATGGAACAAATGAAGACAAGGAGAATGATTGCTGCAAGGATAGGAGTAAATGCAGTAAAGGCAACAGCAGAACAATAGGATTTAGCTTGAGAGTTGTATCAATCTATTATAACCAGTTCTCAATTTATTGAGAAAGTTAGTGAAGATCCTGCACTTTATGTGAAAAATGTTTCTCATCTCAATCCATGTTTCTTTTCAAACTGAATTTTACAGAGTCTTGAAGTATCAAGTTGCTCAAACAGTGATGAAAACTGGAAAACAGTGATGCTGATTTGCTAGTAATTTGATCATTACGGTTAAAATTCATAATTGAATTGGTGAGCACCATTTTACTTATTAAGCACTTGAAGACAGTATCATTGAATCTGAAAATAAGGAAAGAATGGGTAGTAATTGATACTGAAAGCAGTATAGAGAAAGAAGCTGGAATCAAATTGGTGCAAATACTTTTTGAATTAATTCATGGGATCTGAATCATAACTAAAGGGGTTTTCTAGTTTAACTAGTAATGTGTTCTATCTACAGATGAAGAAACAATTTTAGAAGCTATTACTGGGAGTTAGTTCAGAAGGATAGAAATGACTAAAAAACTGCTGAAATGCAGAAACTGAAACCAGTAATTTCAGAATTCTGAAATTGTGATGTTGCAAATCTATAAGGAGCTAGAAGCTGCTGAAATTTTGTTAAATCCTTCAGCAAACCATCCTTCATTAACTCAAAAGCCTTGAAGTTCTTAGGAATTTAAATTTAGAAGATCTGAAGACCTGAAACTGTAATAGAAATGAAAACTGCTGGACATAGATTTTGTATGGATTTGAAAACACACGAAATGAGTGTGCTATCCTAACTAACCAATATTAATTTTGTTTTCAAGCCTAAATTTTCATGAATCCAGCTAGGATCTCTCTGCATTTCTGACTCTGAAACTAAGAACTAAGCTACAAATTCCCAAATCCAACCATGTATTCTGAATTTAGTTTGTGGAGTTGTTTTTTTCAGCATTAGCATTCTGATTTCCAAATTCAGATTTGGTTTCTGAATTGGTTGAATTCTTGGAGTTGCTGGATAGCTGAAATAATCTTGGTTGTCTACCCATTAGTATCCAAGAGCAAACTAGAGTCATGAGCTCAAGTAAAGTCTTGTTCTGTGTAGGAAATGAAACTGGAAACCAATTCTGCAGTTTGTCAAGTTGGTATCAAAATCTGTGGACAACTTTCTCATCAAACTAAGCTATGGAATTCTGTTTTTATCCTTGCAGTTGCTGCTGTTGAAGAAGTTTTGAGATGAAAATTGAATCCCTAGAAGCTGACCAAGAATTGAATCTCTAGAAGCTGACCAAGAACTGAATTATGGAAGCTGTTGAAGTTGCAGCAGTGGACTTTTACAACAGGAAGAAGTCTACAAAATGAGTGTCAGTGCAGTTTGTGCCAAGTTCTTGTGCAATTCCCTAATCAGTGAAAGATTCAAACTAAATTCTTGCTCACTCATTGACAAATGGTTTTTCTTGAATCAATCGAAATCCTGAAAATCTGATAAATACAACTGAATTGAAGTGCTGGAGCTGAAATTTAGAAGCTGCAACTGAATATCATTGCAAATCAAGCAATAAATGGTGATTTCTTTATTTAAATAACTTTTTGCAAGTGTATGAAGTTTGATTTGGAACTTCACCGATTAGGAAGGTATCATCAGACATTAAATTCTACAATTGTCCTGAAATTCTGATACAAGCTGGGATTACTTTGAATTCCAGCTAAGTTGTTACCTCATAGGATTGATATACTAAACAATCAAATGCTGAATGGTATCAGAATTATTTACTTGATAAGCGGGAATCTGATATATCAAAAGCTATAGTTGGATCAAATGGTGTTCTGAAATATTGTTGTTGAATTACAGATAGAGAAGTGAATCCTTTGTTTTTTCTGGAATTAATGAAGTGAAGTAATGAATTTGTGCCAACCTTTAAATTCATTTGTTGATCAGGAAAAGTTGTAATGATCTGAGTTCTTGCTGGATTTAAGGTTCTTAATCAAGTTTCTTGGTTGTTTGAGTTATGAAAGAATAGAAAAAGGAAAAGAGAAAACAAAAACAGAGGGGTTCCGAGCATTGTAAGATGTGGAAATTCCATTGATTCAGGCTGCTGGAATTGGAAAAGCAAAGGTATGGAAGAAACAAGAATCTGAAACAATCTGTTGGCCACAAACTGTATTATGATTTCAGACTAACAACATTGTTTTTGTGTCATATGAGAATTTTTATATTTGAGATGCATCTCGAAATTAGCGGGCCATAGAAGTAAAGTTGTCATCAGTGAGCTATTGTGGAGACAAAGAAGAAATATGGAGCATAAGCAGGAAACAGAAATTGACAAAAATTCAGGAAATTCTGCAACTTGGCATCTGAAATTTGTTTGAAGCAAATGTTCATGTTACTTCTGACCGAAATATGAATTTTAATTGAGATATGAATTCATAAGTTGCAAAGAACCCGAAGAGCTGGATCAGTAATACATAATGCTGAGGAACAAAATTTAGAACCTGCAATATTTTGAATTAGATTCTGAAGTCTATATGGAAATTTTAAATCTATTTGTGATGAGTGTTTAAATCATTGACTGCTGATGTAGTATAGAATCCTGAAGTAGAAATTATTTCTGGGACTGAAGAATGCTGTTAGTTGCTATAGTGAGAAATATTCAGGAAATGAGCAAGTCAGGGCCAAATGATTCCCTTTTCCAAACTAATTATGTAACAATTCCGAAACTTAAGACTAGGGTCTGAATTTTTGAAATGTTTCAGCTGGTTTCTACAATAGATAAACTCTGAAAAATTGTGAATGCAGATAAAGATTTGAATTACTGGTTTTGGAGATGTGTTGATTGAAGGTTAAATTCTGAAATCAAGCTGCAGGAGAGGCTGAATTCTTGATGAATCAAACTGAAAGTCCTATACAGCAATTAGCACTATACTTCTTTGTGAGATGAAATCTTTAGCGGCTTTTCAGATTGCTTAATTCTGGAAATCTGCATGAATAGAATTGAGAGGCTGGAATTCTGATTGTTGCTGTTAATGGTATCAATGCTGTGCAGAACTTTGATTTTCGGAGCTAAGTTGTGACATAAAATGTGCTTTGCTTCTTGCATATGTGCAGTAATTTCATAATCCAAGCTTATTTAGCAAACTAATTGAATGTTCAGAACTGAATTACAATGAAACATAATTCATTGTAACTTTGAATGTTCAAAACTGTGACTTTGTTGTTGTGCCAAACATTCAAGCCATTTCTAACCAGAAACAGTTTGAATCTTTTCTAACATCAAGTTTGTGTTAAAGGATGCCTTATTTCATACTGAAGTGACTTTAAAGCTTCAATTCTGTAACTTGAGAATTTCAGTAATGAGTTTTAATAGTATAGATTTTTGATTTTGTTTTTGAATTCGAAATTATAAGGATGAATTCAGACCTAAAAGCTTTCTTGCAACTGCTAGGAGTGACTGATTTGGTGCAATGGTGAAGAGTTTTTAATTGCTTTAAATCTGATTTTACTGGAACTGCAGATTGTTGAAGTTGCTGATTTTTCCAACTGCATTACAGTGCTGAAATCAATATGTTGGATTGTTTAGTAGGGATTCAAATGGATTGTCTTTCGGAGGATAGATTGAATTAGAGTGTATAAAAAGTATACTTCTTAAATGCTGAAATTGAAACCTAAAAGTCAGTTATCTGATTTGATACTTTTGCTAAAAATAGAAGTAAATCTTTGGGAGGTCAATTGGATATGGTACATTGGCTGTTGGGATAGCAAAACAATAAAGAAGAAGATGGAAAAGTGGCAATAGCATGGGTACATGTTGTGTTTAATTACCCGAGACGGACAATACTTTAAGTGTGGGGTGTTAGGATCCTTCGTACGGAGGCTAGAGAGGGGGGTGTGAATAGCCGACCCCAAATCGTCGTTTCTTTCTACAAAATGTGTTAGCGCAGCTGAAAATAAACACAGAAACGAAAGGGAAAGAAGACAAACCTCAAACAAACCGATATAACGAGGTTCGGAGATAAACTCCTACTCCTCGGCGTGTCCGTAAGGTGGACGAAGCCTATCAATCCGTCGGTGGATGAGTCCCCGGAGAACCGGCTAATAGATGCTCCTTGTGGGTGGAGAAACCTCGCCACAATACTTGTAACAACAAGAAAGGAGTACAAGGAAAGCAAGAAGCAAATACAAACAACAATATGAATGCAACACTCGCTTGCCTTCTCTGTCGACCGGAGGCGATGAAGCAGCAACTTCACAACCCAACTGCAGCAGCTGATCGACGATTGAGCTCACGCAAAGCTTCGAAGCGAGCTCAACAAAGCTCAGAACCTCGAAGAGGAGGAAGCTTCAATCAAGGAAGAAGAAGAAGAAGTAACCAATGTAGAAGCTCTCACCTCCTTTTATACCGCGGAGAAAGAAGCAGAATCTGGCCGCAACGGCAGTGCCCGAACCATCGATCGATCCACGCACCGATCAGGAACTTCTGATCGGTCCGGGACCGATCAGCTGTGCTGATCGGTCCCACCGATCAGCCCCTCTGCGCCCGCTCTGCGGCTCGATCGACTCGATCGGTCACCGCATCGATCAGTTATGACACGATGCTATCGATGTGCGATCGGTCACCGGACCGATCAGAATATTCGCGATATCACTGGATCGATCACCAGATCGATCCGACTCATGGTTTTCGCCCAAACCAAGTCCAAACCAACATCCGGTCAATCTTGACCTGTTGGTACATTGCGCCTAGCATCCAGTCACTCCCTTGACCTGCTAGGACTCCCCGCTAAGTGTCCTTTGACCCACTTAGACTTTCCTCTCCGTACCAAGTATCCGGTCAATCCTATGACCTACTTGGACTTCCCATCACCAGATATCCGATCACCCTTGATCCATCTGGATTTTCCCTTGCCCGGCTTCACTCACCAGGACTTTCACCTAGCTTCACTCACTAGGGTTTTCACCTGGCTTCACTCACCAGGATTTCCAATCTGTCTGGCTTCACTCACCAGGACTTTTCCAATTGCCTGGCTTCACTCACCAGGACTTTCTAACTGTCTGGCTTCACTCACCAGGACTTTCCCGTCTGCCTGGCTTCACTCACCAGGACTTTTCCACATCCGGTCCAGAGAACGAGCTCCCGAGCCCTCTCTGACCACAGTCCGGAGAACGAGCTTCCGAGCCCTCTCCGACTTCCCATGTGCCAAGCTTCCATACTTGGACTTCTCCGTGCCAAGTCTCCATACTTGGACTTTTCCCGTGCCAAGTCTCCATACTTGGACTTTTCCCGTGCCAAGCTCCCTGCTTGGACTTTTCCGAGTCAGGTCAACTCACCTTGGGTCAACCAGGTCAACCTTGACCGCGGGTTGCACCCACAATCTCCCAAGCTTGTATCCTTGTCAAGCATCAAGGTACAAACATTGTCAAACATAACTCGTCAAACATCAAAACACAACTCGAGTCCAGTCAACTCAAGTCTAGTCAACCAGGTCAACCTTGACCTAAGGTTGCACCAACAATCTCCCCCTTTTTGATGTTTGACAAAACCCATTGACAAAACCCATAATCAAACCCATAGTCAAGTTAGGTTAACTCGATAACCTAACTTAGGTTTTCCAATGTTCTTCCCTGAACATTCTCTAGACATTCTCCATTCTCCTTTCTACTCTCCCCCTTTTTGACACACATCAAAAAGAGTGAATCAAGGTCAAGGGTTTCTTCCTAATGAAAGTCCCATACCTTTCATTGAAACTCTTAATTTCCCCCCTGACACTAGAGTCAACAATTAACTTAGTGATAATCCCATATCACTCATCCTCAAAAATTTCGACGAGTAAAAACTCCCCCTAAAAGTCAACTCCTCCTTGACTAATAGGTAAAACTCTCCCTAAAAGTCAACTCCCCCTTGACCATTGCACCAACAATGTCTTGGAGAGTTTCAAACCTTTAGAAACCTAAACTCAACTCCCAAAAACTTGAAATTTCAGACACCTGCTGAAAATCAGAAATTCGGCACGCACTGATCGGTCCCCAGACCGATCAGGAACCCCTTGGATCGATTCCCAAATCGATCCTCGCTTTCTGGATCGTCACTGATCGGTCACTAGACCGATCAGGACTTCTCTGGATCGGTCCGGTGACCGATCCAGCCTCTGAAATCAGAGATTTCTGATTTTCTCCCCGGGAGAAATTCAGAAACTCACAGAAAATTCCAGAAATCGTAAAATTTTGAGGATACATTCCTCATAACATATATTATCAAGGAAAAATAGTTTTTTATGAAAATAACTTCCATTTTCAAATCTTGATACAAAGTTCAAAAACTTTGAAATAGTTCAAGTTTACCTCAACTTTGTATCAATTTGCTCAATGATGAATGCTATCACTAGAAAAGCTTCATCAAGGTTTTTCAAATCAATTTTGAAATGATTTTAAACCCTTTAATTTGGGACCACAATCTTTGGGCTATATGTACATGACTTGTACATAAGCTTTCCCTATGATCCCCAATTTTGAATTAGGTTCATCTAGGTACAAGAGCTATGCACCTTGATCCTAACTCATCATCCTAATATCTCACACACATCTAAGGTGTATCAAACACATCCAAGTCAATTTTGATGTGAGATATGGGTTTAGGTTATCTTAGGCTAAGTTTTCATGCATTTTCTAAAACAACAACTTGATCTCCATATCAAATTGTGTTGTTTATCCTTAGATCAATTTCATTGATTATAAATGCAAGAAATGATGACATGGCATAAAATGATATCATAAATGAAAACATGTGCCAATGTCATGATGTCATGGCATAAAGTATGAACCTTAAATAAAGCATGACATATAACTAACCTAAGCATTATCATGACATTTCAAATGATCATAAAATAAATATGATGTCATGACATGGCATATGGAAAACAACCATGGTAAGTTAGCACAAATAAAATACCTAGATTACCTATCTAAGTATCCTTAACACCTTAGCTAACTTAAAATCTAAACCTAGATTGCTCAAAGTGCTTCAAGAAAATGCTCAAACCTAAGTTGGCATTCCTATTTTTCTTGATTAATTTATGCCACTTAACATTAAGTATATCCTCAAATATTGGCATATTTCATATTTCCTCAAGAATAGCACCTTTTTAATTAAGGCCTAGATTGTCTTAAATACCTAAGAGAGTACCAAGACCCCAACTTGGTATTTCTCTAGGTTTTCCTAACTTGTGCCAATAAAGATTAAAGTCGATATAATTTTTTTTTTCAAATATGGCACAATTTACTCTTCAAGGAGTAAATGATAGATTCATTTCATTTTCAAAGATTCACAAAACCTTGAAAATGTTCCTTGAGTGTCAATTTCCTCAAAGTTGGGTTAACTACCCTTCTAATCGGAGTTGACACTCTCTAACCCATCTATGGGGTAGAGAAGATGCTCCTAGGAACCCAATACCTATTAGAGCTCATTGGGTTCACTAAATATTCACTAGGGATAACTTCCCTAGCAACCCTCCTAATGACCCTCTTAGGCTTTAAAGCCTTGGCCATTTGGGACTCATCAAGATCAACTCTAGGGGTGACTCCCCTTGTGACCTTGGTGTTGGTCTTCCTAGCCCTAGGTTTTGTTCCATAATCGAATGGAACATTATGATAGGTGAGTTTGACCATTTGGGACTTAGGTTTGTGACCCAAACCTTTCTTGTCCTTGGACATTGGTTTTTGACCCTTAAACCCTAGAGATGACTTCTCCAAGTTCTTAAGAGCCTTTTCCAAAGTATCAAGTCTTGACCTCAAGACTTGATTCTCCTTCTCTAATACCTCAATTTTTAATTTTTCATTTTTCTTGGAGGTATTCCTAGGCATGTGTCTAGTTGATTTGGGATTTCTACCTAGGTTTTCCTTAGCCTTAGATGAGTTAGTCCTAGGGTTGGCTTTCCTAGTGTTATCCTCATCTAGGCTCACATGTTTGGCACCTAAGCATGTATATTGATTCCTATAATTAACATGCTTATCATTCTTGACAATAGCAATAAGGCTACTAGCATGCATCCTACTAGAATTGCAAGAATGTGCCTTAGAGATTACCTTAGGGTTTGCCCTAGCTCCCCCTATACGTGTGCTCGATCTCTTGTCCTTGTAAGATTGCGTCCCCCTCGGACATTGGCTCCTATAGTGTCCCCTTCGCTTGCATTGGAAGCACACCACGTGCTCCTTGCCCTTGCGTGTTGGGACTCCGGCTTCCTTGACCTTTGGCGCCGGTGGAGTCTTCCTAACCCTCCTTGGACACTTACTCTTGTAATGTCCATACTCCCTACACTCAAAGCACATTATATGTAATTTACAAGAAATTAAATTGCTTGATTTACCTAGGGTTGAGGATGGTTGAATGCTCTCTCCTTCATCCCTTCCGGAGGTAGAAGCTTCTACTTCTTGCTCCGAACTTGAAGAAGAACTCTCCTCCTCTTCATCCTTAGATGTTGAGTGACCCTCAACCTCTAAATCCATGCCTCCATGATGTGAGCGACTTGGCTCACTTGCCTCCTCTTCATGGCTTGAAGTGGAGTTCCCCTCATGAAACTTGGCCAAGTTATTCCACAACTCCTTGGTGTTGTTGTAACCACCTATTCTACACAAAATGTCATTAGGTAAAGAAAATTCAATGATTTTCGTTACCTCATCATTGATGGTTGATTGGTGGATTTGCTCCTTGGTCCACTCCTTCTTCTCTAGGGTTTCTCCTTTCTTGTTCATCGGAGACTTGAAACCTAATTGAACACAACTCCAATTTTCAAGGTTAGTCATAAGAAAATACCTCATTCTTACCTTCCAATACGCGAAATCGCAGCACTCGTAGAATGGTGGAAACGTGATGTCTTCTCCGAGTCGATCCATTCTCTAGCTTGTGCTCCCCGGGTGTTAATCCGATGAAGAGCAACCTCGCTCTGATACCACTTGTTAGGATCCTTCGTACGGAGGCTAGAGAGGGGGGTGTGAATAGCCGACCCCAAATCGTCGTTTCTTTCTACAAAACGTGTTAGCGCAGCTGAAAATAAACACAGAAACGAAAGGGAAAGAAGACAAACCTCAAACAAATCGATGTAACGAGGTTCGGAGATAAACTCCTACTCCTCGGCGTGTCCGTAAGGTGGACGAAGCCTATCAATCCGTCGGTGGATGAGTCCCCGGAGAACCGGCTAATAGATACTCCTTGTGGGTGGAGAAACCTCGCCACAATACTTATAACAACAAGAAAGGAGTACAAGGAAAGCAAGAAGCAAATACAAACAACAATATGAATGCAACACTCGCTTGCCTTCTCTGTCGACCGGAGGCGATGAAGCAGCAACTTCACAACCCAACTGCAGTAGCTGATCGACGACTGGAAGCTCACGCGAAGCTTCGGAAGCGAGCTCAACAAAGCTCAGAACCTCAGAGCACAGGAGCAGAAGCTTCAATCCAAGGAAGAAGAAGAAGAAGTAACCAATGTAGAAGCTCTCAGCCTCCTTTTATACCTGCGGAGAAAGAAGCACAGAATCTAGCCGTTGCGTCACAACGGCTAGTGCCCTGAACCTACTGATCGATCCACAGACCGATCAGGGAACTTCCTGATCGGTCCGGGGGACCGATCAGGCTTTGTGCTGATCGGTCCCCAGACCGATCAGCCCCTCTTGCGCCTCGCTCCTGTTCGGTCACCAGACCGATCAGAATATTCGCAGTATCACTGGATCGATCACCAGATCGATCCAGCTCATGGTTTTCGCCCAAACCAAGTCCAAACCAACATCCGGTCAATCTTGACCTGTTGGTACATTGCGCCTAGCATCCAGTCACTCCCTTGACCTGCTAGGACTCCCCGCTAAGTGTCAGGTCAATCCCTTTGACCCACTTAGACTTTCCTCTCTGTACCAAGTATCCGGTCAATCCTATGACCTACTTGGACTTCCCATCACCAGATGTCCGATCACCCTTGATCCATCTGGATTTTCCCTTGCCCGGCTTCACTCACCAGGACTTTCACCTAGCTTCACTCACTAGGGTTTTCACCTGGCTTCACTCACCAGGATTTCCAATCTGCCTGGCTTCACTCACCAGGACTTTTCCAATTGCCTGGCTTCACTCACCAGGACTTTCCCGTCTGCCTGGCTTCACTCACCAGGACTTTCCCGTCTGCCTGGCTTCACTCACCAGGACTTTTCCACATCCGATCCAGAGAACGAGCTCCCGAGCCCTCTCTGACCACAGTCCGGAGAACGAGCTTCCGAGCCCTCTCCGACTTCCCATGTGCCAAGCTTCCATACTTGGACTTCTCCGTGCCAAGTCTCCATACTTGGACTTTTCCCGTGCCAAGTCTCCATACTTGGACTTTTCCCGTGCCAAGCTCCCTGCTTGGACTTTTCCGAGTCAAGTCAACTCACCTTGGGTCAACCAGGTCAACCTTAACCGCGGGTTGCACCCACAATCTCCCAAGCTTGTATCCTTGTCAAGCATCAAGGTACAAACATTGTCAAACATAACTCGTCAAACATCAAAACACAACTCGAGTCCAGTCAACTCAAGTCTAGTCAACCTTGACCTAAGGTTGCACCAACATGGGGGAGGAAGCTCTTCTCCATGAGGTTATTTGAGATTATTTTTGAGTTTAAAAGTGATGGAATTGAAGTGAAAAAAAAATAGTGAAGAAAATTTTTTTTTGGCAAATCAAGAGAGTATCAAGTGTGGAGATAGAGTATCAAGAATCTTGGATTCTCATCAAATTGAATGAGAGGTTAGCTTGGTACTTTGAAGTGGTAATGACAAATGGTATTCATCTCTTTTAACATCAAAATGGGTCAACTCATCAAGTATATTCCTCCAATACTCTTATCTTCTCAATTTTTCATTGAATTCTTTTCTTTTGCCTATTTCATTCACTTTAATTGTTCTTCTTGCTTTCATTTCAATTCTTGTTGATAAATCCTTTTGATTCATGTATGCTATGTCATATAGTGGTGGAGAATTAGAAAATAAGCAAGCTTATGGTAGTGAAATGTTGTGAGTTGTATTGAGTGAGCTCCACTTATACATGTTTGAGTAGAGATAGAATAGGTGAATCCCTTGTGAGATTGCATCTTGCTTAATTTTTCAATTGGATTAAAACTACTATACCTATTAATTTTTGTTTGAATTGTATTCATGATTGTTTGTGATCTTTAGATGGTCTTAGTTAAATTCCTTTTACTATCTTTTATATATTGCTAGAGAATTTGTGTGGAGATGATTTTTTTTGTTTTCTTTACTTGCAAGGGACGTTCAAGATTAAATGTGGGGGATTTGATAACCATGATTTTACTGTATCATTTTGATTCATACACGCATGGTTTGATGATATATTCATAGATGAAACTTATATATGCATCACATTTCATGCATTGTCTTTATACTTGGACTTAATTGTAAATTATCTTATTTTTATGCTATTTGATGCTAATATTTGATTCTTATTTTATAGGCATCAAAGGATCTTGGATGTGGATCTATTCGAACCGAATTTGTGCTCGAATCAGAGTTTAAACGAGAAGATCAAGCTGCGGAGTATTATGGACCGTTCATCAAAGATCGGAGAGATATGAGCCATCCATTGAAGATCTGGTCCATCCGACCTAAGAGAGAGTAGATCCAGGCCCTAGATTAAGATCAGCACCTTCGGATCGGATTTTAAGTGACTTTCCACCGTTGATCAAGCTCCAAATCAATTTCAGCCGTCCGTTCAGATCTGGATCAGATTTAAAAGAGAAGCTACAGTAGCTTCGTGCTTCGTCGACTCCTCCCCATAGCTTTGCGTTGCGCGTTCTTCTCCAGCGAGTTCCAACCCCGATTCCTTTTCCGATCATCTCTCAAGCTTCGACATCAGTGAAGAGCTTCACGGCAACTGGATTCCGATCATCTGGAGCCTTCGGTGGGCATTCCCTCCGGCGCGATTTTGCTTCCGACGATACTCTACTTCCACGGATCTGTTGGGCGTTCCATCAGATTTGTGATTCCCTTCCGACTAGAGAGCATTAGCGGTGTTCCTCCATTGCTACTGAACCGCATCCGATGACAATCCATCATCCACAGCTTCATTCCAGATTCAGAGTTTGTGGGCTGCAAAAATCCAGATTTCGGGCCGGTTATTGGTTTTGGGGTGTTTCCAGCTTGTCGGGGGCGTTCCTCCGGCGATGTTGAGCATCCCTGGAGCTGATTTGCCTCTAAGATTCTTCTCTGATGACCGGAGTTGGGCGTTCTCATCTCCAGCCTCTTGTGTGACGGCAAGAGTGTGCAAATTGTTAGATTGGTTGTGAAATTGGATTGGTTTACCATTTTATGTTTTTATGCAAGTAATTTAGCATTTCATTACCCACTCACTGCTCGGATCAAGGGCTCTACTCTCATTCACCTTCGATCTCACGGGCTCCATGCCCGCTCCATTCACGGGATTCGCTCCCACTCACCTCACGGGTTTCGCTCTCATTTGCCATTGACCTCTTGGTTCAGATTGACATGGTCTCTGTTGCCTAGATGGCACTTTCTCATTCACGCTCTCGCCTTTGCTTACCCTTCCTCTTTCCATCCACTCGGCATTAGCTCGGTCTCCCGCTTAGCATTCTTTCGGTCACTTGGTCGAAATTCATAGCCGCCCGATCAATATCACCCGGCTATTCACTTAGCCATTCGCTCGACCACTCACTTTGTTCCATTCGGCCTATCGCTCAACGTTTCTCTCGGTTGCCCTCTCGGCACTGACCGCCCATCCACTTGACATCCGCTCAGCAACAATCGGTCGTTCGCTTTATTCCGTTTGGCCACACGCTCAGCATTCTGTCGGTGGTTGTTCGGCATTACCTCGATAGCCCGCCCAACATCAACCTAGTCATTTGCTCAACATCGCCTGACCCTCTGCTCGATATGGTTCGGTCTCCCATTCAGCAATCGACCGATCACCTGCTCGGCATACACTCAGGCACTATTTTTCATCGCTCGCTCGGATTTTTTAAGTCACTTGCATGATATCGCCACAACTACTCATTCGACAACAAACCTAGTGATATGACGACTCTGTATTCAGTAGAGATTCGACTTTATATCAGGCTTGATCTAGTCAGCCAGACTCGCGCCTCTTTCGACTAGACTTGAAGGGGAGGCTTGTGATATGGATGTGTTAAAGGGGCCCAAGGTAATTAGGGAGAAGGGCAGGGGCATTTTTGTAATTCTACTATTTAGGGCATAAAGAGGGGCTTTTTTAGGGTTTGGGAGGTCCGCCGCCACGAAGGGAACGAGGAGGAGAGCCAATGCCTCCTCCCTTCTCCAGGCTGACGCCGCCGAGGTTGTAAACACCACCGGGCTGCCGGCCGCCTCCGACTTTCCCTCGCCGCCACTTTCTCTCCCTCGAGTGGTCACCTCCTTTTTTCCATTCACACACACCGTAGGCAACGCTAGCAGCAGCTGCCTCTCCTCTCCACACGGACGTTGTTGATTTCACCTCCGCCGTTGCCGCTTCCTCTCCCGTGAGCGGTCACCTTCTCACTTCTGCTCACGTACACTGCTTTCGACGCCGCCTCTCTCACTCTTCTCCTCTGCTATCTCTCGCGACGAAGAGGCCGACAACGTCGCCCACCAAGCGCCAACCTTGGTTTTTTACAAATGTTTTTTAGATATTACATTTTTAGAACAAACTTTTTTTTAGATATTATTACATTTTAACTTGAAATTGATTGATTAACATTTTTATATTTTAAAGTTTATTTATTTGATTACTGAGTTTAATATTACAAACGTTTGGTATTTTTTTAAAATTTTATTTACAAATTTAAAAACAATTTTGTTAATAAATATAGTTTACAAGTTTTGTTTGTGAATATAATTTTTGAATAATTTAAAATCTTTGTTTTTAAGAAATTTATTTATTTTGTTTAATGAATTAATCAGACATATTCATTTAATTCATATCGAATAAATATAAATAAATGTTTACCGAGTTAAACACTAAATTTTCTCATAAATGTTTAATTTTCTTTTGTTATCGAATATATAACTAGTGGAAATTGCATTTAAAATATTGTTATCCCTCATAATTTGTCAAGTTTTTTAGAATGCATTTTTATGGTTTTTAAATCATTCATTTACCTTTATAATAGTTTTAATTTATTGAGTGCAAGTTTTTTTTACAATTAACTTAAGCCCTATAAATTTAGAATTTCCAATATTTCTTTAATGTTACAAACTTATATTTGCAATTTGTATAAATGCCATAAAATCAAAAGGCTCATAAAATTTAACTACCTTGTTGGAGATAGAGATGTTCTTTGTATATTGCCAGAAGTTAACAAGTTAGGGTTAAGTTCTCTAACAAATAGATGTTTGCCATTAGATGATCTCGATAGGTTGAGTGCAAGCAATGAGTCCATTTTTGCCCACCATATCGAAGATTGAACTAATTCTAGCATGTCTTATCGCGTCATGAATTGGTTTGCTCAAATCATGCATTTTTTATCGTATTGATACTGACAAATCTAAGATTTGCACCCTAAAAGTAAGTTAATTTTATAGGAATATTATAGTGAGGATTTGGGTTATAAAGTCTGATTTAATGATTGTTGATGAATGTATATATTTGCAATGCTGAAGAATACTTTTGAGTTGCAAGATTTATCGCATCGCCATTAGTGTTCAATTAACCTAATCATGGAGCTAAGACTAGCTTAACATTACAAGACAGCATTGGGAAGATGTAGAACCAATATCATCACATCTAAAACCCTTATTGTCTCAATCATTTTGGTTTTACAACACACATTACAAGAACTAAAACAAAAACATTTTGGATACAAGTCAATCGCAAGAAATCTTCTCTAACCGCATAAAAATGATAAGAAATCCACATGCAAACTCAATTTGATAGATGTTCGAAGCAGTTCCATTCCCATGCGCTTATTGTTGACCATATATCTGAATATTTGCCAAATTTTGAATCTATCGATTAGTTCCCTCATTGTCCATGGTATAAACAGGGATTTGATAGTTCTTAATGTTCCTCTTTGGGCCATCTCTAGGATTCAGATTATCTGCATCTTCCTTGTAAATTTTCACATATGTCCTGGCACCTGCCAAATCAAATTTTCTACCATAAAAAGCTGATAATTGTTCTCGACCACTGAGTCGAATATGTCTGTAAAGTTCAATGAGCATGCCAATTTGTACCCGTTACAAAGCTTGCATTTACATACAAAAACCAATATTATCCGGTGCAGAAGCGCACGAATAGATGAAGCAAAGAAGTTTATTTGTTTCGATAGACCAAGCATAAATTCCACAAACTATAAATTTAAAGAACGGAGAGATTCTTATGAATGACAGAAACAACACTTTGAAAATAGATTAAGAGATTGATAGACACATGAAGTAGGAGGGTCGTAATTAAATTGCTAAACTCTAAAACTTTACTAGATCCCGCATGCCGTATCCATGAGTTGTCCTGGTGACCCGAACATCAGCACATGGCACCTTCATAATTCATATACTGTTTACAATTCAATTAGGATATTTCCAAAAAGAAAGAAGTTTTCCAAATCGATCAAGATGGATTCAAGATGGATTCAAGATGGGTATCTTTGTCAAGATGGGGATGAAGGCTCCTCTCAATTCCAAATCGATCTTTTCTAGTCTTTAAAATAGCCCCTCATCGCACATGAATAGCATCATAATCACCAAGTAGGTGTTTGATCTGCAAAAGTATTTGTATTTAAGACCAACATCAGAATTATGAGAAACTTTCAAGACTAAGCCAAGAAATATTCCCAAATAAAAAGACTGCATAGAAACATAAGAAGCATTATAAGCCAGGCAGGCCTCTTACGCGAATAACCTACAAAGTTCATTCTTGTCATATTTTATGAATCTACTAAATCTTATTGCATTCTATAATAATAGCAAGAATGAAAAGTTATTCATATGTGTTGGAGAAATTCTCCAGTGGTATCTCAATATGCATCCTTTGTCTGTCACAAGAACAAATTCATCAAATGTTCTCATGTCACACGTTTGCAAGAATTATTCATTTGAAAGTGAATTTCTCTTGAAGGGTTTGTGCCATAGAAACATCACAACCCTAACAAAAAGTGAATTTCTCTTGAAAGATATTTTACTTGTATTATGAGATAGTTATTAGCTATTTTGCAAGTCAAATAACAAATTTGGAGAACCAATACCTTATCTGCTACATTCCTTAGTCTTTTGGCAGCCATCGTAGGAAGAAAATCATGTGGTAGCAAAACAGAGCTGTGATTGGTTTGATCCTTGCACTCCATAAACCTGGATGTTCATCATGGTCAAGACTAGAGCTTGAAGATTCAAAGATCACCTAGCAAAGTATCGGACCATTTAACCATGGCGACATCTTGGGAAATAAAGAAAATTTCATGTGCGGATTACTTACCATGCAAGAGGACTCGCAGTGCGGTTAATTAGTAGCACATTGGAGTAGTGATTATTTTCGTTGAGATCACTCCTGCTAACTCCATTCACGTGAATCACTCCTTTTCTTCTTAATTTCGAATTTGTTGACAATATGTGTGACCATGCCTTTGAGTTGTCCGAAATCACTCCTATTTTACTTGAAATGAGATCCAAATCCTATAAAGAATCAAGAGAAGAAGAACTTGTAGCCCAACTAAAAAAATCAAGTGACCATAACCAATTGCATTGATTGAACCGATATCAGTGCAAAAATGTAAAGACAAGCACATAAAGCATAGTCGGGATAAGAATTCCTAAAAGAAAATTGGCCCAGGACACTAATTGAAAGATAAAGAGAAAAGGATAATGAATCTAGAAAGTGCATTTGATGAAGAAGATATTCAAAGGGAGCTTGATAAATGAAAGCATTTCAAACAAAAAGCCATACAAGGTTTCATACGAGTCATTGAAATGACATCTCTAATATTCTTAAATTCACTATACACTAAAAAATTAAGGTATCTTGCACAAAAAGACTGGCTCAGATTCCAGTCTCTTAGTCTAACTAAAACACGAAAACAGCTGCACAATTTTCATTCGATTTTAAATATAGAGAGGAATGTGCATATCTTTCAAGTTACAAGTAGATTTGATATCAAAGTGACAATCTAGCTATGTCAAATTGCTAAAGAAATTAAATATTAACAAAACATACATTAGACAAAGTGGAATGGAACCCACTGCACAACCTATCAGAAAGAGTATATGATCCACGGGAAAGATGCAGAAAGCTACATGAAAGAGTATATGAGCATAAGTTTACCCGCTATTGATTAAATAAAAAAGGAACAAAATTTGCACAATGCTTCATTAAAGTTTTAGAAAAACACAAAAATAATGTCCGTGACTTGTCAAAACAAGGTCAGCACACAACTGTGGTACAGTATAAAAAATAATAGAGCTTTAATTATATTATTCAAGAAGTTTTTGTGTTTAGTGCAGCTTCCTTATATTCAAGAGGTTGAATAGCTTGATTTGTTTCAATGAATTTGATTGAGATGATAATCACAAAAAAGAATGCCGTTGGAACCGAAGAATCGACATAACGGTGAGAGTTCGAGGTGCCGTTCACTAGATTCATCATTCTACCAGACGAACTAATTTAATAATGATATTTTAGAAAATACATTAAAATTTAAAAATGGGGATATAGCTCAGATGGTAGAGTGCTCGCTTAGCATGCGAGAGGTACGGGGATCGATACCCCGCATCTCCATGAAATATTTTATTAGTTTATGTTTTTTATTTTGTACGTGAAAGTTTACCTTGCATTTTCCATTTTATTTGCAAATTAAATATATATACAGGAATTCATTTATACATTAATTAGCTGTTAGTATTAGGGAGGTTTAAAAATATATTAATTTTTGTTTAAAGTATTTGAAATTGATTGATTGGAGTGAAATACAAATACACACATATTGACACCCAATGAGATATTTTATCCCAAGATCTATTGAATCAAACGCCCATATAAGTACCAACTATACCAACCCATGAGAACGTCTGAAACGGATAGATGAAACTAAAAAATATTGAATCACTTTAAATCAATATTAATGTACTTTTTGAAGTCTTTTTAATGTATCTATGTCCCTATATTTGAATTCAATAACATAAATCGAGATAGAAGAAATTTTAAACTTACAAACACTTGATAAAATTTATCACAAACTTATTATAAGACCTACGGATAATACTATTCACTAACTACATTATCATTAGATTCCTAAAATTCCTTTGGTTTAAAAAATATTAAATTTTTTCAATTTCTAAATAGTATAACTTCATCAACCAATTTCTTCCAAAATTAACGGATGGATTAAAAACAATCTAAATCATTTGAAACTAAAATCAATCTGCTCCTATAAATTTATTTAATATATTTATACTTGGGATGAATGATTTTTTAAATAGGTAAATTAAAATTTTAAGATGAAAAGAAGGGGTATACGGGAATGTAATACATGATTTTGAAATTATAAAAATTGAATATGTGAAATCGAAAATACTGAAACTTTTTCACACAGTTCAGTGAAATGCCGTGTTAGATTTCAAGGATCTTAGGTTCATTTATAAAGGGTAGCAAATAAAAGGAGATCCCATATTCAATATATCATCAAATGAATATTAAAAAAAAAACATCCTATAAAAAAATATTTTATATAAAACTATACTTTTTTCAATATTATTGTATCTACTACAACCTAATCAATTATTTTATTTTAATCAAATTTGTTATTTATATAATACTCTTATATTAAAATATTACTTGGTCAAAATCATTTAAATTTTTTTAAAATTAATTTAAATTACTAAAATCATTTTAAAATATTTGTAACACCTACCTAAATTGTTGTCATACAACTCCTAGTGACGAGTCGAGCCAATCGGGGGGATCAAACCCACATACGGTTTCAGCGGAATATTCGATCAGCTTACGAGGGAGCAAGGCGAAGGGAGGGTGAGCGACGAAGGAGAGGTCTTGCTCGCCGACGCAGCTGCAACGGCGAAGCAACAAACCTTAACTGCCTCCAGAACAAAATCGCAAGCAACAAGACTCTCCTTTCTTTTCCACGACCAAGGAGAAGGAGACATGAGAAAGATCACGGATTGCAATGTACTCTCGCCTCTTCTTAAAAAAAACTCTAATGGCCATTTAGACCAGGTGGACTTGTACTCTCGCTTCTTCTCGCAAAAAAAAAAACTACTGTAATGGCCTTTTATAGTACTAGATGGAGTTTAGAGTTTAGGGTTTAGAATTTAGTCCCATATCGTTTGTTTTTATTGACGGAGTGGAACTAGTGCTATAAAAGAAGAGGCTATGGTTCTATTTTATTCATACCTTTCTCGGCCTTTTGGCTAAGATCAAGTGTAGTATCTGTTCTTATCAGTTTAATATCTGATACGTGGACCATTGGTTCACTATGATATTAAATTAATTTTTGTTTTGGGGAGGGATCATTACAATAGCTTGCTACTAGATCCTTCACGTGTCATTCTTGTGTTGCACTTTTGCAGGGATTCGGCGCACCCGACCAAGTTAAATTAAAATTTTATATTAAATTAAGTTTATTTTTAAATTATTAATTATAGTCCATGAAATTAAATCTTAGAATTTTATTTATTTAAAAATAAATGCAAAACATATAAAAATTATTGATTTTTTTACTGATTTAATTATTAATTTTCAGTTATTGAATAAGAAATTTTAAAATTAGAATTGAATAAATTGATGTTTTCTTAGATGAAATTTTGAAGTAATTTAATTAAAATTTTGAATTTGATTAAGTTATTTAGGGTGGTTTATTTTTTTAAATTTGGTTAGAAAAAATGATTTTACTCCGCCCAAGAAAGATAAATCATGTATCATATCACCCGAATACTAATTTGGCTACACCATGGGGGTCAGAGTTTGACTTGAAGTTAGTTCTTTTAAATGTTATCAAGTTCTCAATTTAATTGGTATCAAGTATTCAACTTTCGCTGACTAATCCTGGGATGATCAATCCAGCCATGAAAATTTTCCATCAGTCCAGTGTTCTTAGATCAACCGTCCATTAGAGAAAATTCATCTGTTAATTCACTCAGATTTAAACTCGATCCTTAAATATTTGGGAAACTAAAAAAGTGCCCTATTGTGGTACTATTATTACACAAGAACAACCTTATTTATTACTTGAAACTTATTCAATTAGTTATTAAATTTAATAATTTAAACTTATTTTATTTTAGTTAATTTACTTAACATGTTTATAAAAAAGTTATTGATGATCATTATTCAGCAATATACTTGTTCAAATTTATTCATAAGTTATTGAAGTATGTCCAATTAGTTAAAATTGTGTGTATTGAACGAACATAAATAACTCTATATTAAATTGAACACCAAACTTATTTTTGAACCATTGGTTCATTTAACGCCCTATCTGGCATGCATGGGATATGCAACAAGGGCACAATGATATGGCATGCTTGGGATGTGTACCGAGAGCACAATGTTGTTACCATCTCGATGATCTTGAACCAACTCCAGACCAATGCTTTGGATAAACAGGCTCGTTTAGTCAAACTGACAAGTAGATTGTTCGGTCACATCGAAAGAACTGGCCAAATGAAAGACCATGGGAAAACCCTAATCTTACAGTCTATGGAGGATCTGAACTATAGGAGAATAACTCGAGGGGTGATTAGCTTGCAGGTTAGATTAACTAACATGTTAATGCGCTTTCATACCAGGAAGCAACAGAATTGGGAAAGTAGACAACAAAGTTCTTTAATATATTTTGCAATGGGAGAAGAAGCACAAAGGCCAAAGTAAGATTAACTTTCAACATTTCTTCCCTTCAAGCTATTGCAGGTAGATTTAAAAGAAACAAAATGAGTCCAATAGGATGAACTCAGCATAACAAATGAGAACCACCAAAACTTCAAGAGCAAAAGATGCATGAATTGAGACTTCCTCCTCAAAATATTCGACAGTAGGATTGCTCATGTCTGAAAATTGAAAAGAGGGTGTGTTGGCAATGGTGGCTTGGTTATTGATTGGAATAAGACTTTTTACTCTGAGAAAACGTTTTCCTTTGATCTTGCAAACACTAAAACAAGCAAACAAAACGTTAGTGCCTAGAAGTCAGGTTATTAAGATTCTCTGCTCATGTTGTTTTCTAAGGAACACGGGCTCTCCAGTGCCCGCCGTGAAGACATGGATGCCATCAATGGCATCCCTGGTCATGGTCTCATCGATGTCGCCTGTAACGACTGCGGCGGATGAACCAGGCGACGTAGTTCTAAGGATCGACATCGGAAGCCGGCTAGTGACGAGCAGAGCGAATCAGGGGGTTAAACCCACAAACGGCTTCAACGGAGAAGTTGATCCGCTTACGAGGGAGCGAGCTATAGATAAGTTCCAACTTGATAGAATCATGAGTATAATAATTAAATTATTAATTATAGTCTTTCAATGAATTTGATTGAGGAACCAGGCGACGCAGCTCGAAGGATCGACATATAAAGCCGGCTAGTGCCGAGTCGAGCGAATCGGGGGATCAACCCCACAGATGGCTTCAGCAGAGAATTCGATCAGCTTACGAGGGAGCGAGGCGGAGAGAGGGTGAGCGACGGAGGAGAGGTCCTACTTGCCGACGCAGCTGCAGCGGCGACGCAACAAACCTTAAGTGCCTCCAGAACAAAATCGCAAGCAACAAGACACTCCTTTCTTTTCCACGGCAAGGAGAAGGAGACATGAGAAAAATCACGGTTTGCAGTGTACTCTCGCCTCTTCTTAAAAAAAAACTCTAATGGCCATTTAGACCAGGTGGAGTTGTACTCTTGCCTCTTCTTGCAAAAAAAGAAAAAAAACTGTAATGGCCTTTCATGCTAGGAGTTTAGAGTTTAGGGTTTAGAATTTAGTCCCATATCGTTTGTTTTTTATTGACGGAGTGGAACTAGTGCTATAAAAGAAGATGCTATGGCTCTTTTTCATTTATACCTTTCTCGGCGTTTTGACTAAGATCAAGTAGTGTCTGTTCTTATCAGTTTAATATTTGATATGTGGACCATTGATTGACTATGATATTAAATTAATTTTTGTTTTGGGGGGATCATTATAGTAGCTTGCTACTAGATTCTTTGTGTGTCATCCTTGTGTTGCACTATTGCATTGGTCGGCGTACTCAACCAAGTTAAAGCTGTGGAGAATTTGATGTGCTTATAAGGGAGCGAGGTGGAGATAAATTCCAGCTTGATACTATCATGAGTATAATAATTAAATTATTAATTATAATCTTTGAAAATAATTTTTTTTAATCAATAAATTTTAAAATTTATCGAAATAATGAGCATTGGGTTAAATTTAATTGGGATTAAAAATCAATATAGATCGCACTACAAGTTATAATAGTGTTTAGAATTTTTTTAATTAGGATTAAAAATAAACATAAATCACACTATAACTTATTATAGTGTTTAAATAATCAAATTTTTTAACCGATTTAAGTTTTTTGTTTTCATTTATTTTTAGAATTGAATAAATGGAATAAATTATTGTTTTTAATGAAATTTTGAAATAACTTAATCAAAATTTTAAATTTGATTAGTTTATTCAATTAGGGTGAGTTATTTTTTGAATTTGGTTAGAAAAAGTGATTTTACTCCACCCAAACATCTCTCATCTGTTAGGATCGATTTATAGCTAGGGGAAGGGGGTGAATAGCTTTTCGCGCTTCATTGGCTTGCTTCGTGATGAGAATATGCAGCGGATAGAACTCGAAGCAAAACTCACAACACAAACACAAAGATTTACTTGGTATCCACCTCAAAAAGAGGTAACTAATCCAAGAATCCACACACGACACGCTCTCCACTATGAAAAATACTCTTTCTTGGTAACTACTGGAGGTAGAGAAAAATCGTACAAACTCACACAGCAAGATACAACTCTAAGCAAGAAGTAACTACAAGAATACAAATGAAAAACTTCTTCTTGCTTGATCTATTGTTGATGAAGACGCCTCTGGACCCTTTGGAAAGTGCAACAACACCTCTCTTCCAAGCACTAAGTCCGGCGGTGAGTAGTGAAGAATATCGCGTGAGAACTAGAAGAAGGCTCGAGTAGAACTACTGAGAAGAAAGCTCGCCACAACTTTATACACTGCGCATCTAGGGCTCCCAATCGATTAGGCTTGCTCCTAATCGATTGCCATGTGAGATTCGTGCCATCCCAGCCGTCCAAAGCTTGCTACCTGTGCAACGGTCATATCCCAATCGATTGGTCAATCGATTGGGGAGACTTGAATCGATCGGCTCATTGATTTAGAGCATCTTTGTGCTCTCGCTGAAAAAGGCTTGAATCGATCGATCGATTCATCCTTTCTCACATCATGCGATATTTCCAACCCCAATCGATCGATCGATCGATTGGTGGGGCCCAATCGATCGGTTGATCGATCAGGGGGCGCTTCTGTACTCATGATTCAAGCTCCCAATTGATCGGTTGATCGATTGGGCTTCGGTTCAATCGATTGGCTAATCGATTGACCACCCTTGACTTGCTTAACTCAAGCTCAAGGGTTCCCAAATCCAACGTCCGGTCAACCGTCACCTGTTGGAACTCCTCATGCCTAGCATTCTATCAACCTTGACCTGCTGGGACTTCTTCACCAAGTGTCATGTAAATCCTTTGACCCACTTGAACTTTTCTCCTCGTGCAAGTGACCGGTCAACCTTGACCCACTTAGACTTACCGTCTCGTGTCAAGTGTCCGATCCCCCATGACCCACTTGGACTTCCTTCCACTCGATGTCCAGTCACCCTTGACCTATCTGGATTTGCATGTGTCAAGTATCCGATCACTCCTTTGACCTACTTGGAGTTCCCAACACCAGGTGTCCGGTCAACCTTGACTGACCTAGATTTCCACGTGTTTGGCTTCACTCACCAGGTCCTTCCATCTTCCTAGCTTCACTCACTTGGACTTTTCATCTGCCTAACTTCACTTACCAGGATTTTCACCTAGCTTCACCCACTAGGATTTTCACTTGGTTTCACTCACCAAGATTTTCCCACTTCCCGGCTTCACTCACCCGGACTTTCACTTGTCTGGCTCCACTCACCAGGACTTTCAACTACCTAGCTTCACGCACCAGGATTTTCACCACCAAGTGTCCGATCAACACTGACTCACTTGGATTTTCCTTTCTACCAACCTTCCTGTTGGACTTGTCTTTGCCTAACCTCCAGTTAGAACTTTTCCAGTCAAGTAACCAGTCAACCTTGACCTACTTGACTCTTCTTCACATCAAACTTGTCAAGATTTGACCAGAGGGGATTTGCATCAACAATCTCCCCAATCGGATGATTGCACCTACAATTTTCATATATTTCAAATATCAAAACTCAAATATCAAGACTCAAGCTTGAGCCGACTTAAGCTTAGTCAACTTGGTCAACCTTAACCCAGGGATATTGCAAACAACATCATCGTCGGCTCCAGAACCAGAAAAAGAAAGGTAAATCACATACCGAACAACTTTCTAAGAAGGAGGATATTTAATCCTTAGTGAATGAACCCCGGAGAATGAAACACCTATATTACCAGAATACCAATTTGGCTACACTGCAGGGGCAGAGTTTGGTTCAATTTTGGCTTGAGGTTGGTGCATTTAGATGTTATCAAGTTTTCAATTTAGTTGGTGCCAAGTATTCAACTTTCTACTACTAATCCTGGGATGACCAATCCGGCCCATGAAAATTTCCCATCAGTCCATCAGTCCAACATTCTTAAATCAACCATCTATTAGAGATAATTCATCCGTTAATTCGTCAAAATTGAAACTCGGTCTTTAAATATTTGGGAAACTAGAAAAGGACCCTACAATTGTACCATTACAACGAGAACAACCATATTTGATTGTTTAAAACTTATTCAACTAGTTATTAAATTTAATAATTTAAACTTATTTTATTTATTTATTTTACAAGTTTATAAAAAAATTATTGATGATGATTATTCACCAATATACATGTTCAAGTTTATTCGTAAGTTGTTCCAACTTGTCCAATTAATTAAAATCGTGTGTATTACACGAATATAAATAGTTCTGTATCTAGTAGAACACTAAACTTATTTCTGAACAATTGGTTCATTTACTGCCCTATCCGATACGCTTGGGATATGTACCAAGAGCACAATGTTGTTACCATCTCGATGATCTTGAACCAACTCCAGACCAATGCTTTGGACAAACAGACTCGCTGAGTCAAACTGATAAGTAGATTGTTCGATCACACCAAAAGAACTGGCCAAATGAAAGACCAAGGGAAAACCCTAACCCTATGGTCTATGGAGGCCCCAAACTATAGAAGAATAACTTGAGGGGTGATTAGCTTGTGGATTAGATTAACTAACATGTTAAGGCACTTTCAAACCAGGAAGCAACAGAGTTCGGAAAGTAGGAAACAAAGTTCTTTAATATATTTTGCAATGGGAGAAGGAAGCACAAAGGCCAAAGTAAGATCAGCTTTCCACATCTCTTCCCTTCCGGTTATTGCAGGTAGATATAAAAGAAATGAAATGAGTTCAACAAGACAAACCACCAAAACTTCAAGAGTAAGATGCATATCATATTAGAACCGTCAAAACTGCAAGAGTTAGATGCATGAATTAAGACTTCCTCCTCAAAATATTTGGCAGTACGATGATCCCTGAAAGTTAGGAACTTTGCCAATATCATGAGACACGGACTGATTCATAATAACATGAGAAGGAATTAAAATCACCCTTATAGTTTCAAAATATCTTATAGATTTTCAAACTCTTATCGATCTATTCCTTAATCATTACCACCATCACTTTATCTTGGCTGACATGCCATGTGTGCGCCACGCCTCTTTTCCATTGATGATGTTAATGACTAGTGTGACATGGCAGGAGTTTGAAAACCCACCCTTGGATACTCCCAGAGCATTTTGAAAAGGAAGGTAAACTTCAAGAAGAAGAAATGGAAATTTCCTTTATTATTTGGATTTTATAGGCTACATAATCCTTAACTATCTCCAGAAAAAAATCACAAGCAACAAACCTTAACTACCTCTAGAACAAAATCACAAGCAACAAGACTCTCTTTTCTTTTCCGCGCCAAGGAGAAGGAGACGTGAGAAAGATCACGGTTTATAGTGTACTCTCGCATCTTCTTAAAAAAAAACTCTAATGGTCATCTAGACCAGGTGGACTTGTACTCTCGCCTCTTCTTGCAAAAAAAAAAAAAAAACAACTGTATTGGCCTTTTATACTAGATGGACTTTAGAGTTTAAGGTTTAGAATTTAGTCCCATATAGTTTGTTTTTATTGACGGAGTGGAACTAGTGCTATAAAAGAAGTGCCTATGGTTCTATTTTATTCATATCTTTCTCGATCTTTTGGTTAAGATCAAGTGTAGTATCTGTTATTATCAGTTTAATATTTGATACATGGACTATTGGTTCACAATGATATTAAATTAATTTTTGTTTTGGGGAGGGATCATTATAGTAGCTTGCTATTGGAGCCTTTGCATGTCATCCCTGTGTTGCACTATTATAGGGGTTCGACACACTTGACCAAGTTAAATTAAATTTTTATATTAAATTAAGTTTATTTTTAAATTATTAATTACAGTCCATGAAATTAAATCTTAAAATTTTATATATTTAAAAATAAATACAAAACACATAAAATTTATTGATTTCTTTTACTGATTTAGTTATTAATTTTCAGTTATTGAATAAGAAATTTTAAAATTAGAATTGAATAAATTGATATTTTCTTAGATGAAATTTTGAAGTAATTTAACTAAATTTTAAATTTGATTAGGTTATTTAGGGTGGTTTATTTTTTTAATTTGGTTAGAAAAAATGATTTTACTCCACCCAAGAAAGTTAAATCATGTACCAAACAACTTTCTAAGAGGGAGGACATTTAATCCTTAGGGAATAAAATACCTGTATCACCTGAATACCAATTTGGCTACACCATGGAGTTAGAGTTTGGCTTGAGGTTGGTTCCTTTAAATGTTATCAAATTCTAAATTTAGTTGGTATCAAGTATTCAACTTTCGCCGACTGATCCTAGGATGATCAATTCAACCATGAAAATTTTCCATCGGTCCATCAGTCCGGTGTTCTTAGATCAACCGTCCTTTAGAGAAAATGTCACGCCCCGGAGGAGTCCCTGTCCGAAGAAATTTCGACAGCATCTCCCTTGTACGGCGGACAATCTGAAACTTTCCACATCACCCCCAGGGCCACACATACATTAGCCAACACGGCCGGAATAATAATAATAATAAATAAGCAACAATCACACATCCAACATCCACGCAGTTTAATAATGAACAACTAAGAAGCAATGATAAGAGGACTCAAAAACAACCCTACTCAACTACACTCATAAAGCAAATAACTAATGTCATACTCCACTACACTCATAAAGCTCAAATCCGACGATAAAATCAACTTACCTCTTCTGCCGTCTAGGCAGGCGTGTAGTAAAACAAATCCAAATAAGCTCATCGACAGTATCCATAAGGTAAAATAATACAAGTCCAGATAGTGCCATAAGAGACATAACAAAAAGATCAAATAACTCTGGGTCTTCAGGGGACTAGCGACTGGAACTCTCCGGACAGCATCAACCTGAAAATAACAACGGAGGAGGGTGTGAGTCCAACACTCAACGGGTAACCACTGATATGCATAATAAAGAAAAGAACAGACAACACTAATTATGCGTACAGTCTCCTGATACAAGAAGGATAAATGCAACTGAAACAAAACAGGAGAAAACTGTACTAACCTGGACCAGGGTATAAGTACAACCGGATCGTCAGACCGAGAGTGTCATAAATCCTGTATGCATGTCAATCATATGCATCCATATAAATGCAGCAAGTAAATGTAGCAAACACAAGCAATAAATGCATCATGCATATGATGCTAATGTTATGGTCACTCCTTATGCCAGTCAGCCATCTCACACACAATGGTGAGACCGAGTGGGTAGGGTTGTGACAACCGTGCACTTTGCCATTACTACTCCTGATGAGTGACCGAGTGGACGGGATGCTATCGGAGCACACCTATCCTCCTACCCCAAATCATAAATGGGGGAGCTCAATGCTCTCATCTCCCAGTACACGATGACGGGGAGGAATCTCTGCCAGCTACCACGCTGCGCCACACTACCCATGAGCGGACCAACAGAGCCAAACAGAGTCCAACCGCCTGCCGGCTACCACGCTGTTACACTAAACCAGCGGAGCCAAATAGAGCAGAACCGTCTGCCGGCTACCACGCTGAGTCACCAGACCAACGGAGCCAAACAGCAGAACTGCCACACATCTGTCTGATATACCACTAACTCATGAGTGGTGGTGTGTTCAGATACATGTAACTGGCAATGTGCTCGACAATAATGGAGTAGACTATCACACAACATGCAATCATGCGAGATGATGCATGACACTAAACATGGCAATATCCTGAACAGTATAGCAATATCCATACATAAATATAAAATATGTACCATAGGACAATGAATCAAATCAAAGGTACACAGATTAGATAAGGTATCAAAAACCCTAGGTCCTTAACATAATATATAACAGGGTTGTGTCACTACCTCCGTAAGTATGTATAATCAGGTAAATACTAACATGATGTGCATAGCAAATAAATAAACAAGCATGTAACAGATCGGGTAGTGACCAACCGAAGCAAATAAGAAAACACAATCGTTGCTATTTGTTAAAGACATTACTATGCATATCAAATGACATAAAGTCAAAAGTACCCGCCTCCGATAAGAGGATTGTATCCGAATAGATCCCTCGTCGAGACACCGTCTCGAATCAGAGTCCTTTAATATATAATATACAGATTTAGCTAATTACGTATAATTTAATTAGCTAAATCAAATCTTCCAACCTATTTAGCATAATCATAATCGAATACGACTATTGATTAATCCTCCTATTAATCAACCTACTACAATGTGCATAACTAAACAAAATCTCAATTAGGGTTAGGAAACCCTAATTGCTTAACCTATTCATCCTACATACTCACCAAATCCGTGGTAGCTAATAGGACTCTCGACCGGGGAAGTCCACAGTCGTAAGACGACGGTCGTAGCTGAGTATGGCTACTGTTTAATACTCCACTCATCACTTGCCAACCCGAAATCAGCAGAGCATTAATGCTATTGATCGAACCTGCAACCCTCTGTAAATGGAGAACAACATCTAGTGATGATCCACGGTAGATAAAGGACAAGAACATATCACAAAAATCAAGATCTAAACCCTCACCTTGCTGTCACACTGCCGAATCACTACTGTTCTAAGGAGGAGGCAAGGTTTGGAGCTAGGGCACAGGTGAAGTCGACTGTCGGTGCTAGGGCATAGCGAAGAGGTTCTATGCGTCGGCGGCGACGTCAGTGCGATTGGTGACTGTGAACCCAATCTAGGGCACAGCGGCGGTTGGCATCGCTGGAGGGGAGAGGGATCGGGAGGCAGAGGAGTCGGCCAACTCTTGCTCAAGCGCCGGCAAGGAGGGAGAAAGGGAATACGTCAAGGAGAAACAACTGTCGGGGAAAGAAGAAGAAGAAATGGCCGCTGGGCTTTGTTCGACGGCGGTGGCTGCAGAGAGGCTAGGCAGATCGGCGTCGGGTGTGTGGCTCGGGAGAAAGAAAGAGAAGAGAAATGCCAGCTTCTCTTGGTCTCGGCTGTATGCACGCGGAAGGAGAAGGAAACCGCCCGCTGCGGTTAGGGTAGATCGATCGCGAGGGGGAGAAGGCACGGGAACGGCTCGGCATGGGTCGGCGGGGAAAAGCAAATAAGAATAAAAGAAAAAAGAAAATAAAAAGGAAAAGAAAAATAACTTTTCCTCGCTTAAATGGGGTAGCCTAAAAGGCTTTCCTGGGCCCCATTTTTATCCCCGTAAACTCGTCCATACGAACTCCGAAAAATTCCAGAAAAATTTCTAAAAATTCTGAAAAACTCCCCTTATTATTATCTGCCCTTTTCCGGTATTTTACATTCTCCCCCACTAATAAAAATTTGGTCCCCAAATTTCGTTATCTACCATCAGTAAATACTAACAAAAGGTAAAGAGTATAAAATGCTGAACAGAAAATAACTCACACACCTCATGTGAAAAGATGGGAATATCGAGCTCGAATAGTATCCTCGAGCTCCCAGGTAGCCTCCTCATCCGTATGATGCTGCCATCCGACTTTAACCAGTCGGATAGTCTTGTTCTGCAACTGTCGCTCTTTCTGGTCCAGAATCCGTACCGGAATCTCCTCATAAGTGACGTCAGGCTGAACCGAAACTGAGATATCTGTCAGCACATGTGTCGGGCCGGGTATGTATCTCCTCAGCATAGATACGTGGAATACATCGTGCACGCCTACTAGGGATGGTGGTAGTGCCAACCGGTAAGCTACTGCTCCAATCCTCTCCAGGATCTGGAAAGGGCCAATGTATCGCGGAGCTAGCTTACCTCTGAGGCCAAATCTCTTTACCCCTTTCGTGGGTGAAACTCGCAGAAATACATGATCGCCTGTAGAGAACTCCAAGGGTCTGCGTCTCCGATCTGCATAACGTACTCTTCTGGCGATCCTGCGCCTCTAATATCCTCCGTCTGATAATACGGACCAACTCTGCCTCCTGTTGAGCTCTATGAGGTCCCAACAACTGGGCATCTCCAACCTCATCCCAGAGGGTGGGTGTCCGACAAGCCCTACCATACAACGCTTTAAACGGTGCCATCAGGATAGCCGAATGAAAGCTATTGTTGTAGGCGAACTCTACTAATGGCAAATGGTCTTCCCAACTGCCTCCGAAATCCAATACACATTACCTCAGTAAGTCCTCTAGAGTCTGTATGGTCTTCTTTGATTGTCCATCTGTTTACGGATGGAAAGCTGTACTGAAACGGAGCTGAGTACCCAAGGCCTGTTGCAGACCCTGCCAGAAACGAGACGTGAACCGGGGGTCTCTATCCGAAATAATAGTCAAAGGGACACCATGTAATCTGATGATCTCTCGGCAATACAAATCTGTCAATCGATCCAGGGGATCAGTCCTCCGAATCGCTAAGAAGTGCGCGGATTTGGTTAATCGATCAACGATTACCCAAATCGCGTCATGGCCTTGTCGTGTCCTCGGCAAGCCCACCACAAAATCCATGGTAATATGTTCCCATTTCCACTCAGGAATAGGAATCCGCTGAAGTAATCTGACAGGTCTCTGGTGCTCAGCCTTCACTTGCTAACAAACAAGACATCTAGCTACAAATTCCGCGATGTCTTTCTTCATACCATTCCACCAGTAGGAACATCTCAAATCTCGATACATGCGGATCCCGCCTGGGTGGATCGCAAATCGAGAGCGATGAGCCTCCTAAAGTAGCTCCTGTAAGATCGGATGAGACTGAGGTACGCATAATCTGCCTCTGAAGTATATAATACCCTCCTAGTCTCGTGTGAACTCGGTCTGCTGCCCGGAAGCTATCTGACTGCCAATGAACTGCAAATGCTGATCACCAGCCTGAGCCTCTCTGATCCTCGTCTTGATCGATGACATCAGCTGTATGTGAAGTTCAGCAAGTGTGCATTCTGGTTATCTTCAGTCGGTTTTCTGGGACACGTGGTTTCTAGCAGAGGTATTTCAGTAGACCTCAGAAGATCGAGGCTGTCACCAGCTGGGAGCAGCCAAAGTCAGTGCAGGAGATCCACAGTTTCCTGGGACTGGCCGGTTATTATCGATGTTTTGTCGAGGGTTTCTCGCATATTGCTATGCCACTGACACGCTTTACCAAGAAAGGCATGAAGTTCATGTGGTCCGAGGATTGCGAGACCAACTTTCAGGAGCTGAAGCAGAGACTAGTGTCGGCTCCAGTTTTGGTTTTACCTTCTGGAGAGGATGGATTTGTACTCTACACCGATGCGTCTCTTTAGGGTTTGGGCGCTGTTCTGATACAGCATGGCAGTGTAGTCTCCTATGCTTCTCGACAGTTGAAGGAGCATGAGAAGAACTACCCAATTCATGATCTGGAGTTAGCTGCCATTATCTTTGCTCTGAAGCTTTGGTGACATCATTTATACGGTGTTACATTTGAGATTCTCACTGATCATAAGGGTCTCAAATATATTTTTACTCAGAAGGAACTTAATCTCCGACAGAGGAGATGGATGGAGTTCCTGAAGGATTACGATTGTACCATTAGCTATCACCCGGGGAAAGCTAATGTGGTTGCTGATGCACTCAGCAGGAAGTCCAGAGGGACTTTGGCTTGCCACCTGACTTCGGCCACCAAATATATTGTCACGCCCCAGAGGAGTCCCTGTCCAAAGAAATTTCGGCAGCATCTCCTCTGTACGGTAGACAATCTGAAACTTTCTACATCGCCCCCAGGGCCACACATACATCGGCCAACACGGCCGAAATAATAACAATAATAAATAACCAACAATCACACATCCAACATCCACGCAGTTTAATAGTGAACAACTAAGAAGCAATGATAAGAAGACTCAAAAACAACCCTACTCAACTACACTCATAAAGCACAATACTGATGTCATACTCCACTACACTCATAAAACTAAATCCGATGATAAACTCAACTTACCTCTTCTGCCGTCTAGGCAAGCGTGTAGTAAAACAAATCCAAATAAGCTCATCGACAGTATCCATAAGGTAAACTAATACAAGTCCAGATAGTGCAATAAGAGACATAACAAAAAGATCAAATAACTCTGGGCCTTCAAGGGACTAGCGACTGGAACTCTTCGGACAGCATCAACCTGAAAATAACAACGGAGGAGGGTGTGAGTCCAATACTCAACGGGTAACAACTGATATGCATATAAAGAAAATAACAGACAACACTAATCATGCGTACAGTCTCTTGATATAAGAAGGATAAATGCAACTGAAACAAAACAGGAGAAAACTGTATTAACCAGAACCAGGGTATAAGTACAACCGGGTCGTCAGACCGAGAGTGTCATAAATCTTGTATGCATGTCAATTATATGCATCCATATAAATGCAGCAAACACAAGCAATAATGCATCATGCATGTGATTCCAATGTCATGGTCACCCCTGACGCCAGTCAACCCATCTCACACACAATGGTGAGACCGAGTGGGTAGGGCTGTGACAACCGTGCACTCTGTCATCACTACTCCTGATGAGTGACCGAGTGGACGGGATGCTGTCGGAGTACCACTATCCTCCTACCCCAAATTATAAATGGAGGAACTCAATGCTCTCATCTCCCGGTACACGATGACGGGGAGGAATCTCTGCCGGCTACCACGCTGCGTCACACTACCCATGAGCGGACCAACGGAGCCAAACAGAGTCCAACCGCTGCACTAAACCAGCGGAGCCAAACAGAGCAGAACCGTCTGCCGGCTACCACGTTGAGTCACCAGACCAACGGAGACAAACAGCAGAACTGCCACACACCTGTCTGATATACCACTGACCCATGAGTGGTGGTGTGTACAGATACATGTAACTGGCGATGTGCTCGACAATAATGGAGCAGACTATCGCACAGCATGCAATCATGCACGCTCACTTGGTTACCAGTATTCATAAACTCTAGTATTTAACCTGGAGATCTAGAGTTCGAATCCTGGGGAAGGCAAAAATCCACTGGCCAGGGGTGGGAAGTCCTTGTGAGTAACGGCACGGCCGAGGGTCGTCGGACGACGACATTAGAGGTCGCCAAATGGGCCGACGACATAAGGGGCCACCAGTGGGCCGCCGCAAGGGCCGCCCAAGAGGCCAAAGGGCCAGGTCGTTACAATAAAAAGGCGCCTTTTTATTGTAACGTCACGGTCTCTCGGCCCCTTGGGCGACCACACTAGCGGCCTAACTGGCGGCCCCTGATGGTCCCTTGGGTGGTCACAATGGCGGCCCAAATTTTGGCGACCCCTTATGTCGTTGACCGACGACCCTCGGTCATGCCGTTACTCACTAGCTCTTCCCACCCCTGGCCAGTAGATTTTTGCCTTCCCAAAGATTCGAACTCTAGACCTCCATGCTTAAGTACTAGAGTTTATGAATCTTTGTAGCCAAGTGAGTGGCTTATCCTTAGGGAATAAACCCCATAGAATGAAACACCTCTATTACCAAAATAGCAATTCGGCTACACCGCAAGGTTAGAGTTTGGTTCAAGTTTGACTTTAGGTTGGTGCGTTTAAATGTTATCAAGTTTTCAATTTAGTTGGTACTAAGTATTCAACTTCCACCAACTAATCCTGGGATGACCAATTCAGCCCATGAAAATTTTCCATCGATCCATCAGTCTAGCATTCTTAAATCAACCTTCTACTAGAGATAATTCATCCGTTAATTCATCAAAACTGAAACTCGGTTCTTAAATATTTGGGAAATTAAAAAAAGTACCCTACTGTTGTACCATTACAACGAGAACATCCTTATTTGATTGTTTAAAACTCTTCAACTAGTTATTAAATTTAATAATTTAAACTTATTTTATTTACTTATTTTACAAGTTTATAAAAAATTTATTGATGATGATTATTCACCAATATACATGTCTAAATTTATTCGTAAGTTGTTCTAGCTTGTCAAATTAATTAAAATAGTGTATATTGAACGAATATAAATAGTTCCGTATCAAGTAGAACAGTGAACTTATTTCTGAACAATCGGTTCATTTACCGCCCTATCTAGTACGCTTGGGACATGTACCGAGAGCACAATGTTGTTACCATCTCGATGATCTTGAACCAACTCTAGACCAATGCTTTGGATAAACGGGTTGTCTCAGTTAAACTGATAAGTAGATTGTTCGGTCACACCGAAAGAACTGGCCAAATGAAAGAGACCATGGGAAGACCCTACCCTACGGTCTAGGGAAGGCCCGAATTATAGGAGAATAACTCGGGGGTGATTAACTTGTGGGTTAGATTAACTAACATGTTAAGGCTCTTTCATGCAAGCAAGCAACAGAATTGGGAAATAGGCAACAAAATTCTTTGATATATTTTGCAATCGGAGAAGGAAGCACAGGGGCTAAAGTAAGATCGACTTTCCACATCTCTTCCCTTCAGGTTATTGTAGATAGATATAAAAGAAACGAAATCAGTTCAATAGGACGAACCACCAAAACTTCAAGAGTAAGATGCATATCATATGAGAACCGCCAAAACTGCAAGAGTTAGATGCATGAATTAAGACTTCCTCAAAATATTTGACAGTACGATGATCCCTGTAAGTTAGCAACTTTGCCAATATCATGAGACACGGAGGGCCTCATAATAACATGAGATGGAATTGAAATCCCCCCATATAGTTTCAAAATATCTTAGAGAATTTCAAACTCTTACCGATTCATTCCTTAATCATTACCACCATCACTTTATCTTGGCTAACATACCATGTGTATGCCACGCGTCTTTTCCATTGATGATGTTAATGACTAGTGTGAAATGACAGGAGTTTGAAAACTCCCAGAGCATTTTTAAAAGGAAGGTAAACTTCAAGACGATGCAATGAAAATTTCCTTTATTATTTGGATTTTATAGGCTACATAATACTTGTGAACATATAAAGAATACCTCTCCTGTACCGAGGTGTCTTCCACAAGGTTCGATATCAAATGATATCCTTTGGTTGGTCTGCTCAGATGATCTCTATAGTCTGAGAGGACATATGAAAAGCTCATGATGGTTTGTTTACATTGTATAAGAAAAAAAAACTACATTTATATATTCTGCAAGAAAAATCACATGAGTCTGCCCTGAGAACAAGCAATGAAAAATATGTTAATGTGTTGATTTAGATAGTAGTACTTTTAGTTCATTGTTTCAAGTAATCTCCCATGTTCATTGAGCATTGTCATCATTACTAAGTGACTTTTTTCTTGTTTGTTATGATTGTTCATGACACACATGCATATCTATGATGAAATAGTACACAACTACTTTATTGATTAAACTTGAGTAAAAAAATTTGCATGTGATCAGTAGGAATGTGATGTACATTCAGATTGTATGTCCATGGTGAAGTATCAGTATGTCACATGGTTATCAACAGACATTTCTCAACAATCACATAAGAGTATATACTCTCCTCAATTTTAAACATTCGCTATTTATGTCACGTCCTGAGAATATACTTATCCTCTGAATTGGATGGTACCCCCTAGTGACAATATAGGAAATACAATATCGAAGTAATTCATGCCAACATAAAAATATAGATGTAATATAACAACACCAAGTCACAAAATGATAATACGTGTATATATGCATGTACATGTGAACATATTGAAAATCTAATACAGAAAGAAATTGCAACCATAAACAACATGACCAATAATATAAAGCAACTCAACGGAAACCCAACTTGAACGGGACTAGCAACCAGGACCTCTGAGCGACACAAGACCTCCTCTATCTGCTAACTTGAAAGTCAAGGGAAAAGTAAAGGTAGTGAGTACGATCACTCAGTGGGTAAAAGAAGATAATACATAAATAATATACTGATAGGAGATCAAAGGATGTAGTCTCCGGTAAACATAATTACTACAATCAAAGTTAACTGCGAAATTGAAATCATTACCCGTTCAGCAAACATGCGAGCTTTGCCAGGAGTCCCAACACCAACTGCAATTAGTTTAACTCCTGCTGCATCAAATTTAGATGAGTTTGCAGGTATCAAAAGAGAAGAGATAAACTCACCAACAAAAACATCCAAAATGCCTCATGAGCGCAACCACTGAAACTCCCTAATCCACACAAAAGTGGTTGATCATGTATCAATCAATCTGCCAGGACAATGAAACGGAACAGCTAACAATTGCCTAATCGAACAAACTAAGAGCAGGTGGCAATCAGATCTAGAGAAGAAAGATTTAGAAAATCAGTAGTTATGCAAGATGAATGCAAACAAGTATGAACCAGGCGACACAGCTCAAAGGATCGGCATTTGATGCCGACTAGTGACGAGCCGAGCGAGGCGGAGAGAGGGTGACCGACGGAGGAGAGGTCCTGCTCGCCGACGCAGCTGCATCTGCGAAGCAACAAACCTTAACTTCCTCCAGAACAAAATTGCAAGCAACAAGACTCTCCTTTATTTTCCGCGACCAAGGAGTAGGAGACATGAGAAAGATCAAGGTTTGTAGTGTACTCTCGCCTCTTCTTAAAATGAAACTCTAATGGCCATTTAGACCAGGTGGAGGTGTACTCTCGCCTCTTCTTACAAAAAAAAAGAAAAAAGAAAAAAACTGTAATGACTTTTTATACTAGATGGAGTTTAGAGTTTAGGGTGTAAAATTTAGTCCCATATTGTTTGTTTTTGTAACACCCGAAAATTCTCAAAATTATTTTAGAAATATTCTATGATTTTTCTGGAATTTTAGAATAATTTTATGAAATTTTTAGAGTAGCGGAAGTAGCAAAAATAAATAGAAACGTAAAATAGCTTAAGCGGGAATTGAACCCGAGACCTATTGGGTCCTATGACTTAAGGTGAACTCTAGTAACCAGGAGAACCCAGCAGGGCCGTGCTGAAAGGAAAGGGAAGCAATTTTATTTAAGTTAGAGTTGGGTGAATTAATTTCTTAATATAAATAGGAAATTGAGAGAGGAGTTATTTATTTTATTCGTAACTTTTCCTCTCCCTAAACCCTTACACGCCGACCCCTTATCCTCCCTCATCTCTCGGCGCCAACCACAAGCAAACCTAGAGTTCCATTCCTAGGGTTGTAAGGTCACTTTCCGGCAATAACTCCGGCACGAGGACGTTCCCCTCCGCGAGAAGAGCACGTAGACGCCGGAGGATCGTCGAGGGAATCGTCTCCACCGGAAAACTAGCGACTAGAATCGTAAGAAATCTAGCGCAGGAGGTAAGAAACACCTCACCTGCAGTATAAGTAGCTTCCGTATGAATTTTATGCTTCAGTTTAGTAGTATGTAGATTTTCGGCACAAAGGATGTGAATTAGTACATACCAAGTGTTCGATTAAATTATTAGCACGGTTAAAATACAACTTAAGCATTTTACTAGCTTAGCTAAATGCAATAGAAGCATTCATTCAGTATGTTTAGCTTTAGTACAGCTTATACGGGACTACGGTCCAATGGGTGGGCTCCCACAGTCGCCTCTAGGTTCAGACAACCTAGCTCTAGGTTCAGATAACCTAGAAATAGCAAGATAAGAGAATTTAGCTATAACCAGTATTTTTTTTTAGCAGTGGCACTGTACTGGATTAGATATCCATTGGGTTGGGCTCCCATAGTCATCCCTAGATTCAGCTAACCTAGTAAACCCTACTAGATTCGGAATTTGCAACCCAGGGTTTAGTTAGGGATGCGCGCATAGCAAGTACAGTTGTCGGACCCAAACAGTAGCATGATTATGTATTTTCATCTATCTATGATAAATAGTTTTCAAAACTCACAAATCAGTTGTGTATACAGTTTAAACTCAGTTCTAGCTTAGTTTTAGCTTTAGCTCAGTTCATGCTTCAAATTAGTTTTCATTATTGATACATGTGATAGTTCTATGATTAGTTTTGGTTTCTATGTTGTTTGATACCATGCCATGCTCTCACCTGTTCAGCATGTATTTCAAATAGCATGTTTTCAAATCATAAATTGCATCGTATGCATGTTTTGTGAGGTAGATGGTTTCTTACTAAGCGAAAGCTTACAGATACTCTTTTCCTTATACTGCAGATAAAGGTAAAGGAAAGATGGACTAGCGGAGGCTGGAGGTTAATGCGATGAAGATGTGTGTGGAAGGAACCTGGAATAAAGATCTTGGAGAAATTAGCAAACTAAAACTTTAGTTTTATATAGTGTTATTTTCCGCATTTCTAGTTATTTTAATGCCTTGAATTGTGAACGATTTGCTTAGATTGTTAGTACTCTTGCTCATATTCCTAGTTAGGTGTTATTGGTATGTTTCCATCTATTATAGAACTCTTGTAGGTGAGTTTGGCTCGAAACAGTGCTGAAATCAGAGGTTTGCTGCGAAATCAGAAACCCCAATCGATCAGCGGATCGATTAGGAGCCTGGTTCCGCGAACAGTAAGCTTCTGGATTGATCCGTCGATCGATCCAGTCGCATTCTGTCGCAAACAGAGAGTTCAGGGATCGATCATTCGATCGATCGGGAAATCGCTCCCGTGAACAGAGAGCTATGGAATCGATCGCTGGATCGATTGGCCAGTCTGGATCGATCAGCCGATCGATCCAGAATATTACCCCGAGCACAGTAGCAATCTGAATCGATCCATGGATCTATTCAACAGCTTGCAATCGATTGAGTTCAATATGGATCGATTGGGAAGTCAGGTTTCGACCAGGAAACTTTGTAATTCAGTTCCTTGACCATAGGGGATGTAGGATATGCCATGTATATCTTAGATTGCATCCCTCAGCACATGTAGGACCAAGAATTTGTATTAGCTTGGCAAAATTTTAAATTGGTACAGTTTTCCACACCTAGACTTAGTAATGGTCATGGAGATAGCTTAGCACAGCATAATGTGACGGTCTGCCCTTACAGCCTAGCTAGTAGAAGGCGGGTCGTCACAGAGTGGTATCAGAGCAGAAAATTTCATACTTCCTACACACACATCAGCATTGAACCTGCAGCTTCCAAGTAAGAATACCTCTCACTTTGTGATGTTTATTGCTTTCATGTTTGTAGATAACTAAAGTATGCTTATCTGTGATAGTAACTAACATGATAGTATTAGCTATGTAAACATGATACTTTAGTTATGTATGTCCTTTGTTCCTTTAGAGATGGCACGAGGACGCCCAGCTAGAAGGGCCCCAGCTACTGAGCCCCAGCATGAGGCAGGCAGTTCAGTGCCTCCCCCAGACCTTACGGTAGTAGTGGCTCAGTTACAGAAGCAGCTAGCAGAACAACAACAGGAGATATCCACCTTAAAGGCTAATCAGCAGAATACTCCCACTGTCACCCCAGAACCGAACATAGCAACCCCAGTAGTTATAGAGGTTCCCGCAGTCCAGCCTACAGTACCAGTAGCCCCGGCAGCAGAGGCAAAGAGAGAAGCCTATCTGATCCAGTGGCAGAGAGTCAAGCCCGAGAACTTCTCAGGCACCAGCGAACCATGGGATGCTCAAGCCTGGTTCAAAACATTGGAGAGTACGATGGAGCTTCTGGACTGGCCAGAACATGAGAAGGTGAAATGTGCCTCCTTCTGCTTGACAGGAGATGCACGTATGTGGTGGGAGAGAATTAGAGCGAAGCGCCCAGTGAACCAGATGACATAGGCTGACTTCGAGAAAGAATTCTTCGAGGAGTTCTTTCACATGCGGGTCACAAACTACCACTACGACGAGTTCACTGAGTTTCGTCAAGGCAACCTATCAGTGGAGGAAACTGTGAAGAAATTCAATAGACTGGCTCGTCTATGCCCCAAGCTAGTCAGCACAGAAAAAGAACGAGTCCGGTTGATGTGCAAGATGCTGAGGCCGGAAATAGCAATGAACGTGGCTGGCGGTGTTCACAGGCCGCAAACCACCGAAGAACTAGTCAGCAGTGCTCTGACCACCGAGCACTATCAGAACAATATCAAACAGCAGAAGCAAGTACTCTATGGAACAGCTAGCTCAGTTGTATCTCAAGGAGATCGTCAGACTGCATGGAGTTCCACGAACTATCATCTCGGACAGAGACAGTAGGTTCACGTCACACTTCTGGGAGTGTGTACAGTCAGCATTGGGCACTAAGTTAAAATTCAGCATAGCTTTCCATCCTTAAACAGATGGTCAAACGGAGTGAGTGAATCAGATACTCGAAGATATGCTCCGAGCATGTGCCCTAGACTTCAAGGGAAGTTGGTGCAAATATCTGAGTTTAGCGGAATTTGCATATAACAATAGCTATCAGGCCACTATCGGTATGGCACCCTATGAGGCTCTCTATGGGCGGAGGTGTAGATCTCCAATCTGCTGGTATGAGAGTGGTGAGCAGAAGGAACTAGAACTCCAGATAGATCTAGTAGCAGACACCACAGCAGTTATACAACAGATCCGCCAGAGGATAGAGACAGCTCAGAGCCGCCAGAAAAACTATGCTGATACACGGCGCAGACCCTTAGAGTTTTCAGTTGGGGATTCAGTGTTCCTCAGAGTAGCTCCCATGAAGGGAGTAATGCGTTTTGGGAAGAAGGGCAAATTGAGTCCTAGGTATGTGGGACCATACCTTATCACTAGAAGAGTTGGCAAGGTAGCATATGAGCTAGAGCTACCACAGGAGATGTCAGCCATCCATAACGTATTTCATGTCTCTATACTGAAGAAGCATATCCTAGATGCCACCCAGGTGATTGAGCCCCAGTCGGTACCAGTCCGCGAAGACCTCAGCTATGATAGTCGGCCTATTCAGATAATAGACCGAGCAGTTAAGAAATTACGGAACAAGGAGGTACCATTAGTAAAAGTCATTTGGCAAAATCACACAACAGAAGAGGCAACTTGGGAGACAGAAGCTAGTATGAGACAGAAGAACCCAGAATTATTCTAAGTTCGAGGACGAACTTTTTATAAGGTATGGGGGATTGTAACGCTTGAAAATTCTCAAAATTATTTTAAAAATATTCTATGATTTTTTTGGAATTTTAGAATATTTTTATGGAATTTTTAGAGTAGCGGAAGTAGCAAAAATAAATAGAAATGTAAAATAGCTTAAGCGGGAATTGAACCCGAGACCTATTGGGTCCTATGACTTAAGGTGAACTCTAGTAACCAGGAGAACCCAGCAGGGCCGTGCTGAAAGGAAAGGGAAGCAATTTTATTTAAGTTAGAGTTGGGTGAATTAATTTCTTAATATAAATAGGAAATTGAGAGAGGAGTTATTTTTTTATTCGTAACTTTTCCTCTCCCTAAACCCTTACACGCCGACCCCTTATCCTCCCTCATCTCTCGGCGCCAACCACAAGCAAACCTAGGGTTCTATTCCTAGGGTTGTAAGGTCACTTTCCGGCAATAACTCTGGCACAACAACTCCGGCACGAGGACATTCCCCTCCGCGAGAAGAGCACGTAGATGCCTCAGGATCGTCGAGGGAATCGTCTCCACCGAAAAACTAGCGACTAGAATCGTAAGAAATCTAGCGCAGGATGTAAGAAACCCCTCACCTGCAGTATAAGTAGCTTCCGTATGAATTTTATGCTTCAGTTTAGTAGTATGTAGATTTTCGGCACAAAGGATGTGAATTAGTGCATACCAAGTATTCGATTAAATTATTAGCACGGTTAAAATGCAACTTAAGCATTTTACTAGCTTAGCTAAATGCAATAGAAGCATTCATTCAGTATGTTTAGCTTTAGTACAGCTTATACGGGACTACGATCCAATGGATGGGCTCCCACAGTCACCTCTAGGTTCAGACAACCTAGCTCTAGGTTCAGATAACCTAGAAATAAAAGATAAGAGAATTTAGCTATAACCAGTATTTTATTTTAGCAGTGGCACTGTACTGGATTAGATATCCATTGGGTTGGGCTCCCATAGTCGTCCCTAGGTTCAGCTAACCTAGTAAACCCTACTAGATTCGGAATTTGCAACCCAGGGTTTAGTTAGGGATGCGCGCATAGCAAGTACAGTTGTCGGGCCCAAACAGCAGCATGATTATGTATTTTCATCTATTTATGATAAATAGTTTTCAAAACTCACAAATCAGTTGTGTATACAGTTTAAACTCAGTTCTAGCTTAGTTTTAGCTTTAGCTCAGTTCATGCTTCAGCTTAGTTTTCATTACTGATACATGTGATAGTTCTATGATTAGTTTTGGTTTCTATGTTGTATGATACCATGCCATGCTCTCACCTGTTTAGCATGTATTTCAAATAGCATGTTTTCAAATCATAAATTGCATCGTATGCATGTTTTGTGAGGTAGATGGTTTCTAACTAAGCGAAAGCTTACAGATACTCTTTTCCTTATACTGCAGATAAAGGTAAATGAAAGATGGACTAGCGGAGGCTGGAGGTTAATGCGATGAAGATGTGTGTGGAAGGAACCTGGAATAAAGATCTTGGAGAAATTAGCAAACTAAGACTTTAGTTTTATATAGTGTTATTTTCCGCATTTCTAGTTATTTTAATGCCTTGAATTGTGAACGATTTGCTTAGATTGTTAGTACTCTTGCTCATATTCCTAGTTAGGTGTTATTGGTATGTTTCCAGCTATTACAGAACTCTTGTAGGTGAGTTTGGCACGAAACAGTGCTGAAATCAGAGGTTTGCTGCGAAATCAGAAACCCCAATCGATCAGCTGATCGATTGGGGGCCCTCAATCAATCAGCGGATCAATTGGGAGCCTGGTTCCGCGAACAGTAAGCTTCTGGATCGATCCATCGATCGATCCAGTCGCATTCTGTCGCAAACAGAGAGTTCATGGATCGATCGTTCGATCGATCGGGAAATCGCTCCCGCGAACAGAGAGCTCTGGAATCGATCGCTGGATCGATTGGCTAGTCTGGATCGATCAGCCGATCGATTCAGAATATTACCCCGGGCACAGTAGCAATCTGAATTGATCCATGGATCAATTCAACAGCTTGTAATCGATTGAGTTCAATCTGGATCGATTGGGAAGTAAGGTTTCGACCAGGAAACTTTGTAATTCAGTTCCTTGACCATAGGGGATGTAGGATATGCCATGTTTACCTTAGATTGCATCCCTCAGTACATGTAGGACCAAGAATTTGTATTAGCTTGGCAAAATTTTAAATTGGTATAGTTTTCCTCACCTAGACTTAGTAATGGTCATGGAGATAGCTTAGCACAGCATAATGTGACGGTCTGGCCTTACAGCCTAGCTAATAGAAGGCGGGTCGTCACAGTTTTTTATTGTCGGAGTGGAACTAGTGCTATAAATGTAACAACCCGCCTTCTACTGGCTAGGCTGTAAGGCCGAACCGTCACATTATGCTGTGTTAAACTATATCCATGACCATCACTAAGTCTAGGTGCGGAAAGCTGTACCAATTAAAAACTTTTCTAAACTAATACAAGTTCTTGGTCCTACATGTGCCGAGGGATGCAATCTAAGGTATACCTGGTATATCCTACATCCCCTATGGTCAAGGAGCTGAATTACAAGGTCTCTTGGTCAAAACCCAGCTTCCCAATCGATCCAGATTGAACTCAACCGATTACAAGCTGTTGGATAGATCCATGGATCGATTCCAGAGCTCTCTGTTCGCGGGAGTAAATTCCCTGATTCCTCGATCGATCGGTTGATCGATCCGACAACTTCCTGTTCGCGACAGAGAGCGACTGGATCGATCGACTGATCGATCCAGAAGCTTACTGTTCGCGGAACAAGATCACCAATCGATCAGCTGATCGATTGAAGACCCCCAATCGATCAGTCGATCGATCGGGGTTTCTGATTTCATAGCAGAAGTCTGATTTCAGCACTGGTTCGTGCCAAAATCACATGTATCAACTCTATAAGCATAAAATAGAACTACTAGGCATAACATTACTTATGGTTAGCTAGCTAATACCATGACAACTAACAATCTATGCATAACTGTCATAAGTCTAAACACTTAAACAACTGAAGTGCAGGAAAGCAATGACATAAAGAAAATGCTATGTTCAAAATGGGCTAGTGCCCAAACATCGTTATTCCAAGTTCCTTTTTTTTCCACACACATCTTCATCGCATTGTCCTTCAGCCTCCGCTAATCCATCCTTCCTTTACCCTTATCTGTAGTATAAGGAAAAGAAATATCTGTAAGCTTTACGCTTAGTAAGAAACCATCTACCTCACAAAACATGCATAGCGATGCAATGTATGCTTTTAAAACATGCTATTGAAATCTACGCTGAACATGTTAAAGCATTGCATGACATACTATCATACAAAACATAGAATCAAAACTGATCATAGAACTATCACATGTATCAATAAAAAAAAGAGCTAAGCTAAAGCATGAACTGATCTACACTAAAACTAAGTTAGAACTGAAATTAAACTGTACACACAACTGATTTGTGAGTTTTGAAAACTATTTACCATAGTAGATTAAAATACATAATCATGCTGCTGATGGGCCCGGCAACTGTACTTGCTATGCGCGCATCCCTAACTAGACCCGGGTTTGCAAGTCACAAATTTAGTAGGGTTTACTATGTTATCTAAACCTAGGGACGACTGTGGGAGCCCAACCCAATGGACATCTATTCCAGTACAGTGTCTCTGCTGAAAGTAAAATACTGATTATAGCTGAAATTTCTTATCTTGTTATTTCTAGGTTATCTGAACCTAGAGCTGGGTTATCTGAACCTAGGGGCAACTGTGGGAGCCCACCCATTGGACCGTAGTCCCATATAAGCTGTAGTAAAACTGCATATACTAAATAAATGCTTCTATCGCATTTAGCTAAGCTATTAAAATGCCTAAGTCGCATTTTAATTGTACTGAACATACTATCGAGCACTTGGCGTGTGCTGTTGCACACCCTTTGTGCCGCAATCCATATACTACTAAACTAAAACATGCAGTCACACGAGAACTACTTATACTGTAGGTGAGGGGTTTCTTACCTCCTGCTCAAAGTTTCTTACGATTCTAGTCGCTAGGTTTCCGGTGGAGAAGATCCCTTCGGCGATCTCCTTGCGTCTACGTGTTCCTCTCGCGGAGAGGAGCGTCCTCGTATCCGAGATGTCGCCGGAAGAAACCCTTATGACCCTAGGGATGGAACCCTAGGCTTGCTTGTGGTTGGCTCCGAGAGAATGAGGGAGAGAAGAGGGTTCGGCGGGATTAGGTTGAGGGGAGGAAAAGTCACGATCCAAAATAACTCCTCACTTAATTATTTTCCCTATTTATATTAAGTGGTTAATTCGCCCAACTTAAGTATAAATATAATTGATTCCCTCTTCTTTCAGCATGGCCCTGCTGGGTTCACTTGGTTACTAGAGTCCACCATAAGTCGTAGGACCCAATAGGTCTCAGGTTCAATTCCCGCGTAGGCTATTTTACGATTCTATTTATTTTTGCTATTTCTGCTACTCTAAAAATTCTGTAAAAATATCCTAAAATTCCAAAAAAAAAATACTAGGATATTTCTAATAATTATTTTGAGAATTTTCGGGCTTTACAATAAAAGAAGAGGCTATGACTCTTTCTCATTCATACCTTTCTTGATCTTTTGGTTAAGATTAAGTGTAATATTTGTTCTTATATCAGTTTAGTATCTGATACATGGACCATTTGTTCCCGTACCCAACCAAGTTAAATTAAAATTTTATATTAAATTAAGTTTATTTTTAAATTATTAATAACAATCCATGAAATTAAAATCTTAAAATTTTGTATATTTAAAAATAAATGCAAAACACATAAAATTAATTGATTTTTTTATTTATTTAATTATTAATTTTTAGTTAATCAATAAGAAATTTTAGAATTGAATAAATTGATGTTTTCTTAGATGAAATTTTGAAATAATTTAATTATAATTTTAAATTTGATTAGGTTATTCAATTTAATCGAAATAACTTAATTAATGTGGTTTATTTTTTAAATTTTGTTAGAAAAAATGATTTTACTCCGCCCAAGAAAGATAAATCAAGTACCAAAATAACTTGCTAATAGGGAGGATATTTAATCCTTAGGGAATAAAACATTTAAAACACCGATATCACCCGAATACCAATTTGGCTACACCGTGGGGGCAGAGTTTGGTTCAAGTTTGGCTTGAAGTTGATTCGTTTACATGTTAATCAAGTTCTCAATTTAGTTGGTATCAAGTATTCAACTTTTGCTGACTAATCCTGGAATGATCAATCCAGCCATGAAAATTTTCCATCGGTCCATAAGTCCAGTGTTCTTAGATCAACTGTCTATTAGAGAAATTTCATCCGTTAATTCATCGAGATTTAAACTCGATCCTTAAATATTTGGGAAACTAAAAAAGTGTTCTACCGTGGTACTATTACACAAGAACAACCTTACTTATTGCTTGAAACTTATTCAACTATTTATTAAATTTAATAATTTAAACTTATTTTCTTTTATTTATTTAACATGTTTATAAAAAAAGTTATTGATGATCATTATTCACCAATATACTTGTTCAAATTTATTCGTAAGTTATTGAAGCATGTCTAATTAATTAAAATTGTGTATTGAAAGAACATAAATAATTCCATATTAAATTGAACACCAAACTTATTTTTGAACCATTGGTTCGTTTACTGCCCTATCCGACACACTTGGGATATGCAACAAGGGCACAATGATAGGGAGTGCTTGGGATGTGTACCGAGAGCACAATGTTGTTACCATCTCGATGATCTTAAACCAACTCCAGACCAATGCTTTGGATAAACAAGCTCGCTTAGTCAAACGATAAGTAGATTGTTCGATCACATCGAAAGAACTGGCTAAATGAAGGACCATGGGAAAACCCTAACCCTACGGTCTACAGAGGGCCTGAACTATAGGAGAATAATTCGAGGGGTGATTAGCTTGCGGGTTAGATTAACTAACATGTTAAGGTGCTTTCATACCAGGAAGCAACAGAGTTGGGAAAGTAGGCAACAAAGTTCTTTAATAAATTTTGCAATGGGAGAAGGAAGCACAAAGACCAAAGTAAGATGGACTTTCCACATCTCTTCCCTCTAGGCTATTGCAAGTAGATATAAAAGAAACAAAACGAGTTCTATAAGATGAACCCAGCATATTAAATGAGAACCACCAAAACCTCAAGAGTAAGATGCATGAATTGAGACTTCCTCCTCAAAACATTTGACAGTACGATTGATCATGTCTAAAAATTGAAAAGAGGGTGTGTTGGTAATGGTGACTTGGTTATTGATTGGAATAAGACTTTCTACTCTAAGAAAAGGTTTTCCTTCGATCCCGCACACACTAAAACAAGCAAACATAACGTCAGTGCCCAGAAACCGGGAGAAATCTTTGGCGATGGCCCTCCAACGCTAATGACGCAAAGTCTCTGCGAGAGGCAGTCATGTGCGCTGCCATCGGCCAAAATCGAAGACAAACTCCATGGGTGTCCTTCAAGGCCTACGATGTCGACAATTGGGGAAGTTTGCAACATGGACGCTATCTTGCCATGTGTTGGCATCAAGCAACAAAATCGATCGGAGCAGCAGCAAACAAGAGCAAAAAGAAGGGGCAATGATTTTAAACAGGAGATTTGTCATGGATTTAGAACCAAATATGTGCTCTGATACCATTGTTGATATTCTAATTGCATGAATCAAAATGAATTAAAATGGTAAACACCTACAACGATCTCCCGCGGATCTGCAATCGATGACGATTGGACTTGCTGTCGGAAGAGCAATCATAGGATCAGAAAGCTCTCTACAAATCCACGAACCAAATCCCACCGTCTCAGAAGTTCTTCTCACTCTCTCGTTGTCTCTTTCTCTACAACATGAATCATCCCCCATGATCCTTGGACGCACCCCTTATAAAGAAAATAACCCAAGGGTATAGTGGACTTTATCATTAAGAGTAGCGGGGAGCGTAGGCATGTTCCCACGTTCCCATTTCCTACAGGATCAGCATCTGAAGCCGACTAGTGACAAGCCGAGAGAATCGGGGGATCAAACCCACAGACAGCTTCGGCGAAGAATTCGATCAGCTTACGAGGGAGCGAGGCAGAGAGAGGGTGACCGACAGAGGAGAGGTCCTGCTCACTAATGCAGTTGCATCGGCAAAGCAACAAACCTTAACTGCCTCCAGAACAAAATCGCAAGCGATAAGACTCTCCTTTCATTTTCGCATCCAAGGAGAAGGAGACGTGAGAAAGATCACGGTTTGCAATGTACTCTAGCCTCTTCTTAAAAAAACTCTAATGGCCATTTAGACCAAGTGGAGGTGTACTCTCACCTCTTCTTACAAAAAAAAAAAAAGAAAGAAAAAAAACTGTAATGACCTTTTATACTAGATGGAGTTTAGGGTTTAGAATTTAGTCCCATATCATTTGTTTTTTAATTGACGGAGTGGAACTAGTGCTATAAAATAAGAGGCTATGGCTCTTTCTCATTCATACCTTTCTCGGCCTTTTGGCTAAGATCAAGTGTAGTATCTGTTCTTATCAGTTTAATATCTGATACGTGGACCATTGGTTCACTATGATATTAAATTAATTTTTGTTTTGGGGAGGGATCATTACAGTAGCTTGCTACTGGATCCTTCGCGTGTCATCCCTGTGTTGCACTATTGCAGGGGTTCGGCGCACCCGACCAAGTTAAAATAAATTTTTATATTACATTATGTTTATTTTAAAAATACTTCTAAACCACTACCAAATAACTTGCTAATAGGGAGGATATTTAATCCGTAGGGAATAATAATAGGGAGTTTAATCCTTAGGGAATAAAACACTTAAAACACTTGTATCACCTAAATACCAATTTGGCTACACCGTGGGGGCAGAGTTTGGTTCAAGTTTGGCTTGAAATTGGTTCGTTTAAATGTTATCAAGTTCTCAATTTAGTTGGTATAAGTATTCAACTTTCGCTGACTAATCCTGGAATGATCAATCCAACCATGAAAATTTTCCATCGGTCCATCAGTCTAGTGTTCTTAGATTAACCGTCCATTAGAGAAAATTAATCTGTTAATTCACAGAGATTTAAACTCGATCCTTAAATATTTGGGACACTAAAAAAGTGCCCTGTCGTGGTTTTATTACACAAGAACAACCTTATTTATTGCTTGAAACTCATTCAATTATTTATTAAATTTAATAATTTACACTTATTTTATTTTATTTTATTTATTTAACATGTTTATAAAAAAGTTATTGATGATCATTATTCACCAATATACTTGTTCAAATTTATTCGTAAGTTATTGAAGCATGTCCAATTAATTAAAATTGTGTGTATTGGATGAACATAAATAATTCCATATTAAATTGAACACCAAACTTATTTTTGAACCATTGGTTCATATACCGCCCTATCTAACACGCTTGGGATATGCAACAAGGGCACAATGATAGGGCACGCTTGGGATGTGTACCGAGAGCGCAATGTTGTTACCATCTCGATGATCTTGAACCAACTCCAGACCAATGCTTTGGATAAACAGGCTCCCTCAGTCAAACGATAAGTAGATTGTTCGGTCACATCGAAAGAACTGGCCTGTCACGCCCCCAGAAGAGTCCCTGTCCGAGAAAATTTCGGCAGCATCTCCCCTGTACGGCGGACAATCAAAAATTTTCTACAAGCACTAAATACTCAGCCACAGGCGGCTGGAATAATAACAGTAAATAAAATCAATCACCACGCAGTTTATATATGTATTCAGCCTCTGGCTGTCACAACCACGCAGTTAATAAAATAAACAACATAGTAATACTCTGACTCAAAAACCACCCTACTCAACTACACTCGTAAAGCTCAAAACCGACGAACTCACCTCTTCTGCCAACCAGGCAGGCATGTAGTAGAATAAAAACCAAATCCAAATCCATCGATATAATAAAATCTATATCATGTCCATAAGCAAATAAATCCAGAAACATAACGAGTTCAAACAGTCTAGAACAGAAAGAAACCAAAGAAAACCAAACATATCCTTGAGGTCTGCAGGACCAGACTACGCAAGGAGGACTAGCGATCGAACTCCCTCCGACAAGATCAACCGAAAATATCAACAATGGGCGGGGTGAGTCAACACTCAGCAGTGCAGTTGATATGCAAAGTAAAGAAACAACACCTAGCACTAATCATGCACACTCCCGATAAGAAAGATAAGAATGCATCTGAAATAAGCGGAGAATCTTGTACTAACCAGTCCGAGTATAAGGTCAAGCGATCAGAGATATAAGGAAATCCTGTATGCATGTCAAACATAGGTATCCAAACAATATGCAGCATATAAATGCAGCAAACACAAACACAAGCAATAAATGCATCATGCATATGATGCCAATGATGCGTCCTGGTCACCCCTGACGCTAGTCGATCACCTCAGACAAAAGTGAGGCCGAGTGGGTAGGGCTGTGACAACCGTGCACTCTGTCGTCACTACTCCTGATCAGTGACCGAGTGGACGGGATGCTGTCGGAGTACACCTATCCTCCTACCCCAAATCATAGATGGGGGAGCGCAATGCTCTCAACTCCCGGTACTCAAAGACGGGGAGGAATCCCTGCCGGATAACACGTTGTGTCACACTACCCATGAGCGGACCAACGGAGCCTAACAGAGTCCCTGCTGCAACACACTCAGCCTGAATCTACCACTAACCCATGAGTGGTGGTGTGTGCAGATCCATGTAACTGGCGATGTGCTCAACAATAATGGAGCGGACTATCGCACAGCATGCAATCATGCAAATGGTGCATGGCACTAACCACAAGAATATCCTGACCTAATCCACATATATATAAAAATGCATCAAAGGTCAACGAATCCAAAACAATCCAAAGGTATACAGAAGGTATAACACCTAGGTCCTGAACATGGTCAAGCATGGCATATCACTACCCCTATAAGCATGTATAAACAGGTAAAATATACCTGAGATGCAAAACCAACCAATCAATCAAGCATGTAAGATTTGGGTAGTGATTAACCGAAACAGATAAGAAACACAATTAATGCAACATGTTAATTTAATTACTAAGCATATCAAATGACATAAGTCAAAAGTACCCACCTCCAAAAATAGAAAGGTCCAATCTGGTCCGAATACGACGTCGAGATGCTCGTCTCGCGTCAAAGTCCTGAAATACCAATACACAGATATTTTATTTACCTAAAAATTCAAATGAATTGCTAAATAAAATTCCCAACACAACTTAGGACAAAACCCTAAGTCATAATCATTAACCTACCTAATTAAACACAAATAATTTAGTTACTCAACCTGTATCAAATAATTAAATCAGACTCTTAATTCAATTAGGAAACCCTAATTATCGATTAACCTTAATTGATCATCAATTAACTTGTCCACATAAAAACCTAGATCCACCCAAATATGTATATTCGGCTGTTGAGTCACTGCCGAAGACACCTGCTGTCGTTCCAAACTAAATACCTCTAGTTAACCTAGAGTATGGATCGTTAGTCAGGAAATACACAAGTACAAATTAATTACCTCATACCCAAATCAAATCTATCATCACAATAGTTCAAACAACATAGAATCTACAGCAAAGATACAAATTCTCTACTCCTTACCTCACTACCAAGCCACTGTTGACGCTGGAAATGTTGGTCGGAGCTAGGTAGAGCCGCAATCCTCCACACAAGTACCCTAATCAGCAATTCCCCTTACAACCTAAGTATCCAAACCAACCATGTCACCAACCAAATCTGAATTAAATTGATACATATGAATCAAACCACAACTTACCTAAATCTAAATATCTTCCTGCCAACTCACAACCATAGATCTTGTTGTTGGAACTTGGTGCCGAAGCTGGGGATCATCCCCAACCAGTGATGCTTGGATCCACAATAGAGCCGCTGATCTCTCAAATGTGGCAGCAAGGAGACCCTGTGTAAAGCACTGCTCGGCCAATTCCAACTAATCGAGAGTAAGGCTCGGCTGAGAAGGATCCACTGGAGGAGTGTAGTTGATGATCAAAGACACGAGGCAGGGAAAGCTTTAGCCGGCGCTAGGTTTCCCGTGGCCGGCGCTGCCTCGGAAAGGAGAGGGAAGGCCGACGCGAGGGCTGAGGAGCAACACCCGGCGATGTTAAGTCACAGGCGACGGCGCTGGGAACTCCACAGCAAGGCTAGGGTAGAGGAGGGCTTCGGATCGGGTAGGAGAACACAAGAAGAGGAAGTAGCCGAGGGGTTGTACGCTTGAGGAGAAGTAACCGCCGCCGGCGGTTAGGGCAAGGAGGAAGAAGGAATGCGGCGTCGGGATGGCTCGGCAAGGGAAGAAACGGCGACAAAAGGAAACGAAAATAAATAAAGAAAATAAAAGGAAAAGGATATATAAATATAATCTTTTCCTCGCTTAAATGGGGTAGCCTAAACAGGCTTTTCCAGGTCCCATTTTTATCCCCGTTAACTCGTCCATACGAGCTCCGAAAAATTCCCGAAAAATTCCTAAAAATTCTGGAAAATTCCCTCATTCATATTCGCCTATTTTCGGTATTTTACATTCTCCCCCACTAATAAAAATTTGGTCCCCAAATTTCGTTATCTACCATCAGCAAGTACTAACAACAGATATAGAGTATAAATGCTGAACGGTAAATAAATCACATACCTCAAGTGAAAAGCTGGGGATATCGAGCTCGGATCGTATCCTCGAGCTCCCAAGTAGCCTCCTCGTCCGAATGATGCTGCCATCCGACTTTAACCAGTCGGATAGTCTTGTTCCGCAACTGACGCTCTTTCCGGTCGAGTATCCGTACCGGAACCTCCTCATAGGTAATGTCAGGCTGAACTGGAACTGGGATATCTGCCAGCACATGCGTCGGATCGGGTACATATCTCCTCAGCATGGATACATGAAATACATCGTGCACGCCTGCTAGAGCCGGTGGTAGCGCCGATCCTCTCCAAGATCTCGAAGGGACCAATGTACCGCGGAGCTAGCTTACCTCGAGGCTAAATCTCTTCACCCCTTTCGTGGGTGAAACTCGTGAAATACATGGTCGCCAGAACTCTAGTGGTCTGCGTCTCCGATCGATAACTCTTACGGCGGTCTGCGCCTCGACATCCTCCGTCGATAGTCGGACCAACTCGCATCTGCTGAACTCTATGAGGTCCCAACAATTGAGCCTCTCCAACCTCATCCCAAAGGGCGGGTGTCCGACAAGGTCTACCATACAACGCCTCAAGCGGTGCCATCTGGATAGCCGAATGAAAGGCATTGTTGTAGGCAAACTCTACTAACGGCAGATGGTCCTCCCAGCGCCTCCGAAATCCATAACACATGTCCTCGCGGATCCTCTAAAGTCTGAATGGTCCGCTCACCGTCCATACATGCGTGGATGGAAACTATCTTGAAACGGTGTGCCCAAGGCTGCAGACTACTGCGAAGCGAGGCGTGAACCGTGGATCTCTATCGAAATGATACTCAATGGAACACCATGTAGTCGATAATCTCTCGGCAATACCGATAGATCCGAGGAATCGGTCCTCAGAATCGCTAAGAAGTGCTGATTTGGTTAATCGATCAACGATTACCCAAATCGCGTCATGGCCTCGTCGTGTCCTCGGCAACCCTACCACAAAGTCCATGGTAATGTGATCCCACTTCCACTCGGGAATAGGAATCGCTGAAGTAATCCTGCAGGTCTCCGGTGTTCACCTTCACTGCTGACAAAAAGACATCTAGCTACGAAACCGCGATGTCTTTATTCATACCGTTCCACCAATAGGAACGCCTCAAGTCTCGATACATACGGGTCCCTTTGGATGGATCGTAAATCGAAAACGATGTGCCTCCTGAAGTAGCTCCTGTAAGACCGGATGAGACCGAGGTACGCATAATCTGCCTCGAAGTATATGATACCCTCCTCGTCTCGTGTAAACTCGATCTGCTGCCGGAAGCTATCTGGCGCCAATGAACTGCAAATTCACCGACTGAGCCTCTCGGATCCTCGTCACGATCGATGAGTGAGCAACCATGGTAACAAGAATACCCTGCTTGGCCGAGAAACCTTAACTCAAATCTGTAACCAGAAATCCATGGCAAGCTAAAGTCCCTCTGGACTTCTGCTAAGTGCATCACATTAGCTTTTCCCGGGTGGTAGCCAATGGTACAATCGTAGTCCTTCAGAACTCCATCCATCTCCTCGGTCGGAGATTAAGTTCCTTCAGTGAAAATGTATTTGAGACTCTTATGATCGGTGAGAATCTCAAATGTGATCCATATAAATGATGACGCCAAAGCTTCAGAGCAAAGATGATGGCATTAACTCCAAGTCATGAACTGGGTAGTTCTTCTCATGCTCCTTCACCGACGAGAAGCATAAGAGACTACTCTGTCGCATCGAAGCGCCCAAACCCAGAGAGGCGTCGGTGTAAAGTACAAATCCATCCTCTCCGTATAAACCAAAGCGAGCCGACACTAATCTCCGCCACTCCGGAGCGGTCTCGCAATCCTGACCATATAAACTTCACGCCTTTCGGGTAAGACGTGTCGACATAGCAATACGCGAGAATCCTCGACAAAGCGTCGGTAATATCCGGCCAATCGAGCTGCGGATCTCTGCTCTTAGCTGGTGATACCTCGATCTTCCGAGGATCAACTGAAATACCTCTGCTAGAAACCACGTGTCCCGAAAACCGATCGAGGATAGCAGGCAGCACACTTGCTGAACCGTCTGGTGATGTCATCAAGAATCTCCAAGGCGTGCGAAGATGTTGTGCATGCTCCTCCTGAGAGTAGACCAATATGTCATCAATGAAAACGATAACAAACTGATCCGGATACTCCGGAAAGATGCGGTTTATCAAGTCCATAAACACTGGAGCATTGGTAAGCCCAAATGGCATTACCAAAACTCATAATGACCGTGGTCACAGTCGTTTACGAATATACGAGTCTCGACTCTCGATGATATCCGGATCACGGATCAATCTTAGAATACACTGATGTACGCTGATCAAACAAATCCTCAATCCGTGGTAATGGATATTTATTTCTGACGGTAAATTCAATTGCCTGTAGTCAATACACAACCTCATAGTACCATCCTTTTCTTGACAAACAAGAGAACCCCATGGTGAAACACTAGGCGTATAAATCCTCAAAAGCTCCTGGAGTTGAACCTTCACTCGTTCAACTCTTTTGGTGCCATACGATACGGAGCTGATGTCGGGCGGTTCCGGAATCACTCAATAGCGAACTCCACCGCCTCGAGGCAAACCAGCGCTCCGAAATACATCCGGGTACTCCGACAACAGAACGCTTGAGGCTGCGAACTACTCATCGTCGATCAACGACAAGAAAACCATAACGGTAGATGAGGGCAACCTGCGCTGAATCGCGAAATAATCGAGATGTCGTCGTCTAAGTGAAACTCCACGAGGGTTGGTTCGGAGGCCGAAGGTGACCACCCTCGTCTGGCAATCAACGGTATGATATACTGATAGCCAATCCATGCCAAGAATAATATCAACTCGACCATCTCCAATACTAGAAGATCTCCCGTAAGTATCATGTTGCCAAAGTCTAATGGGCAACCTCTGATCTCCTGAGTGACATCCAAAGTATCCCCGGACGGTAGAGAGTCAATCGCCGCAACCTAACGAGGGTAATCTACCAATCTCCGCGTAAAAGGTGCGGATATAAAAGAGTGCGAACTACAGATCAATCAAAATATCAGCGAAAATGCATAAATGGAAATCATCGCGGAAAACGGATCCGTCGGCCCGAGCACTCTCTGGTAATAGCATGAACACGACCGGTCTCGGCGGAGGAGGAGGTGTAATGCTGCCATTTCGAGGCACTTGCTGACTATGTGCCGGATAAGACCGAGAGGATGGTGGCGTCTTGTCGTTGGTGGGCCGACCGAGTCTGCACGAGTCGGATAATAAGGTCTTGGAGCAAAACTCGGGTGCTACTGAAGCACTGGAGTACTCCTGTCCAAGCATGCCAAATCTGCTGCGGAGGGAGCTGCTCCCTGCGACGCTGTGAAGATTGGGCTTCCTCCTCTATACGGTATCACATTTAGATTCTCCCTGACCCTAAGAGTGTGCTGAGCCTTCAGCTGACAATCTCGGCTCTGGTGCCCCGACAGTTTGCAATAAAAGCAAACTGACTGTCCCAGAGAGCAAGCTGGGGTGAGGTGATCTCTGGATCCACATCTGAAACAATGAGTATCACCGGAAGGTGGTTGCCGGTTCTGCTGAGAAAACCGGGAACGTCCTGAAGAAGACCGCCCTGATTTCTGAGGCCTACGAGACGCCCCAGAAGTACCCTGACCTGACCGTCTATGACTACTCTGAGGCTGTCCTGTCGCCTGTGTCTGCTGGACCTGCCCTGAAGTCTGACCCGTATGCTTTCTTTTCCTGTCCGGATATGCTGTCTGCCGAGCTAACTCTATCATCAAAGCTCGATTCAATGCATCAGAGTAAGATGAAATCCCTAATCCGGCAAGCTGTACATGCAGATAACCATCCAATCCCTGTATAAACTGCATCATGCGAGTTCTGTCCTCCGCAACTAACTCTGGACAAAACTGAGCCAACCGGAGGAATTCAGTATTATACTCTGTCACCGTCCGGTTGTTCTGTCGCAGACTAAGGAAATCCTGTCGGTGAGCCATCTAATAAGCTTGTGGGAAGAAGCGACTCTCAAAAGCCTCTCTGAATCTGGCCCAAGTGATGTTCTACTCGCCGATGATGGAACGCTGAGTGATCCACCAAGTGTCGGCCTCGTCCCGTAAGTGAAAAGCAGCCAGCTCTCCTTTCTCCCACTCGGAGCAAGCTATATAGAAGAAAGTGCGCTCCATAGTCTCTATCCATGACAGGGCCACACTCGAATCAAGGTCTCCTCGGAAGAGTGTAAATCGACTCTTCATCGACTCTGCTAATGCTGGGATCCTAGCTCGTGCCGCGACAATGTCAGTGAGGTGTGTCGGAACGGCTGTAAGAATTGGCGGAACCACTGGAGCTGGTGCTACAGGTGGTACCGCTGAATAGACCAGAGGAGGTACTCCCGGTGCTGCTGCATAAACTGGGGCATATGCCGCCGGTGGTACCGCCTGGGGAACAAAAGTGGTGGCAACTGGAGGTACGGTAGGAAAAGGTACCGGATGTGGAGCAGCTGCTGCTACTGTAGGCACTGGGGGTACAGGTGCCACTGGTATAGGATACACTGTAGATCCAAGTGGTGGTGGCACTGAATACGCCGTAGGCTGCGCTGGAGCAGATGTCGGGTACACCAATGGTACCCCTGATGGTACTGTAAACAGGGTAGGCGTGGATACCGTCGGTGTGGCCAAAGTAGGTATCTCTACAGGAGCTATCGGGATTTGAGAGCCCGATGCTCCCGCTGCATCCTGAGTCTGTCCCTGACTAACAGGCTCACTAACAGTGGGCATCTCTGGCATATCCAGAGATCCCGTGGTCCTCGCACGTGGTCGTCCAGCACCACGTCTCGCAGCAATACGAGTAGATCGTCTCATATCTGTTAAATTAAATTACAGATATCAATACCAATATAACCAACATAAAATAACAACATACCTATTTGCCGTCTGGAGATGTTCCGTCGCTGTCCAGTCCCCAATTTGACCTCAAAATTCCGAACGTACATATCGCCGGAAATCCAAATAAATCCGAAACGAAAATCCGAAACATAACCATATCGAAAATCCGATAATGCCCAGTTTGACTCGCAAACCTGGCTAACCCAAATATCCAGAATACCAACAACAGGTATCCGATAAATCTCCAAAAGCAGGTATCATAACCCGCTCTGATACCAAATAAATTGGTATCAGATAAATCTCGAAAATCCATAATACAAAAATCCAACAAGTATCGCCAAACTTAGCGCTCTGATACCAAGTAAATAAATTGGTATCAGGTTATCCCAAACATCCAAAATACGAAAACAAAAGATCGTATAACTGTGCTCTGATACCACTAAATTGTCATGCCCCAGAGGAGTCCCTGTCCGAGAAAATTTCGGCAGCATCTCCCCTGTACTGACGGACAATAAAATTTTCTACAAGCACTAAATACTCGGCGGTGGAATACTAACGATGAATAAAATCAATCACTCGGTTTATATATGTATTGACCTCAACGCAATTAATAAAATAAACAACATAGTAATACCGACTCAAAAACCACCCTACTCAACTACACTCGTAAAGCTCAAAACCGACCTCTTCTGCCAACCAGGCAGGCATGTAGTAGAATAAAAACCAAATCCAAATCCATCGATATAATAAAATCTATATCATGTCCATAAGCAAATAAATCCAGAAACATAACGAGTTCAAACAGTCTAGAACAGAAAGAAACCAAAGAAAACCAAACATATCCTTGAGGTCAGCAGGACCAGCACTACGTGCAGTGAGGACTAGCGACTGGAACTCCCTCCTGACAGCATATCAATAATGGAGGCGGGGTGAGTCCAACACTCAGCAGGTACAGTTGATATGCAAAGTAAAGAAACAACACCTAGCACTAATCATGCGTACAGTCTCCTGATAAGAAAGATAAGAATGCATCTGAAATAAACAGGAGAATACTGTACTAACCAGGTCCTGAGTATAAGGTCAAACAATCCGAGTGCATGTCAAACATAGGTATCAAACAATATGCAAGATATAAATGCAGCAAACACAAACACAAGCAATAAATGCATCATGCATATGATGCCAATGATCGTCCTGGTCACCGCCATCGATCACCTCATACAAAAGTGAGGCCGAGTGGGTAGGGTGACAACCGTGCACTCTGTCGTCACTACTCCGATCAGTGACCGAGTGGACGGGATGTTGTCGAGTACACCTATCCTCCTACCCCAAATCATAGATGGGGGCGCAATGCTCTCAACTCCGGTACACGAGGGAGGAATCCCTGCCGGATAACACGTTGTGTCACACTACCCATGAGCGGACCAAGAGAGCACCGGCAACACACTCGACTGAATCGACCACTAACCCATGAGTGGTGGTGTGTGCAGATCCATGTAACTGGCGATGTGCTCAACAATAATGGGACGGACTATCGCACAGCATGCAATCATGCAAATGGTGCATGGCACTAACCACAAGAATATCCTGACCTAATCCACATATATATAAAAATGCATCAAAGTTCAACGAATCCAAAACAATCCAAAGGTATACAGAAGGTATAACACCTAGGTCCTGAACATGGTCAAGCATGGCATATCACTACCCCTATAAGCATGTATAAACAGGTAAAATATACCTGAGATGCAAAACCAACCAATCAATCAAGCATGTAAGATTTGGGTAGTGATTAACCGAAACAGATAAGAAACACAATTAATGCAACATGTTAATTTAATTACTAAGCATATCAAATGACATAAGTCAAAAGTACCCGCCTCCAAAAATAGAAAGGTCCAATCTGGTCCGAATACGACGTCGAGATGCTCGTCTCGCGTCAAAGTCCTGAAATACCAATACACAGATATTTTATTTAGCTAAAAATTCAAATGAATTGCTAAATAAAATTCCCAACACAACTTAGGACAAACCCCTAAGTCATAATCATTAACCTACCTAATTAAACACAAATAATTTAGTTACTCAACCTGTATCAAATAACTAAATCAGACTCTTAATTCAATTAGGAAACCCTAATTATCGATTAACCTTAATTGATCATCAATTAACTTGTCCACATAAAAACCTAGATCCACCCAAATATGTATATTCGGCTGTTGAGTCACTGCCGAAGACACCTGCTGTCGTTCCAAACCAAATACCTCTAGTTAACCTAGAGTATGGATCGTTAGTCAGGAAATACACAAGTACAAATTAATTACCTCATACCCAAATCAAATCTATCATCACAATAGTTCAAACAACATAGAATCTACAGCAAAGATACAAATTCTCTACTCCTTACCTCACTACCAAGCCACTGTTGACGCTGGAAATGTTGGTCGGAGCTAGGTAGAGCCGCAATCCTCCACACAAGTACCCTAATCAGCAATTCCCCTTACAACCTAAGTATCCAAACCAACCATGTCACCAACCAAATCTGAATTAAATTGATACATATGAATCAAACCACAACTTACCTAAATCTAAATATCTTCCTGTCAACTCACAACCATAGATCTTGTTGTTGGAACTTGGTGCCGAAGCTGGGGATCATCCCCAACCAGTGATGCTTGGATCCACAATAGAGCCGCTGATCTCTCAAATGTGGCAGCAAGGAGACCCTGTGTAAAGCACTGCTCGGCCAATTCCAACTAATCGAGAGTAAGGCTCGGCTGAGAAGGATCCACTGGAGGAGTGTAGTTGATGATCAAAGACACGAGGCAGGGAAAGCTTTAGCCGGCGCTAGGTTTCCCGTGGCCGGCGCTGCCTCGGAAAGGAGAGGGAAGGCCGACGCGAGGGCTGAGGAGCAACACCCGGCGATGTTAAGTCACAGGCGACGGCGCTGGGAACTCCACAGCAAGGCTAGGGCAGAGGAGGGCTTCGGCTCGGGTAGGAGAACACAAGAAGAGGAAGTAGCCGAGGGGTTGTACGCTTGAGGAGAAGTAACCGCCGCCGGCGGTTAGGGCAAGGAGGAAGAAGGAATGCGGCGTCGGGATGGCTCGGCAAGGGAAGAAACGGCGACAAAAGGAAACGAAAATAAATAAAGAAAATAAAAGGAAAAGGATATATAAATATAATCTTTTCCTCGCTTAAATGGGGTAACCTAAACAGGCTTTTCCAGGTCCCATTTTTATCCCCGTTAACTCGTCCATACGAGCTCCGAAAAATTCCTAAAAATTCCAGAAAATTCCCTTATTCATATTCGCCTATTTTTGGTATTTTACAGGCCAAATGAAAGACCATGCGAAAACGCTAACCCTACGGTCTACGGAGGGCCCGAACTATAGGAGAATAACTCGAGGGGTGATTAGCTTGCGGGTTAGATTAACTAACATGTTAAGGCGCTTTCATACCAGGAAGCAACAGAGTTGGGAAAGTAGGCAACAAAGTTCTTTAATATATTTTGCAATGGAAGAAGGAACCACAAAGGCCAAAGTAAGATTGGCTTTCCACATGTCTTCCCTCTGTAGGTGCAGCGGAGGCCGGCAAGAGGGGGGGGTGAATTGCTGATAACAAAAATAAAACTACCCTCCTCGGATTTCAACTCAGAAAAGTAATAGTAAAATTAAAACAAGCAAGGAAATAGAAATTAAGTAGTAGACAGGATTTACCCTGGTTACAACCAAGGAGGTTGTTAATCTAGGGCAGTAGAAAAAGCTCAGTAGAAAAATCTCCTTTGCTGAAGGCGGAGAAGCCTTTTACACTTTGGAAGCTTAGAACTATTGCTAGGAAAGAGTACACAGTTGATTGCTTGAGTTGTTGTTTCTTTCCTAGCTCCAGGGGCCTTTATATAGGTCCTAGAAATCTTATCCCGAGAGTCCAAGGCGCCTCCAACAGGGTTCAAGTCGCCTCCAGCTCGGTCAGCGGATAAAACTTTATCCGCTGCGCAAACGGTCTAGTTTGACTGTTGAAGGCGCCTTGAATAAGCCTTGAAGGCGCCTTCAAGTTGAAGGCGCCTTCTGTTATGACCAAAAGTAGCTAGAGGGGGGGTGAATAGCTCGTCGCGTTCGCTCGGTGCTTGGCGTTGCTCGGCGTTGCTTGGCGTTGATTGTTTCTTCAAGAATATGCAGCGGAAAATACAGAAACAAATACACCCACGCTAACACTAGGATTTTACTTGGTATCCACCTCCAAAGGAGGTGACTAATCCAAGGATCCACTGATCGATCCACTGCCTGGATCGATCCACTGATCGATCCAGCACTTGATTTTTGTCCAAAACCAAGTCCCAAACCTCCCAAACCAACATCCGGTCAACCTTGACCTGTTGGTATGTCATGCCTAGCATCTAGTCACTCCCTTGACCTGCTAGGACTCCCTTACCAAGTGTCCGGTCAATCCCTTTGACCCACTTGGACTTTTCTATTCATGCCAAGTATCTGGTCACTCCCTTGACCTACTTGGACTTCCATCAGATGTCTGGTCAATCCCTTTGACCTATCTGTATTTCCTCGTGCCAAGTATCCAGTCAATCCTTTGACCTACTTGGACTTCCCAACACCAGATGTCCGATCATCCTTGATCCATCTGGATTTTCCCTTGCCTAGCTTCACTCACCAGGACTTTCACCTAGCTTCACTCACTAGGGTTTTCCATCTGCCTAGCTTCACTCACTAGGGCTTTCACCTGGCTTCACTCACCAGGACTTTCACCTAGCTTCACTCACTAGGGTTTTCCTTCTGCCTGGCTTCACTCACCAGGACTTTCACCTAGCTTCACTCACTAGGGTTTTCCTTCTGCCTGGCTTCACTCACCAGGACTTTCCTTCTGCCTGGCTTCACTCACCAGGACTTTCATACTGCCTAGCTTCACTCACTAGGTCTTTCATTTTGCCTAACATCCCAGTTAGGACTTCCCAGTCAAGTATCCGGTCAACCTTGACCTACTTGACTCTTCTTCAATCAATATCTTATTATCAAACATCTAAACCCAAACCAAGACTCAGCTTGGTTACCCAGGTCAACCTTGACCTGAGGGATATTGCACCAACACCTTCAAGACTGTTGAAGGCGCCATGAGCTGGATTTTCCAGCACAGCTCCTTTGTGTGGGCTTCCGATGCTCCGATCTTTTGGGTGATTTCGGCCAACCGGAATAGGACTCACCCGAACCCAATTCTCGGCCTTCTCCTCGAGGAGCCTTCCGTCCCGGCTTAACGTCCCTCGGACGCCATGCACGCTCTTCACGCCCACCGAAGTACTCTTCCACAGCTCTCTCGTCCTTTGGACGCACCGAGCCCGTCGGCTCCCTTCTCGTGCCGTCTTTCTCGCTAGCTACGTCTTCCGCTCGACTTCTTGTGCTCCTAAGCTCCTGCACACTCAGACACAGGGATCAAACACAAAGCGGGACCTAACCAACTTGGTTGATCACATCAAAACTACCACGGGGTCCAACACCCTCCAGGTTATTGCAAGTAGATATAAAAGAAACAAAACAAGTTCAATAATATGAACCCGGCATATCAAATGAGAACCACCAAAACCTCAAGAGTAAGATGCACGAATTGAGACTTCCTCCTCAAAATATTTGACAGTACGATTGATCATGTCTAAAAATTAGAAATAGGGCGTGCTGGCAATGATGGCTTGGTTATTAATTGGAATAAGACTTTTTACTCTTAGAAAAGGTTTTTCTTCTATCCTGTACACACTAAAACAAGCAAACAAAATGTTTGTGCCTAGAATCCAGGGGCAGTCTTTGGCGATGGCCCTTCGACGCTAATGATGCAAAGCCTCTGCGAGAGGCGACCATGAGCACTGACACCGGCCAAAATCGAAGACAAACTCCGTGGGTATCCCTCAAGGCCTACGACGTCGACAATTGGGGAAGTTCATGACATGGGCGCTATCTTGCCATGTGTTGGCAGCAGGCAACAAAATCGATCAGGGCGGCAGCAATCAAGAGCAAAAAGAAGGGGCAATGATTTTAAACAGGAGATTTGTCATGCAGTTAGAACTAACTATGTGCTTTGATACCATTGTTGATATTTTAAATTCATGAATCAAAACGAATTAAAACTGTAAACACTTACAGTGATCTCCCGCAGATCTGTAATCGACGACGATTGGACTTGCTATCGGAAGAGCAATCATAGGATCATAAAGCTCTCTACAATTCCACGAACCAAATCCCACCGTCTTAGATGTTCTTCTCACTCTCTCGTTGTCTCTTTCTCTACACCGTGAATTATCCCCCATGATCCTGGGATGCACCCCTTATATGTAGGTCCCTTTGAAGGCTGGCAAGAGGGGAGGGGTGAATTGTCCTACAAAAATAAACACAAAACCTTTCTCGGATATTCAACTAATTTAAGGAACTTGTAATTAAAAAAAGGCAAAGACTAAATAAACAGAATCTAAAACAGACGCAGAGGGTTTACTTGGTTTGCAATCAGAGGATTGCTAATCCAAGGCAAAGATGGCGCACTATCTGATTCCCCTCTAGGCGGAGTAGCCTCTTACAGCATTGACAGTACAAAAGAAAATAAAGCACAGAGAAAAATGAATTACAAGTGAGTTTTTTGATATGTCCAAACCAGTGCTATATTTATAGCACTGGTCGGGGCGCCCCGAAGGGGTTCCAGGCGCCCTGGCGGATAAAACTTTATCTCCCAACGGCACCCCGAAGGGGTCCGAGCGCCCCGGTCAGCTCCGGGCGCCCCGGTGAGTTCCGGGCGCCCCGGACCCCAAAAGTCAACTCTAGTTGACTTTTTCCATCCGGTCGCTCTGTTTCGGTTCAGCTCGTCTCGGTCCGGGTCTTCAACTCCGGCTCCGCTAGGTTGGGTGATCTCGACCATCCGGAATATGGCTCACCCGAACCCAAGTTCCGGCCTTTTCCTCGAGCAGCCTTCCTTCTCGGTTTCTCGTCCCTCGAACAGCGCACACGTTCTTCTCGTCCACCGGTGTACTCTTCCGCAGTCACCTCGTCCCTCGGACGCACCGAGCCCGTCGGCTCTCTCCACGTGCCGTCCTTCTCGCTAGCTGCGTCTGCCGCTCAACTTCCTGTGTTCCTAAGCTCCTGCACACTTAGACACAAGGGTTAAACAAACGCAGGACCTAACTTAGCTTGTTTGATCAAATCAAAACACCATGGGGTTCCAACAATCTCCCCCATTTTGATGTGAGCAACCCAAGTTAAGTTAGGGTAAACATATGCAATAAAAATAATTTATATTCAAATAAGTCCAAATATTTTTCAATTGAAAGATTATATTACCTCCCCCTAGACTTAACATACTTCTCCCCCTTTGATCACATAAAAAATGGGGTTATAAACAAGTCTAAGGTAAATTCTAAAAAAACAATTTAAGTGTAATAAAATTTAAAAATGTCTAAGTAAAGGCACTCTTAAGAATTTTTCTTTCGAAGAAAAAAAAAATTTAAGTAAAACATTGTTTAGGAAAAAACAGTCATAAGTGTTAACAAAAATTTTCTAAAATTTAAAGTTTGAAACTTATTTCAACATTTCCTAAAAAAATTTTTCTATTTTTTAGAAAAAAATTTCTAAGTTAATATTCATAAGACACAATTCTAAGCCAATTTTAAAAAACATTCTAAGGCGATATTATCATAAAAAAAATTCTTAGTCAAATTTTTTTTTAAAAAAAAAAAATTTAAGGCAAAAAAATATTCTAAGTTAACTTTCATAAACAATTTCTAAGTTAATTTTTTAAAAAAAAAATCTAAGTCAAGTTAAAAAAAATAAATATTTTCTAATACAAATTGAATAACTCTTTTAAAGCATTAAGTAATTTAAATTAATGCTTTTTCAGTTAGTCAATTAAACTTTTCATTTCGATACTTGACTTCCAGGTCGTGGCGAGGCACTAGGCCTTCTTGGTTATTGGAGCAACAACCACTTCCTTAGACAAAGCCTCATAATGAAATTAGTTGTTTAATTTCCTTGCTGAAAATGCTAAGTCTAATTTTAATTTTAAATTAAACAGGTTTTTGGAACCCAGTAGAGGTTCCTACCTACAGGATTAATCAAGTATTTCCTAGGTACATAGATTTTTGATATATTTCTAATTTGACTTTGATGAAATCTATAATACCAATTTAAACCTCTATAATTTCTAAAAGTTGAAATATTTGAACCATTAGATTTTTTCAATATTTTTATTTCTTCTTTTAGTTTTTCATTTTCAATTTTCAATTTTTCAAAATCCTCTATAAGACATGATTTTGCCAAAATTCTTTTTGTTTCTACAATTTCATTTTCTAATTTGGTATTTTTATTTTCTAATTTATACATGGATTTTGCCATTGCCTTAATACCAAAGTAAAGTTCATCAGGGGGTAAGAGGCATACCTCACTTACCATATCAGACTTGAAGCCTGAATCTCCCCCTGCTTCACTACTTCCATCTGAGGTCGCTCCCCCTTCATCGATGCTGGGTTCTGATGTACTCTATCCTTCGTAGCTTGCCATCAGTGCTATCCTGGCATATTCTTGAATCTTGGACTCAAATGAAGAAGTATCGTCCCAAGTAGCTTTTAGGTTCTTGTGCTTCTTGGGAATCTTGCCTTTGTCCTTCTTTAGTTCTGGGCAGTTTTCTTTTAGGTGTCCTTCCTTTTGACACTGGTAGCAACGTATCCTTCTTCTATTTCTTGGATTCTTTTTATTCTGCATTTCTTTAAATTTATTATCTCTAAAAAACTTTTTAAAGTTTCTTACCATGTCCCTTCCTAATCATCCTCTAAGTCTGACTCGGGTTCATCCCTTTTGGTTGCGTTTAGCGCAATCATCTGGCTTGATTCCTTTGTTCCTGCACACCTGATTTCATGCAATTCAAGAGTGGAGAACAGTTCTTCTAAAGTACTTACATCCAGGTCTTTTGAAATGTAGTAGGCGTCGACGATTGATGTCCAATCTGATGTTCTGGGAGACGCGTTGAGTGCGTAGCGTATTGTTTCTCGATTTGTTACCGTTTCTCCGAGGTTCTCGAGACCAGTAATCAGTTCTTTTAGCTTGTTCCGGAGGATGTCTCTTTTAGCGAGCTTCGCTTCGGACGTGCCTTCGTGGAGTTCCAGGAACTTCTCCCAGAGATCTTTGGCAGATGAATAGCTTCCGGTACGGTTGACCTCTTGAGGTGGCAATACGCTCAGCAGGTGATATTCCGCATGACTGTTTGCTACAGACTCATTATGCTCCTTTGTCCAGTGGCTCTCTTCTTTTTCTTCTCCATATTGATTCATTGGAGCTACAAAACCATATTTCATAATAAACCGAATTTCGAAATCAGTTCTTAGGAATACCTCCATACGTCGCTTCCAGTCTGCGAAGTCCTCCTCGAATTTTGGTGGAACGATGGTTGGTCTGGCCATCTCGTTGCTTCAATTGGCGGTTAGTCCTCCTGAAGCGCCTTGCTCTGATACCACTTGTAGGTCCCTTTGAAGGCCGGCAAGAGGGGAGGGGTGAATTGCCCTACAAAAATAAACACAAAACCTTTCTCGGATATTCAACTAATTTAAGGAACTTGTAATTAAAAAAAGGCAGAGACTAAACAAACAGAATCTAAAACAGATGCAGAGGGTTTACTTGGTTTGCAATAAGAGGATTGCTAATCCAAGGCAAAGAGGACGCACTATCTGATTCTCCTCTGGGCGAAGTAGCCTCTTACAGCGTTGACAGTACAAAAGAAAATAAAGCACAGAGAAGAATGAATTACAAGTGAGTTTTTTTATCTGTGCAATCCAGTTCTATATTTATAGCACTGGTCGGGGCGCCCCGAAGGGGTTCCGGGTGCCCTGGGGGGATAAAACTTTATCCCCCAACGTTCAGATCGAGTTTGACTCGATTTGTTCAACATCTTTGGTCCGGGCGCCCCGGTCAGCTCCGGGTGCCCCGGACCCCAAAAGTCAACTCTAGTTGACTTTTTCCATCCGGTCGCTCTGCTTCGGTTCAGCTCGTCTCGGTCCGGGTCTTCAACTCCGGATCCGCTAGGTTGGGTGATCTCGGCCATCCGGAATATGGCTCACCCGAACCCAAGTTCCGGCCTTTTCCTCGAGCAACCTTCCTTCTCGGTTTCTCGTCCCTCGAACGACGCACACGTTCTTCTCGTCCACGTGCCGTCCTTCTCGCTAGCCGCGTCTTCCGCTCGACTTCCTGTGTTCCTAAGCTCCTGCACACTTAGACACAAGGGTTAAACAAACGCAGGACCTAACTTAGCTTGTTTGATCACATCAAAATACCTTGGGGTTCCAACATTATAAAGGAAATAACCCAAGGGTATAGTGGACTTTTCCATTAAGAGTAGTGGGGATCGTGGCCATGTTCCCACGTTCCCATTTCCTACAGGATCGACATCTGAAGCTGACTAGTGACTAGCCGAGCGAATGGTGGGATCAAACCCACATATAGCTTCGGCGAAGAATTCGATCAGCTTACGAGGGAGCGAGGTGGAGAGAGGGTGACCGACGAAGGAGAGGTCCTGCTCGCCGACGTAGCTGCATGGGCGAAGCAACAAACCTTAACTACCTCCAGAACAAAATCGCAAGCATCAACACTCTCCTTTCTTTTTCGCGACCAAGGAGAAGGAGATGTGAGAAAGATCACGGTTTGCAGTGTACTCTAGCCTCTTCTTAAAAAAAAACTCTAATGGCCATTTAGACCAGGTGGAGGTGTACTCTCGCCTCTTCTCACAAAAAAAAAAGAAAAAAAAATTGTAATGACCTTTTATACTAGATGGTGTTTAAGGTTTAGAATTTAGTCCCATATCATTTGTGTTTTTATTGACGGAGTGGAACTAGTGCTATAAAATAAGAGGCTATGGCTCTTTCTCATTCATACCTTTCTTGGCCTTTTGGCTAAGATCAAGTGTAGTATCTGTTCTTATTAGTTTAATATCTGATACGTGGATCATTGGTTCACTATGATATTAAATTAATTTTTGCTTTGGGGAGGGATCATTACAATAGCTTGCTACAGAATCCTTCGCGTGTCATCCCTGTGTTGCACTATTGCAGGGGTTCGGTGCACCTGACCAAGTTAAATTAAATTTTTATATTAAATTAAGTTTATTTTTAAATTATTGATTACAGTCCATGAAATTAAATCTTAAAATTTTATATATTTAAATATAAACTTACGTTTTCTTAGATAAATTTTGAAATAATGTAATTAAAATTTTAAATTTGATTTGGTTATTAAATTTAATTGAAATAACTTAATTAGTGTGGTATTTTTAAATTTGGTTAGAAAAAATGATTTTACTCCGCCCAAGAAAGATACATCATGTACCAAATAACTTGCTAATAGGGAGGATATTTAATCCTTAGGGAACAAAACACGCAAAACACCTGTATCACCCGAATACCAATTTGGCTACACCGTGGGGGCAGAGTTTGGTTCAAGTTTGGCTTGAAGTTGGTTCATTTAAATATTATCAAGTTCTCAATTTAGTTGGCATCATGTATTCAACTTTCGCTGACTAATCCTGGGATGATCAATCCAGCCATGAAAATTTTCCATCGGTCCATCAGTCCAGTGTTCTTAGATCAATCATCCATTTGAGAAAATTCATCCGTTAATTCATCGAGATTTAAACTCGATCCTTTAATATTTGAGAAGCTAAAAAAGTGCCCTACCGTGGTACTATTACACAAGAACAACCTTATTTATTGCTTAAAACTTATTCAATTATTTATAAAATTTAATAATTTAAACTTATTTTAATTTATTTTATTTATTTAACATGTTTATAAAAAAGTTATTGATGATCATTATTCACCAATATACTTGTTCAAATTTATTCGTAAGTTATTGAAGCATGTCCAATTAATTAAAGTTGTGTGTATTGAACGAACATAAATAACTCTATATTAAATTGAACACTAAACTTATTTGTGAACCATTGGTTCATTTACCTCCCTATCCGGCATGCTTGGGATATGCAACGAGGGCACAATGATATTGCACGCTTGGGATGTGTACCAAGAGCACAATGTTGTTACCATCTCGATGATCTTGAACCAACTCTAGACCAATGCTTAGGATAAATAGGCTCGCTCAGTCAAACTGATAAGTAGATTGTTCGGTCACATCGAAAGAACTGACTAAATTAAAGACCATGGGAAAACCCTAGCCCTACGGTCTACGAAGGGCCCGAACTATAGGAGAATAACTCGAGGGGTGATTAGCTTGCAAGTTAGATTAACTAACATGTTAAGGCGCTTTCATACTAGGAAGCAACAGAGTTGGGAAAGTAGGTAACAAAGTTCTTTAATATATTTTGCAATAGGAGAAGGAAGCACAAAGGCCAAAGTAAGATTGACTTTCCACATCTCTTCCCTTCATGCTATTACAAGTAGATATAAAAGAAACAAAACGAGTTCAAAAGGATGAACCCAGCATATCAAATGAGAACCACCAAAACCTCAAGAGTAAGATGTCTGAATTGAGACTTCCTCCTCAAAATATTTGACAGTACGATTGATCAAGTCTGAAAACTAAAATGAGGGCGTGCTAGAAATGGTGACTTGGTTATTGATTGGAATAATACTTTTTTACTCTGAGAAAAGGTTTTCCTTCGATCCCGCACACACTAAAACAAGCAAACAAAACGTTAGTGCCTAAAAACTAGGGGAAGTGTTTGGTGATGGCTCTCGAACGCTCAAATCAGTATAAATTCTGGATGGGTGAGTGAAAAATAATAGAGAACATTCATGTTAGAGTAAGCTTGAGATGTTGAACAAAACGCACTCTGGCAACAGAGAGAACCCCTTTTTATACCACCTCTCATAACCTCCGTAATTATGAGGTAACAAAAAATGTCAAAGGTTGTTGGATAATGGAAAGTATACTGCTGGATCGAAAGAGTGCGATAGAGAGGGGGGGGTTAAAATTGCTCTTTTTCAAAAAAATTTCTTTTACTCTTTTAAATCAAAGTCGTGCAGCGGAAAATAAAGAACAGGTTCAGTTACATGGTTCAGAGCCTAGGTCGACTCCTACTCCAATGCCTGCAATCCTTGATCACACCGTTGGGCAATCTGCTAAAACTCTTCTTTCCAAAAACCTCAGAAAGAAGCAGTACGTATTATATGCAAGAATATAAGATAGTAACAACCTACCATCTTATGTGAATTTAAGTACAATGCAAGCTTTGTTAAATAAAAGTATATCGACATTAATATGGAAGATGATGCTCAGTCAGTGCTTGGACGAGGTAGTTGCTTGTGTGAGTTGTAGAGTAGTAGCATGAGCAGCAACAGCTAGCACAGAGTTGAACTTCGAACCAAACAAATTTTGTTACCCAGCCTCGGACCTCGAACTCACTTTTATAAGAGTCGTCGACGTTCGATTGACAGACCCCTAGGTTCAGTTGACCGAACTAGCTCCCTTCCATCTTCACTGAGATCTGATGCTGATTCGATCTTCAGTATTTATTGACATTAAAGTGTTTGGTCGACTGAACAGAGATCCTTATCAGTTCACCGAGATTTGGAATTAATGCTGCATTGATGAGGTATCATTCGGTCGATCTATCTGCTGGTTCGATCGACCGATCAGCTTAGTTTCTTATGACCGAACTGATCAGTGCCACATCGTAAGGGTTCGGTCGACCGATCTTTTGGTTCGGTCAACCGATCGAGCTTTGATCGGATTTCGCTCTGCTTTGATATGAACTGGTGTCTGTCCTGAGTTAGTCTGGTTCGGTCGACCGATCCTCTTGTTTGGTCGACCAATCAGGCCGAATCTGCAAAACAGAGTTAAACAGTATATTCCTGCAAAACAGAGATCTGCAAAACGGAGTTGGGTTTTTCGGGCCACGAAAACCACTTTTTCGCGTCGCGGAAACCCCGAAACCCCCTAGCCATTGGATCCGTGCGAAGAAAACTTTCGAAAAATATGAGTACGAGTTTTAAACATCGATCTACAGTAGTCTACAAAGGAAAAACATTTTATACCTTTGAAGCGTGCCCTCGCAAATCCCGCAAGTCCAAGGTACGCCGGATCTCGAAGTTGTCAACGTAGACAACTCTCTAATGATATCCACACGAACAAGAAGTGTTCTCTAACACTCAAGGATGGAGAAGAGAGCACCCCAAGTGTGCTAGCACTTTCTAGGGCTCTCAGGTAGGATTTGAAAGAGAGAAAAGAGAGAAAGCAAAAAGGAATCTTATACACTCACTAGTAGTATCCTCCTTTGTGACCTTCACTTTCCCTTATTCTCTTGGAACACAACTCACACACCTTCACCCTTGATGAAAAGCTCACGGCAACCGCAAGAGAAGGAGGAAGAAAAGACTAAGGAAGAAGATGAAGCAATTAACCACACTTAATTGCCACAAATAAAAACCCACATCACAAAATGTGGCCGGCCACACATGTAACTCCCATTCCATTTAATGTGGCCGGCCACATTAAATGAAAATGGGATTTGCAACCTCCTTGACAACTTGGAGATGATGTGGCTGCCATGTAGGATGAGTTATCTTCCATGAAGTGGCAATACATCAAGTCAAACTTGATGTTTCAACTTCCCATTTGGTCAAGTCAAAATTGACCAATTTTTCTTCCTTGTTGAGTTAAATCCAACCTTTGATTCAAGTCAATTTCAATCTAATGAATCTCAATTCATTAATATAAATTGACTCAATGAATCAAATTTAAATTAGACTCATTCAACAATTGAATCTAATTGAGTCTAACTCAATAAGTCTAATTTGAATTAATCCGAATCCAATCTTTGGTGCATCATATGAACCTAATCCAATTGGTTCATCATATGAACCTAATCTCCATCCACTTGTTCTTTGTGTGTGACCCAATAGGTTCTTGTAACGTTGGCAATGTTTCTAAACTCCTTTAGAAACATAAGCAATGAGCGGCATCTAGCAATACATCATTGCTACCCAAGTTACAAGAAATGTTGAGATCCAACATCACCTTGTGACTACTAATTGTGACTCCTCACAATATATGACAAGTGTCCTTCTATCCTAGACATCTAGATTGATCAATATGAGGCATAGACCGTGTCATCCTCTAATCAATCTAAATCTTGAACTCCAAGTAGACACACTAAATCAAATGAGCTCAATATCCTATATTGACTCATTTGGGCATGGTCATGCACTTCGTGGTCTCACTCTATCAAGAATACCGATGTCACTCCCGTCATATAGGAGGGATAGATCCCATCTACGTACATCACTCACATCCCTCCGCATAATTTGTTACATACCCAGTAATCACCTTTATAGTCTACCCAGTTACAGGTGACGTTTGACGAAACCAAAGTACATAACTCCTTATGTAGGGATCTATGGTGACTTCAGGTCTAAGGACTAGTAGTCATACTAATAGCCACATGAGAAAGTATATGACACTCATATAACGATCCATGATACTTTCTCATGGCAGGTCATTCAGTATACATTCTCTAATGTATACCCATGTGTCAACTTGATATCTCTATATCCATGACTTGTGAGATCAAGTCATCGAGTTAACCTACATGCTAGTCTTATTGCATTAACATTGTCCCTGAATGTTAATACTCGACTAGGAATGATTAAGAGTAGTGTTCCCTATATCATCTCACTATCGGTTCAACTAACCGATTGATATAGGTGAGAACCGTCTACTCAAGGACATTATTATACTTAGTTTATTTAGCACCAATACAAGTAAGTATAATAACCAAAAATCCAAATGCCTTTATTTATATAGAATATGATACAATAAGTCTAAAATACAATCATCAAATGATTGGCTCTAGGGCTCAAGCCAACAATCTCCCACTAGTACTAGTGTCAATCAGTGTAGGCTCTAAGCTCAAATGACCTAGTGTGACCATCATGCTTCTTCTATGCCAAAGCCTTGGTCAAGGGATCTGCGATGTTAGCCTCTGTAGGTACTCTGCAAATCTTCACATCTCCTCTCTCGATGATCTCTCGAATGAGATGGAAGCGCCGTAGTATGTGTTTGGTCCGCTGGTGTGAGCGAGGTTCCTTCGCCTGTGCTATAGCTCCATTATTGTCACAATAGAGCTCAATGGGGTCAGCAATGCTAGGAACCATCCCAAGTTCCGTGATGAACTTGCGGATCCAAACTGCCTCCTTTGCTGCCTCTGATGCAACAATGTACTCGGCTTCAGTTGTAGAATCAGCTACTGTATCCTGCTTCGAACTCTTCCAGCTGACAGCACCACCATTAATCATCCTGGTCGGTCTGGAAGCTAGCATCACTGTATCCCTTTACAGCTAGCTCATCATTGCCTCCATATATCAAGAAATATTCTTTAGTCCTTCTTAAGTACTTAAGAATATTCTTGACCGCTATCCAGTGACTTTCACCTGGATCTGACTGGTATCTGCTCGTCATGCTCAAAGCATACGAGACATCAGGTTGAGTACATAGCATGGCGTACATGATCGATCCTATGGCTGAGGCATAAGGGATCTGATCCATGCGGTCTCTCTCCTCTCTAGAAGAGGGACCTTGAGTCTTCGAAAGACTCACGCCATGTGACATCGGCAGAAATCCCTTCTTGGAGTTCTGCATGGCAAACCGTAGGAGTAACTTGTCAATGTATGTACTCTGACTTAGGCCAAGCAATCTCTTAGATCTATCTCTATAGAAATGTATCCCTAGAATGCGGGATGCCTCACCTAAGTCCTTCATTGAGAAACAACTCCCTAGCTAGGTCTTGACAGACTGAAGCAAAGGGATGTCCTTCCCAATGAGTAGTATGTCATCCACATACAATATGAGGAAGACAACTATATCCCCTACAACCTTTTTGTAGACACAAGGCTCATCTTCGTTCTTGATGAAACCAAACTGTTTGATTGCATCATCGAATTGAAGACTCCAGCTCCGAGAAGCTTGCTTTAGTCCATAAATGGACCTATGCAGCTTGCATACTCTGCTAGTATGCTTTAGATCTACAAAACCCTCAGGTTGTGTCATGTACACATCCTCGAGTAGGTTTCCATTCAGAAACGCGATTTTGACATCCATCTGCCATATCTCATAGTCATGGTAGGCTGCAATAGCAAGCATGATCCGAATAGACTTAAACATCGCTACTGGAGAAAAGGTTTCATCATAGTCAATACCATGAATCTGCTTGAAATCTTTAGCTACCAAGCGACACTTATAGATAAGTCCATCCATGTCAGTCTTTCTCTTAAAGACCCACTTACACCCAATGGGTTTTACCCCTTCAGGTGGTTCAACCAAAGTCCATACTTGGTTGGTGTACATGGATTCCATCTCGGATCTCATGGCTTCTAGCCATTTCTCGGAATCTGGTCTCATCACAGCTTCCTGATAGGTGGTAGGTTCATCCTCTATGAGCATAACGTCATCATGATCAGACAAGAGAAATGAGTATCTCTCAAGCTGACGACGTACCCTATCAGACCTGCGAAGAGGTATGTCTACTTGAACTGGTTGTTGTTCCTCAACTCCTTGTGGAACAACATCATCCACAACACTTTGTGGTTCCAGTTCAATTTCCATCGAGGCATCAGTGCTATTGTTCGCATCTTGAACTTCTTCAAGATCGAACGCGCTCCCACTAGTCTTTCTAGAAACAAAGTCCCTTTCTAGAAAGACCCGATCTTTGCCACAACTACCTTGTCCTGACTGGAGTAATATCCCTTAGTTTCCTTGGGATATCCAATAAAGTATCACTTGTCGGATTTGGGTCCTAACTTGTCGAGACTTGACGTCGAACGTAAGCCTCACAACCCCAAATCCTCATGAAAGACACCTGGCATCTCTCCCGGTCCATATCCTATATGGTGTCTTTATCACGGCCTTGGATGGAACTCGGTTGAGTATAAAAGTGTTGGGTGTTTAGGGCCCAAGGTATGTGGAAGATCTATGTGACTCATCATCGATCGTACCATATCTAATAAGTACGATTTCTCCTTTCGGATACACCATTCCACCGTGGTATTCCAGAGTGAGTTGAGATAGAATCCCACTCTCAGATAGTCACGAAACTCATAGCTAAGGTATTCTCCACCTCGATCGGATCAAAGTATCTTAATACTCTTGCCAGGCGGTTTCAGATTTCATTCTTGAATTCTTTGAACTTTTCAAAGGATTCAGACTTATGTGTCATCAAGTACACATAACCATATCTACTGAAGTCATCAGTAAATGTGATGAAGTACCTATAACCGCCTCTAGCGGCGACATTGAAAGGGCCACATACATCACTATGTATGAGTCCTAACAAAATAGTCGCTCTTTCGCTGTGCCCTCTAAAGGGAGTCTTGGTCATCTTGCCTCGTAGGCATGACTCGCATATCTCATATGATTCTAAATCAAATGAGTCCAGCAAACCATCCTTATGGAGCTGGGATAAGCGTTTGTCATTTATATGACCTAAGTGACAGTGCCAGAGGTAGATTTGGTTCATATCATTTGACTTGAACCTCTTGGTATTTATGTTATAAATAGGGCTCTCAAGGTCTAGAATATAGAGTCCGTTCATCAGAGGTGCATTACAATAGAACATTTCGTTTAAATAGACGGAACAACATTTGTTCTTTATTATAAACGAAAAACCTTTCTTGTCCAAACAAGAAACAGATATAATGTTCTTTGTTAAGGCAGGCACATAACAACAATCATCTAATTCTAGTACAAGCCCAGAGGGAAGAGATAGATAATAAGTTCCTACAGCAATAGCAGCAACTCGTGCTCCATTGCCTACTCGTAAGTCTATCTCACCCTTCGTCAATGCCCTGCTATTCCTCAGCGCTTGTACATTAGTACAAATATACGAAGTACATCCGGTATCTAATACCCACGATGAAGAAATAGAGAGGTTGACTTCTATAACATGTATACCTGAAGTAGAAATCTTATTTCTCTTCTTCTTAAGATCTTCCAGGTATTCTTTGGAGTTCCTCTTCCAGTGCCTTGCTTGTCCTTGATATAGGTGACAAAGATGTTCAACCATATCGTAAGCACCCATCAACTAATGTTACTTCTGAAGCTCAGAGTTCATGGTCGCGAGCATAAGACAGGACACATCTAATGCGTCATCTTGATGCTTTTCGTAAGCATCTCGGTCTGCTCGCGTAGCAGTGGCAGGAGGAGCCTCTAGAATGAGCTGCTCCAGAACGTACAGTTTACGTTCTTGGGTGAGAACTATTCTCAGATTCCTGTACCAGTCTAGGAAATTTGCTCCGTTGAGCTTGTCCTTCTTAAGGACAGAACGCAGAGAGAAGATGTTCGTGTTCGACGTCATGGCAATTCTACAACAGAAATAAATGCAGAAATAAGTATCATATTCTTAATCATTTAATTAGGCCTTTAACTAAATGATGCTCCCACTGAATTCTATAATTCATGTGGGACAAGATCCACATCATACTAACCCTTGAGTTAGCTTTGGCTAATACGCCCAAGACTTAGTATGATCGGTAGGTAACGTTACCAATTACATCTCTATGCAACTCTTGTTTATAGGATCAATATCCGCATTTATATTAAAACTCGAGTTAGCTTTGGCTAATACACCCGAGAGTTAATATATATGTGATTTTGACCTATCTTTCCAACCGTTGGAAGAATGTCTATAGTTATACTCGATCCAACCGAGTTAACTAGGAATACTCAATCTAATTGAGTTGTACTCACCCATGCGTTGATAGGCGGGACCAAGATTGTCCCTCTGTACCCTACCAAGATAGTATGTGTTGCTCTGCTTTGGCAGATTCAACAACAACATGCGATCGAGGTAGTGGTAGGTATCACGGCATGGTAGGCAGTTCTAGTTTATTGGATGATAATGGAAAAGAGAGAGGGCCAACAACATACAACAACCAAGGAAGAACTTGGAGAAGATGCAATTCCCTAGGTTGACCTTTTGATCTTCTCATTGGCTTGAGAAGATCGTTCTGTGATGTATGTGGGCTATAACCATGTCACGTTTCTTATTATGCATATATGTGATGTATGTCATACTTATATGTGATGCATGATTAATTAGTTATCATAATTAGGTCATTTTACATATGTCTATCAAAGTTTGGTACTCACTACTAGCTCGATCAATTGTAGTCAAGTTTGCTAGAGGAAAGTCACTTGATTTATCTTGGTAGAGTGCGACAGGATAATTATGATGTCTGACTATTGAACTTTGGGTGAAACTTAATTAAATTACCTCAATTGAATTGAGGACTTAGAGACATATCCTATATGATGTAATTCAAATTATATTAATCTTGGGCGATTAGCCAAACCTAACTTAAGATGAGTTATAGTATGAATTTCATACTATGGGCAAATGAACAAATAGTCTTGTTCACCCAACTATACAAGAGTTGTATATGATGTAATTAATAAATGTTGTCTACCTAAATTATATAAGTCTTGGGCGATTAGCCAAAACTAGCACAAGATGAGGTATAATATAGATTTTATCCCTCTTGAATATTAATCCTTTTGGGTATGCAACTAGTAGTATATGTAAACTACGATTGCCCATATCCATGACTTGCTCCTATTAAACTTTATAATTCAGTGAGAGAACTATTTAATTAAATGCATAATTAAGTAATTTATATATGATACTTATTTCTACATTTTATATTATAGATCACCATGTCATTAAATATGCTGAATACTTTCTCTTTGTAATCTATCCTTGATAAGGACAAGTTCAATGGAGCTGATTTCTTGGACTGGTACAGAAACTTGAGAATTGTCCTCAAGCAAGAAAGAAAACTATACATCCTAAAGTAATCTATTTCTTAACCATCCACCCCCACTGCTACTCGTGCTGATAAAGATGCTTATAAGAAGTACCAAGATGATGCATTAGATGTGTCATACCTTATGCTTGCAACCATGAACTCTGAACTTCAGAAGCAATATGAAAATATGAATGCTTATGATATGGTTGAACATCTTAAACAATTGTATCAGGGGCAAGCAAGGCACAAGAGGTTTGAGATATCTAAAGCCTTATTTTTAATGCAAGATGCAAGAAGGAAGTCTCATAGGAACTTATTGTTGGAGCAATCCCAATGGTTCATGTGACTATATATTTTGGTGTATGGACAAAGGGTTTAAGTTAGGTTTATCCTTGTATTTGATATGTGTATATGAATGTGCAGGTTTGCAAGATACACATATGACTCAGTTTGATGGTTTTGGGTCCGGTGAAGGAAGGAGCATCCGAGGGACAGTGGACAAGGTAACAAGGACAAGAGCTGAGGGAAGCGACTTCGAGGCATATGCAAAGGATGGCGTTGGGGGCGAGCCACGGGCTTGAATGCATCTAAGGGATGAGAGCTAAAGGAAGTAGGCTTGAAGGCAAGAGGTCAAAGCTACGAAGAAGAGTCAAGTAAGTCATGAGGGTCTGAGTGTGAGAGAAATGTACTCGGGAAGGAAACCCTATGTTTAGGGTTTTACCAGTTGACTGGTACTGGGACCAGTCAACTAGGCTAGAGCACAAAGAGTTTCTATGCATGAAAGGTAGGGATCAGTCGATTGGTGCAAGGACCAGTCGACTAGTAAAGAGCTGTTGGAGAGCCGTTGGCTAGGCACCAGTTGACTGGTGCAAGGACCAGTCAATTGGTAATGGTAAAACAGCCTTGATGTTTCTCCCCAAGCTCTATAAAATGGAGCTTGGGATGGCTGGCTAAGATGATGAAATTAGACTTGGTTAAAGCCTAATTAGTAGTCACTAGGTGCTCAAGGTTTCCTTTGTGTCTAAGTGTTCTTGGTTGGTGTTGTTGTGAGATTTCTCCACCCATAAGGAGTTGCTTGAGTAGCCGGAGTTTATCGGGGGCTATTCCACCGAAGGATTGAGAGATCATCCACCTTATGGACAACCGTAGAGTAGGAGCCTTAATCTCCGAACCACGTTAAAGGAAACATGTTAACGGTTTGCTTTCTCTTATTTTTAGCTTTCATATTAGTTTGTATTTTCGCTGCACAAATTAACAATTGTAGGAAGCGATCAAATTGGGGACAACGTCTATTCAACTCCTCTTCTAGCCAGTCATATGATCCCCAACACTCATGTACTTAAAATGATTTGGTATGTGTAGAACCTTGAAAGATTGGGATTTCTATTGGGTCAAGAACTAGCCATTGACCTTGTTTTGAAGTCATTGCCAGAATGCTATAGTCAATTTGTTATGAACTATAACATGAATGAAATTGACAAATCGTTGTCTAAGATGTTAAGCATGTTGAGAACTGTTGAACTCAATCTTAAGAAGGCAAAGCCTAGTACCATTTTGATGGTGCAAAAAGGTAAAGGCAAACGATGACCTAAATTTAAGGGTAAGACCCAAGCAAAGGCAAGACTAAGTTCTATACATTGAAACCTAAAGATGGGGTGGCTAAGAAAGGAACCTACTTTTACTGTAGTATTATCGGACACTAGAAGAGGAACTACAAGTTATACCTAGATAAAGTAAAAAAAGGAAGAGAAGTGAGATTTCAGCCTTAGGTATATATGTTATAGAAGTCAATCTATCTATTTCTTCTTCATGGGTATTAGATATCGGCTATGCATCTTGCATTTGTATAAGAAAGATTAGATCATTGACGAAGGGCGAAGTGGACCTACAAGTACGCAATGGCACAAGAGTTAATGTTATAGCTATAGGAACATATTCCATATCTTTACCCATTGACTTTATTTTAGAACTTGAAGAGTGTTTTTATGTGTCTTCCTTAATAAAGAACATTATCTTTATCTCTTGTTTGGACAAGAAAGATTTCTCATTTATAATAAAGGACAAATATTGTTCTATTTATTTAAATGAAATATTCTATTATAGTCTATCTTATAAATGGATTCTATGTTCTAAAATTTGAAAACTCAATCTATAACATAAATAAACCCAATCTCTGGCATAGTTGCTTGGGTCACATAAATGAGAGTTGCATATCACAACTCCATAAGAATAGACTCTTGGACTCATTTGATTTTGAATCATATGAGGTATGTAAATCTTGTCTACTAGGCAAAATGACAAACACTCCTTTTAATGGATACAGCAAAAGAGCTAATAATTTGTTAAGACTTATACAAATTGATATTTGTGATCTTTTCAAGATAACAGTTAGAGGAGGTTATTACTAGTTCATTACTTTTACTGATGATTTCAGTAGATATTATTAGTACAAGTTGCACTAATGGTCTAACTCAGGTTTTGATTAATGATAAAGTAAGTTAAGTTAGGTTTAATGTGATCTAACGATGTAACTAAGTGTGCAAGAGAAGTCTAGATAGGTCGACGTGGCTGACCGGATATCTAGCAAGAAATCCAGCTAGGTTGGCGGACTGACTGCATAGCTGGTACGAAGTTCAGATAGGTCGACAGGCTGACCGGATATCTAACATGAAGTCCAGCTTGGTCAACGAGCTAACTGGATAGTTGGCATGAAGTCCAGATAGGTCGACGGGCTGACCGGATGTCTGGTAAAGCAGTAAGTTAAGGTAAGTCACTCGAGGAGAGTGACTTGGTGAGGATGCGTTCCCCGTTTGAGGGAACAGTAGGCGTCGATCCAACTTAGATCCATTTGGAAAATCTATGTTGAGATCTTGACTAGATTCTGGTCTCGAGGAGGCAGAATCTAACTACTACTCTTGACTATAATTGTACTAACACTTGTTTTGCAGGGTAATATAAGTTTTGTTGTCTCGGACTAACTTCATTTTTCAAGAAATAAAGGCTGCTGGAAAAGTTGGTTCGGGCACCCGGAAGGGATCCGGGCGCCCGGAAGGGATCCGAGCGCCTGAAGTGGTCCGAGCGCCCGAGTGGTCCAGGCACCTGGAAGCGATCCAGGCGCCCAGAATGCCCAAAATCAATCCTGTCGCCAGCTTGGAGCGCGTTGATTGGATGCCTGACGTCATGGTCCAAGGGCCTGGAAGGAATCCAAGCACCCAAAATTGCCTATATAAGCAGCCTTCCACCAGGAGCACAAAACACAACTTCTCTCTACAACTGCTTTCTTGCGCGCTACTCCAAAGACACTGCTGCCACGCTGTGAAGCTTCTCCAACAACCTGCGACTCAGTTTTTATTTTCCTTGTTGTCGGTAACTTTATTTTATAGTTCTTGTACTTATTGTGTAACTCTTTAGTGAACTATTAGTGGGTTGCCCAACGAAAGCACTCTCACGTGTGGGCCTTGGAGTAGGAGTCGACGAAAGTTCTGAACCATGTAAAACTTGGTGTGTTAGTATTGTTTTCGTTATTATTTTTAGCTGCGTACTTTGACTCAATAATGATTTTTCAACGATCACTATTCACCCCCCCCTTCTAGCATTCTTTTCGATCCAACAAGTGGTATCAGAGCAGATACCGCTCTGATTTGGTGCAACCACCAATCAGGCAAACGGAGTGAAAATTTTTATTTTCTTATTTCCATTTTTAAGTTTTTCGACATAATCCAAATTGGTACAATTAACTCTTTGAAAACATTTTCTTGTAGCAAACCAATCAGAATTAGTGCAACATCAATTTAGTCTTAATATTTTTATTTTTATCCCACACTACTAATCCAAAACCAAAAGTCTTGGGACCATCTCTGTTTTTTCTTTATTGTGTGCAACAGCAATGGCCCAAAAAGAGGGATATAGCACTACCCGTCCTCCCCTCTTCAACGGTGATGAATTCCCGTACTAGAAGAAGCTTATGGAGGTCTATCTGAAGACCGACTTCAACCAATGGTTCAGCATCACTAGAGGCTACAAGGCTCCGGTCGATAACGCCGAAATTCCGATGGACCCGAAACAGTGGAATTCGGAGATGAAGAAGAAAGCCCAAATAGATTTCAAGGTTCTCAATGCCCTCCAGTGCGGGCTAACAAAAGAAGAATTGAATCGCATTGGCTCACATGAAAATACAAAAGAACTGTAGGACAAGCTCATTGAATTGCACAAGGGAACCAGCGATGTGAAGGTAACCAAAAGAGACCTCTATCTGAATAAACTATTTAATATAAAAATACAGGAAGGAGAAATTGCGAGTCAACTCCATGCGAGGATAAAGGACATCCTCAACGAGCTTCACAACATCAGCCACCAGATGGAGAACTGCGACCTGATAAGGTACGCCCTTAACGCGTTTCCTCGAAATGCACTGTGGGCACCCATCGTGGATGCTTACAAGATTTTGAAGAATCTTTCCAAATTAAAGCTAGATGAACTATTTTGTGAAATTGAACTCCATGAACAGACTAACTCAAAACAGGTCGAGAAAGGAATTGACCTTTTTCCAGGTTCCTCCTGTTGGATCGAAACGCGCTAGAGGGGGGTGAATAGCGCTCGCGGCTATTGTGTTCGATTATCAGAATCGAAAAAAAGATTCGTTCAGAAATTAAAGCAGCGGAAATGAAATAAAGAGACACAGACACGAAGGATTTTACTTCGTTCGGAGCCCGCGATCCTTGATCGCTTTCGATGGGCAACAACTATAAGCACAATTATTACAAACTAAGTATTACAATAAGTGCGTTAAATAAATCTATACTGACGACGGAAAATGAGATCTCGGAGCTCTGGGTCGTCGGGCACGAGTAGCAGCACTTCGAAATGTCTTTTGGAGCAGCACGTGGCAAGAGAATCACTTGTAATCAGATGTGTTGAGGTGCTGCTCGAAACCCCCTTATAAAGGGTGTTCAAGGCGCCTTGGAAGCCTCCGAAGGCGCCTCCATACTGCCGAGTCACCCGCGTGGATCAAGCTTGAACTGGTCGAAGTTCATCTGCTCAAGGCGCCTTATGCCCCATTCAAGGCGCCTTCCAAGGCGCCTTATGACTCCTTCAAGGCGCCTCCCAAGGTGTTTCGCAGCCAGCTCCAGCTTTACACCCGAGGCGCCTCCAAGCTCCATGGAGGCGCCTCGGACATTGTTCATCCGAGGAAAGACTTTATTATTTTGTACTTGCAAGACATGTTAGTCCCAAACAATACCCTGCAACACAAAGTTAGCACATAAAGTCATAAATAAGGTAACAAAATACTATCGATAGTCATCAGACTATTCGGGTCTGACTTCGGATTTCTGTCTGGAAACCCTAGGTCGACCCGACGCCTACTGTTCCCTCTACGGGGAACGCGTCCTCACCTACTCCACTCAGGAGATTTACCTGTTGCCAGTACGATCCTCCAGATCGACTGGACTTTCCGGACTTTCTGCTGGACATCCGCTTCCCGGCTAGTCTAGTCTTTCACCTGGTTCGCGACACCAGGACTTTCCACCTAGGGTTACCACCCCCTAGTACTTTTGCCTGAAGCCATCGACCTGCCAAGACTTTCCGCATAGGGTTACCACCCCCAATGACCTAGGGTTACCGCCCCCTATGTAACGACCACCCTTCTTACTAAACTATACTACTCTCTAAGGATGACCGTTAGTTAACTACTAACTCTACTTAACTGGTGTGATCGAAACCACGAGGAATCCCTACCGAACAATTTCGACAGAATCTCCCCTGTACCGGTGACCATAAACATCAATACATACACAGTATACACAGCCACAAGCGGCTGGAACATATATCAAAACCCACGCAGTTTAATAAGTGACAAAAACTATAATATCTACCTATTACATAGAAACTCATCACAGCATGCAAACTAAAACACGAATAAACTCAATAGGAACATAGAATATAAAATACAGTCTCAATGACATCAACCATAGAGTACAACTCAATTACTTCTTATCCACTAAACACGAAAACGCAAAACTTCCCAGTTCTCTCCCACAGTCCTGGCATCACACACCATCCGCACCACCTTGTCGCCTTCCTTGCTAAATCTTTTCTTTTCCTTTATCTACAGTAAGAGGAAGTGCAATCTATAAGCAAAATTTGCTTAGTAAGCGCTATCTAACTCACAAAAACACGAATATGCATGTATACAGAAAGAACTAGAAACTATATGCTCTAAAAGAAAGTAAAGCATAAATATAACTGCTCATGTCAAACTAATAGCAAAGAAAAGCTAAGGAATCTACTCATGTAATTCTAATAGCTAATCATGCTACACAAGGATAAAACTGCATGCTGGAAGATAAAGCTAATCATACTAAATAACTAATCAGGAAACAAACAAAACTAACACTGCATGCTTTGAATTAAAAGAAGCTAAACTTGCTGACTCCAAACATTAATGAAGCTTGTTTCATTTGTTTCAAAACTGATACTTTATTACTTTAAAATAATAATCAACTTCTCTTGGGCCCGGCATTGTACCAATTTGCGCGCATCCTTAATATGAGTCGAGGTAGCTAATCCCGAAACTACTAAGGTACTTCTAGGCGATCTTGTGCCTAGGGGCGATCTAGGAGCCCACCCAATGGACCTTGTGTCCGGTACATGCCACTAAAAGTAAAATACTTATTTTCTTTTTAACTATAACTTCCTTATACTTGTTATTCTTTAATTCTCTTATAACAAAATGTCTTGGCATTTATTCAAACACTTAGTGTGCTTTTAATCCTAAACTTCTGGAATTTAGGATCAATTTAAGACCTTGGTCTTTTCTTACTTATAATCACGCATAACCCCTAAAAGAGTTTAATAGAACACTATATGCATGAAAATTCTAGTGTTTCACAGAATAAACACAATTATTAATACTTGCTGTGAAAGTAAAGAGGAAATACAGTCTTTATAAACATGTTGTACAAGAAGACCATTATCACTACGTAAGCATGCTATGAATGTAAAAACAATTCCATCTACAATAGGAAGCTATGTAAAGTAAGCATGCTGCAGCCACCATTAGACAACAGGACTGTTCAGGTTTCATAAAACTATAAAATTCCTTAAGCAAAATCTGCATATTAAGCTACACAATTCTGCACTATAAACTCTAAAGAAACTAGAAATTGATTGTTTTAAAAGGAAGGCTACTCATGCACATCTAATAACATAAGGAACTAGAAATTTGCTCATGCACCTAAAGTGGCCAAGGAAACTAAAACTAGAATGCTACATATAGGTTGCTGATTCTGCTACAAACTATCTAATTTATACTAGCACAATTTGGAGAGCATTGGCAACAAAGATGAAGCATCAAATCCGAATTCTGCTGCAACCAATAGAACGCTTCAAAAGAAATGGGTAAGCTATTCATGCCCGGTTACTGGAAACGAAACAAGTTTAGGGCTATATATTAAGAGGAAAAGAAAGGCAGAATGTTCAGGCTTGCTAAAATAAATAACATATACTCAACTAACAGCTAATGGGAAACTCTAAACAACAAAATCTTAAACTGATATGATATTCATGGCTGTCTTATTCGGGTTTAATAGGAGTCTACGGTAGAAACACTGAATCTAAAATAGCATGTATAAAATTTCCCACACAGATGAACTGCTAAACCTTGTTAGGCTTCCTGGAACCCTTTTTTTTTTAAATCAGAACCTATGGTAAACTTATTCACAGCTGATGTCTTAATAGAGCAACAAAAATTCAAAAACTTTAAACTCCACATTGATCCAAGCATGCTTATCACGGTCACACAGAAAAATCCAAATCAAAAGCTACAAATGCCAATTTCAAAGCTTGAAAGGAATCTTTCCACATACTTAACCTCTACCGTTCTTCCCCTTTCTTCCCCTGGAACTTACGGCAGCAACACAAAACCAACCATCCTTACAACATGCTACGAAATCATGGAAAACAAGAATCTGAGAGCTACTCTTACCGCAGGTGAGTAAGCGTCTTACCCTTCGTGTTCTTGAACTCACAGCCGAAGAAGAGGGCTCAAACGCTTCTAGGGTTTCGGTTGCTTGCAGATTTCGGCCCCTTCCTCGTGTCTACCATCCCCTCTTGACGAGAGGATCTCAATCCGGCGAAGAAACCCTTCGGATCGAGCCTTGGCCAGCCACCGGAGACGTGCCCTGGGTTGTCTTCTTCGTCGCCCGAGTCGCCGTCGCACGAGAAGAGCAGAGAAACGGGATTAGGTTTCGGGAGAAAAGAAAAACTAAACCTTTTCTTATAACTAGGGTTTTTATTACTTACTATACCTTAAATATTATTCACTCTTTCCTTAATTAACACCGCCCGCTAGTACAGCTGGTCAGCTGGGTTTTGCTCGGGTCAAAGGCCACGGCTTCGTTCCCTCAGCCGCGCACTTTTATTCCAATTTATTTCCGATTTCTTAACTACTGCTTAAATATATTTCACTTCCTAATTTACCAGCAACGACCGCCAGCACACTTGGTAAGCTAGGTTTTGACCGAGTCAAAGGTCGCTGGTTCAAACCTCAGGACATTTTTTTGTCAAAACTTCCTTTGTTTAGTAAAAATACCAAACGACCTCCAAAAATTGCATAAAAATACTCTAAAAATTTCTAAAAATCTCTAAAATATTTATATAGCATTTCTAAATATTTTTAAGGACTTTTAGAATTCAAAATAGGGAAAATTGGATTGTTACACCCTAGGATTTTCTCTTTGCCTAACCGCAGCTAGGACTTTTCTCCACCTAGGGTTACCACCCCCTAGGACCTAGGGTTACCACCCCCTAGGGTTTTCACCTGCCTAACCGCAGTTAGGACTTTCCTGAAACACTCATTCAACATGTTAGATAACAACAAGACTTAACTTTGAACTCATTGTCATTATCAAAACTTGGGTTCGATCGTCGGATGCTTCCCGCACCAACAATCTCCCCCTTTTTGATTATGGCAACCCAAATTCAAAGTTAAGTAAAACAAATGTATAAGATATATTAAGAGATTTTAAGTGAGCAAGCTTAAGTATATAAATTCAAATAAAAACATAACTTAAGCTAACACTTAAACTTTGTGACGCTCCCCCTTAATACAGGGCTTCCTTTTTGAATTTTTTACTTTTGAATTTTCTACTCTCCCCCTTAATAAAAGCAACATTTTTTACTTTTGAATTTCCTACTCTCCCCCTTTGCCATATATCAAAAAATAAACCAGTTGAAAGCAAGTTTTAAGTTTTTTAGAAAAAATAGATTTAGTCTTTGAAAATGTAACGTCCACCCTTCCTAATACTCTATTACTCTCTAAGAGTGACCGTTACTTAACTACTAACTCTACTTAACCGGTATAATTAAAAACCACGAGGAATCTCTATCGAAAAATTTTGACAGAGTCTCCCCTGTACCGGTGACCATAATCATTAATACATAACATAATATACACAGCCACAGGCGGCTGGAACATTTATCAAACAACCACGCAGTTTATAAGACACAACAACTGAAAAAAAAAATAAACTATTCTAGCAGTAACAAATGAATAAAACTCCAACAGTGGAAAATAACCAAACTACAATGCGGAATGAAAATACAATCTCAAAAGACATAAATCATAAGGTATAACTCAACTATTTCTATCCACTAAACATGAAAACTCAAAACTTCCCAGGTCTCTCCATAGTCCTGGCATCACACATCCTTCGTGCACCTCCTTGTCGCCTTCCTTTCTATATCTTTTCCTTTCCTGTATCTACAGTAAGAGGAAGTGCAATCTATAAGTAAAATTTGCTTAGTAAGCGCTATCTAACTCACAAAAACACGAATATGCATATATACAGAAAAGAACTAGAAACTATATGCTCTAAAAGAAAGTAAAGCATAAACATATCTGCTCATGTCAAACTAATAGCAAAGAAAAACTATGGAATCTACTCATGTAATTCTAATAGCTAATCATGCTATACAAGGATAAAACTGCATGCTAGGAATAAAGCTAAACATGTGAAAACTGCCCATCCAATAGGTAAACATGAAAAATTACTCATCTACTAGATAAACAGAATAAAGAACTAAACTTGCTGATTTTAGAACTATATGAAACTTATTTCATTTGTTCAAAACTTATACTTATATACTTTAAAATAATAATTATTGTTATCCCTATCTGATTGGAAATCTGAATCCGTGTAACCCACAGGGAGCAGATCGTCTGCTTGATAAACTAGCATATAATCTCTAGTCCTTCTCAGGTACTTTAATATATGCTTTACCGCAGTCCAATGTCCTTGTCCAGGGTTACTCTGATATCTGCTGACCATGCCCACGGCAAAACAGATATCAGGTCTCGTGCATAGCATTGCATACATTAGGCTTCCTACAGTCGAAGCATAAGGAACTGCTTTCATGTCCTCTATCTTTTTCGATGTCTTTGGAGACATCTCTTTAGATAGAGCTACTCCATGTCTAAAATGTAAGAAACCTTTCATGGAATCCTGCATACTAAAACGAGCAAGGATTGTATTTATATATGAAGCTTGGGACAGACACAGCATTCTTTTCTTGCGATCCCTTATCACTTTGATCCCAAGAATGTGTGCACACTCTCCTAAGTCCTTCATATCAAATTGTTTGGACAACCATACCCTTATGTCTGATAATACCTTGACATTGTTGCCAATTAACAAAATATCATCTACGTATAGTACAAGAAATACCACCACGTTTCCGTTACACTTCTTGTATACACAAGACTCATCCGGACACTGAATAAATCCATATGACTGGATTACTTCATTAAACCGGATGTTCCAAGACCTTGAAGCTTGCTTCAGTCCATAAATGGACCGATTGAGCTTGCACACTAGATGCTCTTTGCCTTTTCAATGAACCCTTCGGTTGCTTCATATGAATGTTCTCTTCAAGACTTCCATTAAGGAAAGTCTTGACATCCATTTGCCAAATCTCATAATCCATATGAGCAGAATGGATAAGAGTATCCGGATAGACTTAAGCATGGCTACTGAAAAGGTCTCCTCATAATCGATTCCCTCTTTCTGAGTCTTTTGCAACAAGCCTAGCTTTGAAGGTCTCTACCTTCCCGTCCATCCCTCTTTTCCTTTTGTAGATCCACTTGCATCCAACGGCTTTTACACCATCGGTGGTTCTACAAGCTCCCGGACCTTATTAGAGTACATAGACTTTATTTCAGAATTCATTGCCTTTTGCCAAGATCTGCATCTAAATCTTGGAGTGCTTCGTCATATGTTCGTGGATCGGGTTCATGTTTACCCGGATCAAGTCCGAAGACTCTCCCAAAACATGAATCTTTCAGTTGCCTAACCACTACGACGAAGCACTGTCTGTGGTTGTGTATCATGTGTGACACGTGTTGCAGTCTCTTGTGGTACTTCATCTTGTACTGTTGGTACTGAAGTAGACATGTCCTCTCTAAGTTCTTCTAAAACAACTTTACTACTGGGCTTGTGATCCATTATATAGTCTTCTTCTAAAAACTGGGCATTGGTGCTAACAATGACCTTCTGGTCTTTAGGACTATAAAATAAACCACCTTTCGTTCCTTTGGGATATCCTACAAACACGCGAACTTCTGTACGAGATTCTAACTTATCAGCATCTGGTTTCAGCACATGTGCTGGACTACCCCAAATCCGAATATGTCTTAGACTGGGTTTTCGCCCATTCCATAATTCTATGGGAGTAGAAGAAACTGATTTAGAAGGTACTAAGTTCAGAACGTATACTGCTGTTTCCAGAGCATATCCCCAAAACGAATTTGGTAATTCTGAATAACTCATCATTGATCTAACCATCTCCATAAGAGTCCTATTCCTTCGTTCTGCTACACCATTCTGTTGGGGTGTTCCAGGTGCAGACAGTTGGGATTGAATCCTGGCCTCTGATAAGTAATTCCTAAACTCTCCTAAGAGGTATTCGCCACCACGATCAAATCGTAGTGTCTTGATACTTTTACCTAATCGTTTTTCCACATCAGCCTTGTATTCTTTGAACTTATCAAAGCACTCAGACTTGCTGCGCATTAGGTAAATATATCCGTATCTTGAATAATCATCTATGAAAGAGACAAAATATTCAAAACCTCCTCTTGCCTGGACAGACATAGGACCACACAAATCAGAATGAACCAACTCTAACACTTCTTTGGCTCTATACCCCTTGGCCTTGAATGGCCTCTTGGTCATTTTACCTTCCAAGCAAGATTCACAAGTTGGAAAATTTTCCAACTCTAATGAACTCAAAAGTCCATCGGCTACAAGCCTCTGAATCCTACTTAAGTTAATATGACCAAGCCTTAGATGCCAAAGATATGCTTGGTTCATTTCCGAAGGTTCTTTTCTCTTATTTGAGTTAGAAGATGAATTATAAATTTCCATGTTTTGCTTTGTGGAAGAAATTGGATTTAAAGTATACAAATTGCCAACTAATGCACCAGAACAGATAATCACTTTATTTCTTTTAATAACTACATCGTTACTGAAAGAAACTTAATATCCATCTAAAAACAGTTTAGAAACTGAAATTAAATTCTTTCTAAAACTGGGTACATAAAGACAATTTCTTAAAATCAAATTTCTATTTCTACTAAAAGATAAGTAGATGTCTCCCACTGCAACAACCGCTACCTTAGTAGCATTGCCCATGTAGACGGTAATCTCTCCTTCAGTTAGTCGTCGGGTTTCCTGGAACCCCTGCAGGGAATTGCAGACATGATCAGTGGCTCCCGTATCTACACACCAGGTGCTGGTAGATAACACCGCTAAACATGTTTCAACAACTAGAGCATGAGATATACCTTTGTTGTTCTGATTCCTACGAGGACAGTCCGCCTTCCAATGCCCTGACTGTTTGCAAATGGCTTCTTCACTCCACTTTAAATCTTGTACTCTGAGATTTATTCACTTTCTTTCTTGAACCGACTTGTTTCTTCTTCTTCTTTCCTCTCGGTTTAGAAGTAGAACCATTTTCAACATAGTGAATTTGAGAATTGTGATGAAATAATCCTTCTGCTGCAGTAGTTTCCCTAATGAATAAATCCTCTTATTCATATTATAGTTCAGTCGGAACTTTTAGGTAGCGTTTGGAGGATCATATCGATCCGGGTTTCCCATCAATTTCTCCTCCAAGGATTTGTATCTCGTTCGGATAAGCCATCATCTTTAGGATATGATCCTTACAGAGTACCCTCTTGCATGGTGGCCATTATCTTTCTCATAGCTTCTTGTCTAGAAGCCCTATCACGATGACCAAAGAGTTCCTTGAGATTGTTCATAATATCATAAGTTGTTGATCTTTATGTCGATGTTGCAATACATTTGACATTGAAGCCCAAATGTAACACCGCGCCATCTCATCGCCTTTACCCATCTCTTATGATATTCAATCTCCTCTTGGGTAGATTCACCGATGGGTGCATCAGGACAAGGTTCAGTCTTTATAGCTTTCAGCAGTCAGAACAATGTCCAGGTTCCTTTTCCAATCTATGTAATTAGGTCCAGTAAGTCTATTTTGTTGAAGTATGATGGACAGTGGGTTGAAAGTCATCCTAAGAATCACAAATAATTTTTGGTTAGAACTCTAAATTTAGAATAATATTGATTCCTCAAACAATACTATTTTAAATTAACCAACACCTCAAAATACCGTGAATTTTGTGTGCCACGTTAGTGTGGACGTATACAAATTCAACATTTATAAAAGGAGGGTTTTAACCCATTAATTTTATTATTTTGTCAACCTAACTTTTTGACAAATAAAATTAATAGTTGGTATCATTTGGTCACACAAATAATAGCAGTGACTCCGTTGGGGAGGATACTATTAGATGTGTCTAAGTGTATACCATTACTTGACACTAAGTCCATTAATAAGATTATGCCCCTTCCGTTGGGGAAGATCACACGCTCTTAATTAACTTCCTATAGTCATCCATAAATGAAAGTATGTTCTAGTGATCCGCAAACAAGCTCATCCGTTATAGAGGAAGGCACTCAGAGCCAACGCACAAGCTTGTTTGCATCACTTACAAACTAGTAATGGAGACCATGGGATTTACTTAAAAATCCCTCTCCCACTTAGTTATTTATGAATGAGGAATTTTAACTATGCTAGCCTACTAAACATGTAAACTAACATGCACACACAGCACAAATATAAAAGCAATAAATAGAAAATCTAATTTTCAACTATTATGGCTTTTATCTCTAGTTGTCCTCCGTGTGTTGTCATCCCAAGCTGCTGCCATATTTGCCCATCGCCACCGGGTCTAGCTGTCGCATCCATCTTGCTCCTAGTTCCGCTGCGCCTCTGGTCCTTAGAAGGTTCCACGCTTTGCAAGATTCGATCCGCGACATAAATAGAATTTTACATTTTGATCCAATATTCCATAAAAGGAATGTACATGTATCTAGATCAAAAATAAAATCCTAATAAAACTAAATACAGCTCCTGCTGTATTTTAATACAATCATGCACACACATATAAATGCCCTTGACATGTCCAAGGGTCCAATCACACACATAATAACTAAAAGCCATAATAGTTGGATCCTGCATCCACAAAGTTAGCACATCCTACTATTATCCTGCCTAAATTATGTATGACATGTGCATAATTAAACTAAATACCAAATACACAGAGGCAAAACCCTAGCTCTGATACCACTTGTTGGTTGCTACTCGGAAAACCTAGAGGTTCCACTGTACAAAAATTTTGTACAAAGGTCTGAACCTTTTCCTAGCTACCATGTGTTCTTTTAAATTAAATTTTGGATCGCCTGCGGAACTTAACACTTTTGATCCAAAACTTAATCTATATGTTCTTTTAGGTTTAGACTTGGATCTCCTACGGAACTTAACACGTTCGACCCAAATCACCTTAAGTTATTAATTCCATTAAATATTAATTTCCATAATTGGTTCCCAGTACTGACGTGGCGAGGCACACGGCCTTCTTGGATATGGGAGCAACCACCACCGACTAGACAAAACCTTTTATAGAAATATAATATTTAATTTCCTAAAATAACTTTAGGTTAACCAAAAAGAACAATCAAATCACAAGGAAAAGAAAAATCAAAAGAACACAACATCGAAAAACATATTCGAAATTCTAGAACGTAAGCCTCTTGTATTTGGTATTATTTCCATAAATAACTAGTATGATGCGGAAAGGAAAAATTACTAGTTATACCTTGTAGAAAAACCTCTTGATCTTCTACCGTATTCCTCTTCTAACCTCGGACGTTGTGTGGGCAACTATCTACCGAGATGAGAAACCACCAACCACCTTCTTCTCCTCCAAGCAAGGTTCGGCCACAAAGGAAAACTTCACCAAGGAGAAAAACCAAAATACTAACCAAGCTCTAAGAGATGCTAGCTTTCTCTCCTTCTTCTTCTTCTTCTCCGAGTAGTATCCGTCCACCACAAGAGCTCCAATGGAAGAGGGAGATTCGGCCACCACAAGAGGAAGAGAAAGAGAGGATGGCCGGCCACACCAAGGAACAAAAGAGGGAGAGAAAACAATAGAGGTTGTCTCACTTGAAGGCATCCTCACCCCTTCTTTTATATTCCTTGGCCTAGGCAAATTAGGAAATTTAATTACAATAAAATTTCCTCAATTTCCTTGACATGATTTAATTGAGAAAAATAAAACAAAATTTTCCAATTAAATCTACATTGGCCGGCCACATCAATGGGAAGCAAATTGGACAAGTTTCAATCAACAATTAAAACTTTCCTAATTTGTTTCCAGAAATTTTAAAAAATAAAATTTCTCTTCAAAAAATCTCTTCATGGTTAATAAAAAAAATTTCCATAATTTTAATTTTACAACATGTGAATAATTTTTAAAGAGAAAATAAAATATCTCACCAATCTACAAATAAGGAAAGAGATCTAATCTCTTTCTTTAATCTTTTGTAAATTTTACAAGAGAGATAATTTAATTTAAATTCTCTTAAATAAATTATTTCTTCCACATAATAAAAATTAAAATTAAAATTCTTTTTAATTTGTTTTAGCCGGCCCTACTAGCTTGGGTTCAAGCTAGGGCCGGCCACCCAATCTTATACCTAGGCCGGCCCTAGCTTATTTCCCAAGCTAGCTTGGCCGGCCCCTATTGGGTGGGTATAGAAGGTGGGTATAGGTGGGTATAGAACTCTATAACTAAGAGGCTACGATAGGGACCTAGAGGAGGAATTGGTTTTGGTCTCCCGATAAAATTAAGCATCCCGTGTTCGCCCCGAACACACAATTTAATTTTATCAATGATAATTCATTCCACTAAAGAACTATCATTGAACTACCGCACCAATCCCAAATTACATTTTTGGGCTCCTTCTTATTATGAGTGTGTTAGTCTCCCTGTGTTTAAGATATCGAATGTCCACTAATTAAGTGAGTTACTGACAACTCATTTAATTAATATCTTAGTCCAAGAGTAGTACTACTCAACCTTATCATCATGTAGGACTAAGTCCACCTGCAGGGTTTAACATGACAATCCTTATGAGCTCCTCTTGAGGACATTATCAACCTAGTATCTCTAGGACACAGTTTCCTTCTATAATCAATAACACACACTATAAGTGATACTATTTCCCAACTTATCAGGCTTATTGATTCATCGAACTAAATCTCACCCATTGATAAATTAAAGAAATAAATATCAAATATATGTGCTTGTTATTATATTAGGATTAAAAGCACACACTTCCATAATAACTGAGGTCTTTGTTCCTTTATAAAGTCAGTATAAAAGAAACGACCTCAAATGGTCCTACTCAATACACTCTAAGTGTACTAGTGTAATTATATAGTCAAGATAAACTAATTCCTAATTACACTACGACCTCCCAATGGTTTGTTCCTTTCCATTTTGGTCATGAGCTACTGTTTATAATTTATAAGGTACTGATAACATCATCTTCTATATGTGACACCACATACTATGTTATCTACAATATAAATTAATTGAACAACTACAAATAAATGTAGATAAATTGACCAAATGTGATTCTTTATTCATAATAAATGTTTACAAAGTTTAGGCTTTCAGTATACACTCCAACAGAAATCATGCTCAGAATTGATGTAACATTTAAATCTCTTTTCTCATCTTCTAAACTAAACTTCTACTCTAAAGTTACTACTTGCATATCTAAATCAATCACATACTTCTTACCTGTTAAATTCATTACATCACTTCAAATCATCTTTTAGTCTTAATACATAATACTCACCAAAACATCATATTACATATGCTCATCTTCACCCTTTCATCCACACTTCTGCACTAAGGGAATTACACTACCTACTTCATCATAAATAAACCAAAAATCACTGCCGGATCAACCTCCAATTAGCCTAATAAACCAATACCTAATCCAAGCCATTCTATATTCATTGCCTAATAGGCTAATAGCAAAACAAAGGGAAACTAAAAGCTTAAAGAAAAATCTAACTTTATACTTGGAATAAAAGGCAGTTCGGGTTTTGTACAGCAGCAAAGAAAACTAACTCGAAACTGAACTTGCACTTGCTTATCCTGCAAATTGAAAGGGTTGTTTTAAGCTTCAAGTAAAGCTGTTCAGGCAGGCAGAAATACAAAGAAAGAAAGGTTGTTCTAAGCTCTAAATAGAGTCGTTCATGCTTGCTGTAAACACAAATTCTGCACTATACTACTATACTACTAAATAAAAATCTGCATACCAACTTAGGCTTAATTCTGCATATTAAATTAACAGAAAATTCCATACTAAACTTATAAAATCTGCACTTGTAAACTTAACCAAATCTGCACTATAAACTTTAAAGAAAACTAGCTAATACTGGCTAAAGAAGACAAATCTCTATTCGACATAAATAATCTTGATGAAATTATGGCACTGTCACTCAAACCTGAAGATTTCAATACATATAAACTGTACTCAATCATGTCTTAACCTCCTCAGTACTCTATACTTGAACAACCTTAGCATTATCACCAAACAAGGAAACAAGATCTCAAAGCCTGAATATTTTACACCTAAGACCAATTGCTACCTGACTAATTTTAAATCGGATACCTCATAAATCTATGCATTACAATATACAAAGGAAACTATTATCACACGGAAATCAAGCTTAACATAAATCTATTTTTGAGTTTAACCAAAAGAAATCTGTAGAACATTTAAATTACACACTTTAGGAACTAAACTAAAACCAAGGTAACCTACGGCTTATTCACCAACAATGTGGACCTTTCCCTTATGCTTTTATATTACTATATACCTAACCTTTTTTTTTAATCTTTGCAAATATTAAACTTTGTCCGAAACTTTTGGAACCACTAGGAGGAAACAAAGCACTCAAGAAACCAACCAAATCCATTAAGCAAAAATAGCAGTAACACCTCCAACTGAACCTTATCTACTCATGGTATTAAGAAGCACAAAGGAGAAACAGAACTTCATTGTTCCAATTCGAAACCATCCAGTGATTGCAAAACCATAAGAAATCAAAGCTTCACAGTTCAAATCGTAAAACCTCAACAATCACCAAATTAAACTTGCTGAAAACTTAAAACATAAACCTCTACAAAACTGATTCACAACTTGAACTTCTATATATTGCTCCACTGAAAAATATAGCAGCCCTAAAGAACCACTGTTAATACACGGCAGAAATAAGAAATCCCAAAACCGTATGCTAAATATAAGGGATGTCCTGGCTTGACAAAAAGATTAGCAACAAAATAAATACAACTCTTAAGGCATGCTGTGAGATAAAAACAGCTTATCAATTCACCTACAAACAAGCCCTAGGGTTTCATGCAAAGCTTCGGGAACAAGGAGAGGAACAAGGAATAGACATCGGAACTATCCTACTGCAGGTGAGTAGCGACTTACTTTGGGTTTTCTTGGACTTACAGCCGAAGAAACGATCCTAGGGTTTCAGAGAAGCTTGCGATCTTGGCGTTCCCTTCGTTTCCGCGTGTCCTTCTTGACAAGGTGCTCACGAGCTTCTTCTTCATTGTCGCTCGAGAGGAGAAGGCGCACGGGAGGAGGAGATAGAGGTGAAGCCCTAGCCCTCTTCTTCGTTTCTGCCCGAGAGAAGCCGACGTCGTCGCCGCGTGCAAGAGGAGAAAGGGAATTTCGGGAGAAATTTTAGGTTTAGGGAAAAGAATTTAAATCTTATACTTAAGGTTATCTTCGTTTCCAACTATACCTTATATACATTTTATTCCCTTCTTGATTAACAAAATACCCGCAGGCCAGTTGGTTGGCTGAGTTCAGTTAAGGTCTGGTTCGGGTCCGGGGTCTTGGGTTCAAAACCCGGCTTCAACATTTTTTTTTTTAAACTTCTTCCTCTTGGTAAAAATACCAAACGAACTCCAAAAATTACATAAAAATACTCTAAAAATTTCTAGAATTTTTCTATAGCATTTCTAAATATTTTTGAATTATTTTTGGAGCTCAAAATGAGGAAATTTGGGTCGTTATAATTCCCCACACCTTATAAAAAGTTCATCCTCGAACTTAGAATAATTCTAGATCTCTCTGTCTCATACTGTCCTTACACTCCTAAATAATTTCCTCGTGCTTCTGGTTCTAAATAACTTTCACTAATGGTACTCTTTATTCCTTAGTCTTTTAACTTCTCGGTCCTCTATCATTCATATCGCATTGTACTCATTAGTGGTCCTTGGAAGACTTGTTATAAAGTCCCTGGATACCATAGGTGCATTAGTCACACCAAATGGCATGACTATAAATTCGTAGTGTCCATATCTGGTCCTAGAAACTGTTCTGGGTATATCACTTTCTTTCACTTTCAACTGATGGTACTCAGAGCGCAGGTTTATTTTAGAGAACACTATTGCCCTCTTTAGCTGATCAAATAGATCATCTATTCTGGAAAGAAAGTACTTGTCCTTAACTGTTACTTTGCTCAGTGCTCTAAAATCTATGCACATCCGCATAGATCTGTCTTTCTCCTTAATGAACAACTCTGGAGCTCCCCGGGATGAATGACTAGGGCGGATAGAACCCTTGTCAAGTAGCTCCAGAATTTGTTCTTGTAACTCTCTCTTAGCTCTGCTAGAGAAATTCAATATAGAGCTTTTAAAATTAGGCTGGTGTCAGGAAACAACTCAATTTTCAAACTTTACTTCTCTGTTGGGAGATAGTCCAGGTAGCTCTTCTAGAAATACCTCTGGATATTCACCTGCTTGGGTCTTTCTTGTTATCATTGTCCTTCTAGTTCTAATTACTTAACTGGGGCTTCTGACTCCCCACTGTCTTGTCCTCTATCTTAACATCTAGTTATGCCAAGAATAATACCTGATATCTTCTCTATCCTTTCTAAACATACTTATGTATATATGAATATAAGAGAAACAAAACTAAAATTTTCTCTATTCTTTCTAAGCATATGTATCAAAACATAGAAAATTAAAACATGAATTTTCTTCTTTCCTAAGCACATATAAGCATATACTCTATACTGCAAATAATAAAGAAAGCATAAAAGAAAATTAAATACTTTCTTACTTGAAGACGGCAAGGATGGTGCTGATGTGTGATGTTGGAGAATGGAACTTGCTCTGATACCAACTGTAACGACCACCCTTCCTAATACTCTACTACTCTCTAAGAGTGACCATTACTTAACTACTAACTCTACTTAACCGGTATAATTAAAAACCACGAGGAATCTCTACCAAAAAATTTCGACAGAGTCTCCCCTGTACCGGTGACCATAACATAATATACACAGCCACAAGCGGCTGGAACATTTATCAAACAACCACGCAGTTTATAAGACACAATAACTAAAAAAAATAAACTATTCTAGCAGTAACAAATGAATAAAACTCCAACAGTGGAAAATAACCAAACTACAATGCGGAATGAAAATACAATCTCAAAAGACATAAATCATAAGGTACAACTCAACTATTTCTATCCACTAAACATGAAAACTCAAAACTTCCCAGGTCTCTCCATAGTCCTGGCATCACACATCCTTCGTACACCTCCTTGTCGCCTTCCTTTCTATATCTTTTCCTTTCCTGTATCTGCAGTAAGAGGAAGTGCAATCTATAAGTAAAATTTGCTTAGTAAGCGCTATCTAACTCACAAAAACACGAATATGCATGTATACAGAAAAGAACTAGAAACTATATGCTCTAAAAGAAAGTAAAGCATAAACATATCTGCTCATGTCAAACTAATAGCAAAGAAAAACTATGGAATCTACTCATGTAATTCTAATAGCTAATCATGCTATACAAGGATAAAACTGCATGCTAGGAATAAAGCTAAACATGTGAAAACTGCCCATCCAATAGGTAAACATGAAAAATTACTCATCTACTAGATAAACAGAATAAAGAACTAAACTTGCTGATTTTAGAACTATATGAAACTTATTTCATTTGTTCAAAACTTATACTTATATACTTTAAAATAATAATTAACTTCTCTTAGGCCCGGCATTGTACCAATTTGCGCGCATCCTTAATATGAGTCGAGGTAGCTAATCCCGAAACTACTAAGGTACTTCTAGGTGATCTTGTGCCTAGGGACGATCTAGGAGCCCACCCAATGGACCTTGTGTCCTGTACATGCCATTAAAAAGTAAAATATTTATTTTCTTTTTAACTATAACTTCCTTATACTTGTTATTCTTTAATACTTCTAATATATAATGCTTTGGCATTTTAATAAGCACCTAGTGTGCCAAAATCCCTAAAATCTTGACTTTGGGATCTATTTAAGCCTTGGCCTTTTACTTTCTTTTCTTTATCTTTCTTATACTTTTCTTAAACTCAAAATACTATTAGGGTATTTTTAAATATGCATCTATAAGTGAAATCAACTAGGTAACACACAATCATGCATATTTAAAAGAAATCTAAAGCCTTGTTCTACAATGCCTTCTATAAACTATCTGTATTTTAAAAAATAAAGACTACAGCTTTAGTTGTTCCATAATTCCAAACCTCCTAAGTAGTTAGGTGAAGCAACTACATTAAACCTCAATAGTACTGTAACATTCAAATATCGTAAAATCGATGGATCACAACTGCACAAATTCAGCTAACATGAGGTAAACTTCAACTCTACTCATTCTACAATCTTGCTCATTTAGTCATGATAAAGAATTATCTAAACCAACCATTACTCTATCTAGAAGAAAGATTTTGTCATTAAACAAGTATTGTACCAACATTTAGAGTCATCAAGAAAGAGTAGAAATCATGCTCAGAATTGATGTAACATTTAAATCTCTTTTCTCATCTTTTAAACTAAACTTCTACTCTAAAGTTACTACTTGCATATCTAAATCAATCACATACTTCTTACCTGTTAAATTCATTACATCACTTCAAATCATCTTTTAGTCTTAATACATAATACTCACCAAAACATCATATTACATATGCTCATCTTCACCCTTTCATCCACACTTCTGCACTAAGGGAATTACACTACCTACTTCATCATAAATAAACCAAAAATCACTGCCGGATCAACCTCCAATTAGCCTAATAAACTAATACCTAATCCAAGCCATTCTATATTCATTGCCTAATAGCAAAACAAAGGGAAACTAAAAGCTTAAAGAAAAATCTAACTTTATACTTGGAATAAAAGGCAGTTCGGGTTTTGTACAGCAGCAAAGAAAACTAACTCGAAACTGAATTTGCATTTGCTTATCCTGCAAATTGAAAGGGTTGTTTTAAGCTTCAAGTAAAGTTGTTCAGGCCGGCAGAAATACAAAGAAAGAAAGGTTGTTCTAAGCTCTAAATAGAGTCGTTCATGCTTGCTGTAAACACAAATTCTGCACTATACTACTATACTACTAAATAAAAATCTGCATACCAACTTAGGCTTAATTCTGCATATTAAATTAACAGAAAATTCCATACTAAACTTATAAAATCTGCACTTGTAAACTTAACCAAATCTGCACTATAAACTTTAAAGAAAACTAGCTAATACTGGCTAAAGAAGGCAAATCTCTATTCGACATAAATAATCTTGATGAAATTATGGCACTGTCACTCAAACCTGAAGATTTCAATACATATAAACTGTACTCAATCATGTCTTAACCTCCTCAGTACTCTATACTTGAACAACCTTAGCATTATCACCAAACAAGGAAACAAGATCTCAAAGCCTGAACATTTTACACCTAAGACCAATTGCTACCTGACTAATTTTAAATCGGATACCTCATAAATCTATGCATTACAATATACAAAGGAAACTATTATCACACGGAAATCAAGCTTAACATAAATCTATTTTTGAGTTTAACCAAAAGAAATCTGCAGAACATTTAAATTACACACTTTAGGAACTAAACTAAAACCAAGGTAACCTACGGCTTATTCACCAACAATGTGGACCTTTCCCTTATGCTTTTATATTACTATATACCTAACCTTTTTTTTTTAATCTTTGCAAATATTAAACTTTGTCCGAAACTTTTGGAACCACTAGGAGGAAACAAAGCACTCATGAAACCATCCAAATCCATTAAGCAAAAATAGCAGTAACACCTCCAACTGAACCTTATCTACTCATGGCATTAAGAAGCACAAAGGAGAAACAGAACTTCATTGTTCCAATTCGAAACCATCCGGTGATTGCAAAACCATAAGAAATCAAAGCTTCACAGTTCAAATCGCAAAACCTCAACAATCACCAAATTAAACTTGCTGAAAACTTAAAACATAAACCTCTACAAAACTGATTCACAACTTGAACTTCTATATATTGCTCCACTGAAAAATATAGCAGCCCTAAAGAACCACTGTTAATACACGGCAGAAACAAGAAATACCAAAACCGTATGCTAAATATAAGGGATGTCCTGGCTTGACAAAAAGATTAGCAACAAAATAAATACAACTCTTAAGGCATGCTGTGAGATAAAAATAGCTTATCAATTCACCTACAAACAAGCCCTAGGGTTTCATGCAAAGCTTTGGGAACAAGGAGAGGAACAAGGCATAGACATCGGAACTATCATACTGCAGGTGAGTAGCGACTTACTTTAGGTTTTCTTGGACTTATAGCCGAAGAAACGATCCTAGAGTTTCGGAGAAGCTCGCGATCTTGGCGTTCCCTTCGTGTCCGCGTGTCCTTCTTGACAAGGTGCTCACGAGCTTCTTCTTCACTGTCGCTCGAGAGGAGAAGGCGCACGTGTAACGACCACCCTTCTTACTACTACTCTCTAAGGGCGACCGTTACCTAACTACTACTCTACTTACTAGTGTCACTGACGCTATTATTAGAATCAGTTAGATTTTTCACGGTTCAGAGGAATTCCTACCGAAAAATTTCGGCAGAGTCTCCCCTGTACTGGTGACCAAATCCATAGTACATAAGATATATACGCAGCCACAGGCGGCTGGAACACATTTTTTTCACAACGACGCAGTTATAAAAACAACAGTAAAAGAAAGAACTACTCCAGTAAAACAACCAACTATATCACTCCACAAGTAATTAAAGTGACTAAATGCATATGCGGAAATAAACTCAACTACAATCTCACAAACTTCATAATAGTGTTAAAGAAAAGAACAAAAGCATAAACTCTAATCAAATAGGTCCTGCAGGTTTGGTAGCACTCTCTGGATCTCTCCATAGTCCAGTCACCACACACCTTCATCACCACCACCACCCTGTCGTCTCCCTTCATATCTTAGCTTTTCCTTTATCTGCAGTAGGAGGAAAGAAAACAAAACTATAAGCGAAAACGCTTAGTAAGTACTAATCTATCTCACAAAAACTTCAAAGTGCATAAAAGTAATGCAATAATACTGAAACGGTAATGCTAAAGCAAAGCTGCATGTACTCATGGTATACAGAAATAAAACTGAATACTAAACATGCTCACTAACTGACAGGAAAGTAATGAAACTACTACTGTAGGCTTAGAATTAAAGAACTAAACTTTTATTGATTCTAAGCATAAACTTGTTTCATTTTCTTATATCTTTATACCAGAAATTAATCTTTTAATTTCTCTTTCACTTTCTTCTTCTTTTCTTTTTCTTTGGGCCCAGGCTTAGTACCATCTTTGTTTTGCGCGCTCTCTAATAGTGACTGGGGTAGCGAGCCTCCAGCCCTATGAGGATAAAGACCTCGGTCTTACCAGGGCTAAGACCTCGGAATTGGTCACCTGGATTTGTTTAACGACAACCTCGGAAGTCGGGTACTAGCCTCTTACTTTAATTTACTTGTTATCTCTTCTTAACTAGACTTTAGCCTTTTTCTTTACTCATGCTTCTTATAATCCTTTATTAGAGCCTATTAGAATCCTGTAGATATATCTAACAAGTGTAGGATTACAACTAACCAAGCATGCTACATGAAAATAACACAAGGGAAGCCGATCTGAACTCTCTAAGCACGTTATAAAACAAGGCACAGGAAAGTAAATCTGAACTTACTAATCATGCTATAAAATAGAGCAAAAGAAAGCTAATTCAAACTTGCTAAACATGCTGTAAAATAGAGCAAAAGAAAGCTAACTACCAGCCCCATTAATCCGAGATAATGCAAGCCACATAAGCTAAACCAAATCTGCAATACTTCTTCTACTTATATAGGCTACTCCTGCCACTATTCAGCACCCTGGTAACAAGCAAAAGAGACCAAAAATACTACCCATGACTATCCATTCCAGTGACCACAACCTGTCTCTTCTTCGCCTTCCTTCAAAGCCCACGACAGCAAGCATAGAAGCATAAAACATCAATGTTTCAAGCTTTAAACACTAATGGTCATGGCTAAATAATGGAGGAGGCATAACTCACAGCTATCTAAAAACAAACAACCGAATTTTGAAACTGCACTTCCAAATCACATGCTTAAACTACCAATCATTCATCTTCTTCCTTTAAGACCCACGGCAGAGAACTAAAAGAAACCAAAAATCTTTACAACATGCTTTGAATTCAAAATGAACAAAGAACCCGATTTCTCAATCTTAACATGCTGTGCTCGTATAAAGAAGAGGTCGATCTTGCCGTGCAGCCAAATACTAAGAGTCTAGGGTTCATGCTAGGCCTCGGAAGCAAAGGAAGAATCAAAAAGGAAAATAAAGGAACCCGGAACAACTCCTATTGCAGGTGAGTAGTACTTACTGCCGGTTCTTGGACTTACAACCGAAGGGTGGAAGAGATTCTAGGGTTCGGAGAAAACCCGAGCTCGCGGTGCTTCCTTTGTGCTCGCATGCTTCCCCTGACAAGGCGACCTTAAGGAGTTGAAGAGAGCCCCTCGGGAAGCTTTGGTCGGCCATCGGAATCGCCTAGGTGTGCATGTGGTTTTCGCCCGAGGAAGAGGAGGCGTCGTCACGAGGGAGAAGGAGAGGGATTTTTGAGAGAAATTGTTTTGGTTTTTTCGGAAATGAAAACCTAATTTCCTTTCTTATATTCGGGTTTAATCACAACTATGCTTTAATATCAATTTTCTCCATATTGGATTGACAAAGTCCGTGTAGCTCAGCTGGTTGGGTCGGATTTGGTTGGGTCAGTCCGACCCGAGGTTGTAGGTTCGAACCTCGTCTTCAATGGTTTTTGTCAAGATTTCTTTCTTTTTTTAAACATACTAAACGACCTCCAAAAATTGCGTAAAAATACTCTAAAAATTTCTAAAAATCTCTAGAATATTTTAAAAGCATTTCCAAATATTTTTATGGACATTTGGAACTCGAAATAGGGAAAATCGGGTCGTTATAACACGGGAGGAGGAGATAGAGGTGAAGCCCTAGCCCTCTTCTTCGTTTCTGCCCGAGAGAAGCCGACGCCATCGCCGCGTGCGAGAGGAGAAAGGGAATTTCGGGAGAAATTTTAGGTTTAGGAAAAAGAATTTAAATCTTATACTTAAGGTTATCTTCGTTTCCAACTATACCTTATATACATTTTATTCCCTTCTTGATTAACAAAATACCCGCAGACCAGTTGGTTGGCTGAGTTTGGTTAAGGTCTGGTTTGGATCCAGGGTCTTGGGTTCAAAAACATTTTTTTTTGAAACTTCTTTCTCTTGGTAAAAATACCAAACGAGTTCCAAAAATTGCATAAAAATACTCTAAAAATTTCTAAAAATCTCTAGAATTTTTCTATAGTATTTATAAATATTTTTGAATTATTTTTGGGGCTCAAAATGAGGAAATTTGGGTCGTTACAGAAAAAAAATGCTTGTGTAACACTTATAATAAAATTTTACTGAAAAGTTGTTAGTTAAGGGAGAAAGAGGACTTAAAAAGGAATATTTTTCTCCTAAGTTAAAAAGTCTAATGTATGGATGTCTTTGAAGGATGACTTTAGCCTGTTTTTAAACTTAGTTGTTTTATGAAAAAATACTTAATTAAATTTAGAAAAAAACTTAGCTAGATTTTAAAGGATTTTTGAAGCCAGATTATGTTTAAAGAAATTTGAAGTCTCATTATACTTAGCAAAAATCTTTTGAAAGCCATGAGTTAAATTTTGCAAGTAAAGAAATATGCTTTTAATACTTTTAGCTAAGTATAGAATGAATCTAAGAGGTAACTTAGAAAAGTATTTTAGCCAAAATTTATAAAGGTGGCTAAGTTTGAGAAAGTTAGAAAGTTGATAAATGAGTTACTTAGATAAGCCTTTTGCAAACATTGAATTTTGAAAAAGTAGGTTTAGTTTAAAAAGGTACTTAGCTTAAAGGCTTAATTTTGAAAAATAGGAGTAAGATCTTGTTAATTTTTAGGATGAAGAGGGAGTAGCTAAAAATTTAATTTAGGTTATTTATTCAGTTGGTCCTTAAGTCCAAGCATGAGTCAAGATAAATAGCATTCAAATTATCTAACTTGTCTTGATCAGGTATCAGAGCCCTAAAGTACAAGCACGCTTAACCTTAATATCCCCATTTCCTTCACCAACTGTCTAACCTTTAGCTACTTGCTTATTGCCTAATTTTCCACCTCACTCATTCTAGGTTTTCAGGCATGTTTAGCTTATGAGTGAGTGTGAGATAAAGTTAACTTTGTCAATAAAACTATTGAAGATTTACGTTTGAATTTCAAATGAGTAAATATTAAACTTTGAGACTACAGTAGAAATTAACTGGAGTTAACATTTGGAATCACAATTTTATAATAATATTTGAGAATTAAATATATTTTAAACCCTTTTAAATTAATTAATATTTTGAATATTATGAAATTAATTAAATGATTTTCATAGGAATTTTTAAAATGATTTTCAAAATAATTTTTAAAGGATTTTTTAAATGATTTTTTAAAGGATTTTTAAAAGAATTTTTAAAGGAATTTAAAATGATTTTCAAAGAAATTTTTAAAGGATTTTCAAAGGAATTTTTAAAATGATTTTCAAAATAATTTTTAAAGGATTTTCAAAGGAATTTTTAAAATGATTTTCAAAATAATTTTTTAAAATGAATTTTCAAAATAATTTTTAAAGGATTTTCAAAGGAATTTTTTTAAATGATTTTCAAAATAATTTTTAATGGATTTTCAAAGGAATTTTTAAAATGATTTTCAAAATAATTTTTTAAAATGAATTTTCAAAATAATTTTTAAAGGATTTTCAAAGGAAATTTTTAAAATGATTTTCAAAATAATTTTTAAAGGATTTTTTAAAAAAAATTTAAAATGATTTTCAAAATAATTTTTTAAAATGAATTTTCAAAATAATTTTTTAAAATGAATTTTCAAAATAATTTTTAAAGGATTTTCAAAGGAATTTTTTAAAATGATTTTCAAAATAATTTTTAAAGGATTTAAAGGAATTTTTAAATAATTTTGAAATCGATTTTAAAAAATTTTTAAATAATTTTGAAAATATTTTTAAATAATTTTGAAATTAATTTTGAAAAGATTTTTAAATAATTTTGAAATTGATTTTGAAAATATTTTTAAATAATTTTGAAATCGATTTTTAAAAAAAAAAATTAAATTAAGTTTGAAAAGATTTAAATAATTTTGAAATTAATTTTGAAATTAATTTTGAAAAGTTTAGTTAAACCCTAAACCCTAAATCCTAAACCCAAAACTCTAAACCTGGCCCATTTTTTCTAATCTTAATTACCCTGCTGGGTAGTCTACTCTTGTTTACCCATTTCGGGTAGATTAAGTTCAGTTACCCAATCGGGTAGTTTAGTTAGGGGTTCCAGCTATTCTGGATCCTCCTTCTAAATTTTTTATTTGATTTAAATTGAATTTTTGAATTTTGATTTAAGTTTGAATTTTGAATTTTTAATTTTTAATTTTAATTTAATTTCAAATTTTGAGTTTTAAATTTTATTTAATTTCAAATTTTTAATTTAATTTTGAATTTTGAATTTTTTTAATTTAATTTGGAATTTTAAATTTAATTTTGAATTTTTTTTTAATTTTTTAATTTAATTTCGAATTTTTAATTTAATTTCGAATTTTTAATTTAATTTTGAATTTTTTAATTTAATTTAATTTCAAATTTTTAATTTAATTTTGAATTTTTTTTTAAATTTAATTTCGTTTAATTTTAATGGTTTTTCTATTAACTCCCCCTAGATCATAACCTCTATATGGGCTATCGAGGTAGTATATTTGATCCTTCGGGATCCAATATTGACCAAGTCCAACTTGATTAATCAATTTGGACTTGGGGACCCATGCTTGAATTATGTTTCTATTATTTCTATTAACTAGAGACATATATGATTTATATTTTGTTTTGGTCTTAAATCCAAGTCCGGATTTGTTGTAAATGGCTCGCTGTTTTCCAAGAATTAGATCCAAATTCTTGGAACCCAAGGTGAACCGTTCCAACGTGTCTTTGAGTTCTTTAATCTGAGTTTTCAAATTAGAATTTTCTTCCTCAAGTTGTTGTACTTGAGTCGAACTTCCAATTTGAACTGGCTCAGTTAAAACACTCAAGTCAGTCGCTTCCTTAAGGGTTGTTACCTCCTTTTGAAGCAACTTAACCCGGACGTTGGATTTAGCCAACTTCTTTAATAAGTAAGGAACTAAATTTTCTGAATCATCTAAGCTAATACTAGAAATTAGAGCACTTACAGTGGTTTTGGGTCCTTCAGAAATGGATACGGATCCGTGGCTTAGCTCGGACTCGATGTCTGATTCGCTCTCGGTTTCTGAATCGGGCTCGAACTCGGACTCAGTTTCAACAACATGTGCTAGTACTGGTAGAGCGAGAAGGCTCGCTTGCTCTTCTTCGTCCAATTCGGATTCATCTGATGACTCGGACCAAGTTGCCTTCAGTGCTTTCTTCGTCTTGCTTGTTCCTGCAAATAACGCAACACCTTCCTCGGCCGGAATAGCATTAGTCTGCTCAAATAATTTGTTTATTAAAATATTCTTACCTATTTTCATATCAAGAATACCTTCGTGTAGCTCAATCAGATTCTCCCATAGCTCCTTGGCGCTTGAGAATGGGCCGGCGCGATTCAGCTCCTTATTCGTTAAACCACACTGAAGTATATACGTTGCTTTTGGGTTTGCTTCTACCTTTTTGATAAGGTTTGCGTCCCAGTTCTCGTACAGTAGTGGCTTGCCGACGCCATCAGTTGGCAGTTAAAGCCCGATTTTGATGATCATCCAGACTTCAAAGTGAGTCTGGAGATACGCCTCCATCCGGCCCTTCCAATATCTGAAATCATCTCCGGAGAAGAGCGGTGGGCGAGCAGTGTTGTAGCCTTCTTGTCGAGTCATTTTAGAAAGACAATCTCGCAAAATAAACACAATAAAGCTTGTTCCAAGACTTAGTCTTGGATTAGTAGTGCGGGAGAGAAATAAAGATAGTAATTCAGGAATTTCAAGAAAAAATAATAAAATAATATTAAAATAATATTACCACAAATTTTCGAAAACGCAATATTTCGCTAATTCAAACCAATGGTGAAATGATGAAAATTAATTTTTCAAAAACAGTTTTGGAGGGAAAAAAATGAAAGGCGTAAGATTTTATTGTTAACATATACAAACAACAAATCCATGAAAAAATGCTTGAATGGTGGTTGCACCAGTTCAAAGTGACCCCGCTCTGATACCAATTGTTGGATCGAAACGCGCTAGAGGGGGGGTGAATAGCGCTCGCGGCTATTGTGTTCGATTATCGGAATCGAAAAAAAGATTCGTTCAGAAATTAAAGCATCGGAAATGAAATAAAGAGACACAGACACGAAGGATTTTACTTCGTTCGGAGCCTGTGACGACTCCTACTCGAAGGCCCACAATCGTTGATCGCTTTCGATGGGCAACAACTATAAGCACAATTATTACAAACTAAGTATTACAATAAGTGCGTTAAATAAATCTATACCGATGACGAAAAATGAGATCTCGGAGCTCTGGGTCGTCGGGCACGAGTAGCAGCACTTCGAAACTTCTTTTGGAGCAGCACGTGGCAAGAGAATCACTTGTAATCAGATGTGTTGACGTACTGCTCGAAACCCCCTTATAAAGGGTGTTCAAGGCGCCTTGGAAGCCTCCGAAGGCGCCTCCATACTGCTGAGTCACCCGCGTGGATCAAGCTTGAACTGGTCGAAGTTCATCTGCTCAAGGCGCCTTATTCCCCATTCAAGGCGCCTTCCAAGGCGCCTTATGACTCCTTCAAGGCGCCTCCCAAGGTGTTTCGCAGCCAGCTCCAGCTTTGCACCCGAGGCGCCTCCAAGCTCCATGGAGGCGCCTTGGACACTGTTCATCCGAGGAAAGACTTTATTATTTTGTACCTGCAAGACATGTTAGTCCCAAACAATACCCTGCAACACAAAGTTAGCACATAAAGTCATAAATAAGGTAACAAAATATTATCGATAGTCATCAGACTATCCGGGTCTGACTTCAGATTTCCGTCCGGAAACCCTAGGTCGACCCGACGCCTACTGTTCCCTCTACGGGGAACGCGTCCTCACCTACTCCACTCAGGAGATTTACCTGTTGCCAGTGCGATCCTCCAGATCGACTAGACTTTTCTCAGCACTCGACGCTTCCAGACTTTCTGCTGGACATCCGCTTCCCGGCTAGTCCAGTCTTTCACCTGGTTCGCGACACCAGGACTTTCCACCTAGGGTTATCACCCCCTAGGACTTTTGCCTGAAGCCATCGACCTGCCAAGACTTTCCGCATAGGGTTACCACCCCCTATGACCTAGGGTTACCGCCCCTTAGGGTTTTCTCTTTGCCTAACCGCAGCTAGGACTTTTCTCCACCTAGGGTTACCGCCCCCTAGGACCTAGGGTTACCACCCCCTAGGGTTTTCACCTGCCTAACGCAGTTAGGACTTTCCTGAAACACTCATTCAACATGTTAGATAACAACAAGACTTAACTTTGAACTCTTTGCCATTATCAAAACTTGGGTTCGATCGTCGGATGCTTCCCGCACCAACACCTCCAAAGACAAGTCAAGAACCAAACTTGAACCTGAAGGTGAGTCTGACCAAGACCCAGAAGATGAAGAATACCTAGTGAACTTGATAAGAAAAATGTTCACCGGGAGCAAGAAGAACTTCTGCAGAAATGACCTGCAGAAGATCGACTCCACCACCGATCCTAACAACAAAAAGACGACCTGCTTCGGATGTAACAAGAATGAGCACTACAAGAACGAGTGCCCAAAGTTGAAGAACGACAAAAGCAAGAAGAAAGCACTTAAGGCGAAGTGGGATGAATCATCTTCGGATGAATCGAACGCCGAAGAATAGAAGCACCGAAGTTACCTCGCGTTGATGGCCTACGAATCAAAATCGGAAGGCAAATCGAAAGACGGGTTCGAACCCGAATCAAGCCACGAGTCCATACTCATTTCTAAAGGTTCTGATGAGGTATACCTTAATTTAAGAAAAAACAAATTTCAAAATCATTGCATGCTTAAATAAAAAATTAACCGAAAATGAAAATCAAAATAAAATGCTCCTTGAGGAAAATCAACACCTCAAGGAACAGATCAAAAATTCTAATCTAAATTAAGTTGTAAAACTTGAGGAGAAAAACTCAACATTAAAAATTGAAATTAACAAACTTAAAGGGTTGTTAGAAAATTTTACAACTAGATCTAAAAACTTGGATCTAATCCTTAAAAATCAAAAAGATGTATACAACAAATCTGGGCTTGGATCCAAGTCCATCTCAATAAATAAATCATTCATATCGCTCGTAACTCAAATTAAAACACAAACTAAAGCTTGGGTTTCAAAAGCATGTCTAACCACGCAAGTAAGAATTAACCAATACTATATATCCAAAAACAAAATATATTATGTAAAATCAAATAACCCAAATCAAAGTCCAAAACATAAAACTAAATCAACTAAACCAAAGACAAATCATAGAAAAAACTACAGAACCAATTCAAACCCAAACTGTCATCAAATCTATTATAATTACAAAAGTAACCGACATAAACCCAATACTAAAACTTAAGAAATCCATATCAATAATTCAGGGGGAGGCTCCAAACTAGTTGGCACCTCCAAAAATAACCTACCCGGTAAGATAATTAGGATTAGAGTAAAAAGGGACAAAAGTTTAACTTAACCTATGGTACTGGTGAAGTTTTAGATAATAATAGGTTAGGAAAGCTCTGTCTATGCATGACTAGAAAGATATGACTTCGACCTGGTGCATTTGGCTTAGTGGAACTAAATGAAGCTACCCCTTATGAATCCCAACTAGTTAGACCAAGGTTTTGTACTAAGTTCAGTGGATGAGACTATTTGGAAAACCTCGAAGGCATGATTACTCTAATGATGTCCAGGTGACTCACTATAACCTAGAAGTTTATCCAAAGAATGCATATTTATTGAATCTAAAGCTAAACCCGAATCTAACACAAGTTTAAACCAAACCCTGAAATTGAACTTAACTCATCTAACAAAATTATAGGATTCCCTGATTGAAAACATAGATCGGATGAGATGACTAAGAAATTAAAATTAAATTAAACTTAAAATCAAAAATTAAAAACTTAAAATTAAATAAAACTTAAAATTAAAAATTAAATTAAACTTATAATTAAACTAAACTTAAAGTTAAAAAATAAATTAAACTTAAACTTAAAAAATTAAATAAAAATTAAATTAAACTTAAAATTAAAAATTAAATAAAACTTAAAATTAAAATATCAAATTAAACTTTAAATTAAAAATTAAATAAAACTTAAAATTAAAAATTAAAAATTAAACTTAAAATTAAAAATTAAATTAAACTTAAAATTAAATTAAACTTAAACTTAAAATTAAAATTAAAAATTAAATTAAACTTAAAATTAAAATTAAAATTAACTTAAAATTAAAATTAACTTAAAATAAAATTAATCTTAACTCCTACCTATTGTAGGAAACCAAGTGGATATTGGGCAGTGGTTGGTCCAAACACACGACTGGGGATTACACCAAATTCACTCAACTAACCTATAAAAGCTTAGAAACAGTTGCCTTTGGAAACAATGGCAAACTCAAGGTAAATGGGATAGGTAATATTGAACTCAAAACTGATTTCATTGTTAAGAAATTACTTGTTGAAAAACCCAAATACAACCTTCTTAGTATAAGTCAATTGTGTGATTCTGGATATAAGATTAGGTTTCATTCCTCTGAATGTTTAATTAAGCACTTAGATAAACCTACTATAAACCTAAAAGAGTTTAGAAAGGACAATATCTATGTAATTAACCTAACCTCTTTCTCACTTAAGTGTTACTTAACACAAAAAGAAGAAATCTGGTTATGACATAGAAGAATATCACACACAAACTTTAGGAATCTAAGTAAATTAAATGGATTAGTTAGAGGCCTACCAAAATTACCTAACTTAGACTCAACAATCTGTAATACTTGTCAACAAATAAAACAAACAAAATCTACTCACAAATCAATTAATTAACTTCAAACAGATTCAATACTAGAACTATTGCACTTAGATCTATTTGATTCCCATGGGGTCAAATCAATAAATGGAAGCCTATATTGCCTAGTAATAATAGATGACTATTCTAGATTCACCTGGGTAAAATTCTTAAAAAATAAAGATGAAAATTTGAAATCTTTACTAATTTTTTCAAATAAGTTAAAAATGAAAAAGACCTAAAAATTAAAAGAATTAGAAGTGACAACGGAAGTGAATTTAAAAATCATAACTTTAACCAACTTTATCTTGAAAATGATTACCATCACGAATATTCATGTCCTAAAACACCTCAACAACATGGAATAGTAGAAAGAAAGAATAGAACTCTACTTGAAGCCTCTAGGACAATGCTAAATGAGAATAACCTACCAAAATACTTCTGGGCAGAAGCTGTTAGCACACCTACTATGTACAAAACCAAACCACAATAAATAAAACTCATAATAAAATTTTATTTGAAATATATTATAACAAACAACCTAATATTAAATACTTTAAAGTATTTAAATGCTCAACCTACATACTAAATATAATAGAATACTTAGGAAAATTTACATCAAAAATAGAAAATGAGATCTTTATAGGATACTCATTGAATAGTAGAGTTTATAGAATATATAATAAAATTACACTAAGAATTGAAGAAACCTCAAATGTAAAATTTAAAGAGTCTAACCAAAACTTAGAACAAACCCAGATTCAACCAATTGATTTTGTTCAAAGTAACATTAGTCAAGGGGAAGCCAGTGAAAATCTAAGTCGAGAAGATCTAAGAAGATCAACCTCAAATGAATGAACCTACTAGAACCATAAGGGTCAACCCAAATCATCCAATTGATCAAATAATTGGTGACCCAGACCTAAGAGTTCAGACTAGGTCATCCTTCAGAAACTTAAGTCAGATATCCTTAATCTCAAAAATTGAACCCAAAATAATAGTTGAATCTTTACTTGACCCAGACTGGATTATAGCTATGCAATAAGAGTTAGCCCAATTTGAGAGAAACGAAGTCTGGGACTTAGTACCACCATCTAAAATAAAAAGATAATAGAAACAAAATGGGTATTCGGAAATAAATTAAGTGAAAATGGAGAGATTATTAGAAACAAGGCTAGACTAGTTGCTAAAGGGTTTAGTCAAGTAGAAGAACTTAACTATGATGAAACATATGTCCCAATAGCCAGACTAGAGTCCATTAGAATGCTACTTAGCTATGCAACCCTTAAAGGATTTAAACTTTATCAAATGGATGTAAAATCCATCTTTTTAAGTGGGCTAATAAAAGAGGAAGTTTATGTAGGTCAGCCACCTAGGTTTGAGAGTTTAAATCATCCTGACCATGTATTTAAACTTAAGAAAGTCTTATATGGTCTTAAACAAGTACCTAGGGCATGGTATGAAAGGTTATCCTCTTACCTAATTTCCAAAGGGTTCAACCAAGGACAAATTGACCCAACGCTATTTGTCAAATCAATCAACTAAGATATTTTTATAGCTTAAATATATGTAGATGATATAATTTTTGGGTCAACCAATTTAGAATTTTATAAGAATTTATAATCTTAATGGAACAAGAATTTGAAATGAGCTTAGTAAGTAAACTAACTTACTTTTTAGGGTTACAAATTAAATAAACAAATGAAGGTAATTACATTTATTAACAAAAATATATTAAGGAATTACTTGAAAATTTTGGAATGGAAAATACTAAAGAAATAAAGATAACACAACCTTAGATGATGTAATGACCCGCCTTCTAACTACTAGGCTGTAAGGCGAATCGCTACAGTTGTACTGTACTAACTGTGCGGAAAACTGATCTAATTTAAACTTTTCTACTAATTGATGACTGTTCTTAGTTCTACATGTGCTAAAGGATGTAATCTGAGGAACACAAAGCGTATCCTACATCCCCCATGGACTAGAAGTTGATCTACTGAGTTTCTTGGTCGAAACTGAGCTTCCCAATCGATCCAAACTGAACTGGATCGATTGCTTTCCGTTGGATCGATCCACGGATCGATCCAGGCTGCTACTGGCACGGATGAACACCCTGGATCGGTCAGCTGACCGATCCAGAAGCTGCATCGCTTCAGTATGCTACTGGATCGGTCTCCCGACCGATCCAGACCGATCCAGGAACCTGGAATTCTCCCGGGACGCTACTGTATCGCGCTGGATCGGTCGGCTGACCGATCCAGGAGGATACAGTAGCGTACTGTATCCGTCTGGATCGGTCGGCTGACCGATCCAGTGGCACTACTCAGGCCTTGATCGGTCTGGAGACTGATCAGAGTTCTGATTTCGCCCGAGAACTCTGATTTCAGCACTGCTCGTGCCAAAACCTCATACAACAACTACCTAATGCATAATAAACTATTCTAATAACATGTAGTAACAATTCTAAACTGGTTCATGGCATTTTACTCACTAAAACACATTTTAACAACTTAAAGTGCATGGAAGTATAAATTTCTAAAAGTTCTAATTGTTTAAACTTGTTAAGGTTCAAGAGTGCATAAAACATGAAAACTAGAACTAATAAATTGCAAAGTGCTAAAGTAAATGCTAGATCCCCAGAGGGTCTTTTATTCCAGTTCCTGCCACACACACCATCTTTACATTGCCCTCCAGCTTCCTCTGCTAGTCCATTTTCCTTTTACCTGTATCTGCAGTATAAGGAAAATAGTATCTATAAGCTAAAAAGCTTACTAAGAAACCATCTACCTCACTAAATCATGCACACGATGCAAATATGCTTTTAAATCATGCTGTTTGAAAAACATACTGAATATGCAAGCATGGCATAGCATGGTATCATACAAAGCACGGCATAACATAAGCTGAACATAAAATAAAACTGATCATAACATGTCTAGAACTGTATATGAAGCTATCATATTTAACAACTGAAATAAGCTGAGCTGATACAAAAGTGAGCTAAGCTGAAGCTGAGCTAATACTGAATTCCATTATGTTTTAAAACTGATTTGGAAAAACTATTATATTTAATAGATAAAAATATTAAACATGCTGCTGTAGGGCCCTGGCAACTGTACTTGCTGTGCGCGCATCCCTAACTAGACCCGGGATTGCAAGTTCCGAATCTAGTAGGGTTTACTAGGTTAGCTGAACCTAGGGACGACTATGGGAGTCCAACCCAGTGGATATCTAATCCAGTACAGTGCCGCTGCTGAAAGTAAAATACTGAAATGCTAAATAGCTGAATATAGGTTATCTGAACCTAGAACTAGGTTGTCTGAACCTAGAGGCGACTGTGGGAGCCCACCCATTGGACATCTAGTCCCATAAAGCTGAAATAAAAGTGATATGCTGGTTTAAATGCTTCCATGCATTTAACTATGCTGTTAAAACTGTCTAATGTTGCGCTAACCATTTTATCGAACACCAAGTGTGCTCCAACTCTCCTCTCTAATAGGGGGAACACCTCTAGGCACCCGACGACGTCTAGAACCTCTATCTGAAGAGGAAAAACACGTCCGGCCCATCCAGAGATACTCAACTAACCCCTAAGTCTGCGAAGAGAATTAAATACACTCTAGATATTGATAAAAACTACATAACACTAAATTATAAGCATGCAATCAAACGAGAGCTACTTATACTGCAGGTGAGGGGTTTCTTACCTCCTATTCGTAATTTCTTACGATTTTATTCGTAGAATTCCGGTGGAGATGATTTTCTCGACGATCCGCTCACGTCTTCGCGTTCCTCTCGCGGAGAAGAACCTTTTTCGTGTTGGAGTCGTCGCCGGAAGATGTTCCCTTGGCCCTTGGGGCTTGGTGTGTCGTGCGTGAGGAAGAGGAGAAGAAGGGAGAGGCGGCCGTGATGTTGGGTCTCGGCGTGAGGGTTTTGGAGAGGGAGGGTTGCCGAACCAAAACTTAAACCAAACCAACTTAAGTTCTTAATTTATATTAAGTGGGTAACTAGGCCCAACTTAAATATAAATATAAATGTTTCCCTTCTCTTTCAGCACGGCCCTGCTGGGTTCACTGGTTTCTAACATTATCCGCAAACCATAGGTCTCGGGTTCGATTCCCGCCTAAGCTATTTTGCGGTTCTAATTATTTTTGCTACTTCCGCTACTCGGAAAATTCCGAAAAAATATCTAAAAATTCCAGAAAAATCATAGAATATTTCTAAATTAGTTTTGAGAATTTTTCGGGCGTTACAATCCCCCATACCTTATAAAAAGTTCGTCCTCGAACTTAGAATAATTCTGGGTACTTCTGTCTCATGCTGGCTTCTGTCTCCCATGTTGCCTCTTCTGCTGTGTGACTGTGCCAAATGACTTTGACTAATGGTACTTCCTTGTTCCGCAATTTCTTAACTGCTCGGTCTATTATCTGAATAGGCCGACTATCATAGCTGAGGTCTTCGCGGATCTGTACCGACTGGGGCTCAATCACCTGGGTGGCATCTGGGGTATGCTTCTTCAGCATAGAGACATGAAATACATTGTGGACAGCTGACATTTCCTGGGGTAGCTCTAGCTCATATGCTACCTTGCCCACTCTTCTGCTGATAAGGTATGGTCCCACATATCGGGGACTTAGCTTGCCCTTCTTCCCAAAACGCATTACTCCCTTCATGGGAGCTACTCTGAGGAACACTGAATCCCCAACTGAAAACTCTAAGGGTCTGCGCCGTGTATCAGCATAGCTTTTCTGGCGGCTCTGAGCTGTCTCTATCCTCTGGCGGATCTGCTGTATAGCTGCTGTGGTATCTGCTACTAGATCTGTCTGAAGCTCTAGTTCCTTCTGTTCACCACTCTCATACCAGCAGATTGGAGATCTACACCTCCACCCATAGAGAGCCTCGTAAGGTGCCATGCCGATAGTGGCCTGATAGCTATTGTTGTATGCAAATTCTGCTAAGCTCAGATATTTGCACCAACTTCCCTTGAAATCTAGGGCACACGCTCGGAGCATATCTTCGAGTACCTGGTTTACTCGCTCTGTCTGACCATCTGTCTGTGGATGGAATGCTGTGCTGAACTTTAACTTCGTGCCCAATGCTGACTGTACACACTCCCAGAAGTGTGATGTAAATCTGCTGTCTCTGTCTGAAATAATGGTACGTGGGACTCCATGAAGTCTGACGATCTCCTGGAGATACAACTGAGCTAGCTTCTCCATGGAGTAGGATATCTTGATAGCTAAAAAGTGGGCTGATTTAGTCAACCTGTCGACTATTACCCAGATAGCGTCAAAACCATTCGTGGTCCTGGGCAGTCCCACTATGAAGTCCATAGAGATATCCTCCCACTTCCACTCTGGAATCTGTATAGGCGGTCTCTGGTGTTTCGCCTTGACCCTCGACAGGTGAGGCGGATGCTAACATATCTGGCGATGTCTCTCTTCATCCCGGCACCAAAACATTTCTTCTGGTCTTGATACATTTTGGTGGAACTGGATGCATCATAAGGAGTTCTGTGAGCCTCATCTAAAATCATCTCCGTAGCTCCTCCCGATCTGGAACACAGTGTCATCACCAAAATACAACACCCCTCTATCGAACACTCAATTCTCTCTGTCTCTGCTAACCCTTGCTTGATTTTCTGAATTTCAGGGTCCTGCTCCTGCGCTGACTGAATATCACCAAGCAAGGTAGACTCTAAGGTCATAGTAGAGAGCTGTCCAACGATGAGTTCAAGACCGAAATCTACGATCTCCTTCTGTAGGGTTGGTGACATGGCTGCTAGAGATAATAAGGTAGCACTGGACTTCCTGCTAAGTGCATCTGCTACCTTATTTGCTTTCCCTGGATGGTAGAGGATGTCTATATCGTAGTCTTTGACCAGCTCTAACCATCTGCGCTGTCGCATATTCAGATCCTTCTGAGTGAAGAAGTACTTCAGACTCTGATGATCTGTATATACTCTGCACTGAGCTCCATATAAGTAATGTCTCCAAATTTTGAGGGCGAACACTACTGCTGCAAGCTCAAGGTCATGAGTAGGATAATTCTTCTCATAATCCTTGAGTTGTCTGGAGGTATAGGCGATCACCTTGCCGTTTTGCATCAGCACTGCTCCTAGTCCCAACTTAAAGGCATCACTATAGATGTCAAAGCTGCTGGTGTTGTCTGGTAGAGCCAAAATGGGAGCACTGGTCAATCTCCTTTTAGCTCATTGTTCTCATCCTCCATCCGAAATTTCTTGTTCTTCTGGTAAGAGTCATCGGGGGAGGCTATCTGGAGTCTTCTACAAACTTTCGTAATATCCTGCTAATCCCGAGCTCCCGATTTGTTGGCGTTCTTAGGTCTCTTCCAGTTCTTACCGCTTCTATCTTGCTGGGATCTACCATAATACCATCCTTTGAGATGATGTGACCCAGGAAGGACACCTGATCTAACCAAAATTCACATTTCGTGAACTTGGCGTATAGCTGGTTCTGCTGAAGGGTTTGCAATACTAGTTTCAAGTGCTCTGAATGTTCTTCCTGAGTTCCTGAATAGATAAGAATGTCATCGATAAACACAATAACAAACTTATCTAAATACTCCCTGAATACTCTGTTCATGAGATCCATGAATGTAGCTGGAGCATTGGTCACGCCAAAGGGCATGACTACGAACTCGTAGTGTCCGTATCTAGTTCTGAAGGCTGTCTTCGGTATGTCCCCTTCTTTGACCTTCACCTGATGATAACCTGATCTGAGATCTATCTTAGAGAACACTGCTGCTCCCTTCAGCTGGTCGAACAGATCATCGATTCTGGGAAGGGGATACCTGTTCTTGATCGTGACTTGGTTCAGTGATCTGTAGTCTATACACAGTCGCATGCTTCCATCCTTCTTCTTCACGAACAATACAGGCGCTCCCCATGGCGAGTGACTCGGGCGTATGAAACTCTTGTCGAGCAGCTCCTGTAGTTGCTCCTGAAGTTCCTTCAGTTCTGCTGGAGCCATGCGATAAGGCGCTTTGGAGATAGGATTTGTACCGGGAATGAGCTCTATCTCAAAGTCAATCTCCCTGTCTGGTGCTAAGCCTGGTAACTCTTCAGGGAAGACTGCTGGGTAGTCACATACGACTCGAACCTCTGCTAGCTGTTGGTTCTTGTCCTAGCTGACGTTGACTACATGTGCTAGGAATCTTGTACATCCTGAATCCAGTAGCTTCTGTGCTTTCATAGCTGAGAGAAACTTCTTGGCCTTTCTCTTTGGTTCCCCGCTGTATTCAAATTGCACTGCCGCTTCAGGTTGGAAGATGACTTTCTGTTTACGGCACTCTATGGTAGCACCGTACTTGATCAGAAAGTCCATTCCAAAGATAACGTCATAGTCGGTCATCTCTAGCACTATCAGATCACAAAAGAGCTCTCTGTCTGCTATAATGACCGGCACTGCTCTGAGCCAATGCGTGGATGCCATGATCTCTCCTGAAGGTAGTGCCGTCAAAAACTGACCACTGAGTACTTCTGAGGGTATTTCTAACTTTTCAGAGAACATCCTGGCTATATATGAATGGGTTGCCCCAGTATCAAATAGAACAGTAGCACTATACTGAAAAATGCTAATCTGACCTGTGACAACTGTCGAGGCATTGGCTACGTCCTCTCTGGTGAGTGAGTAGATCCTCGCATTCGCCATAGCTGGAGGGGCTTCTAATCCGTGGACCTTCCAGAGCGGTCTGCATCTGATATAACTGAGCTGACTGGCCTGCATACTGAATCTGCTGTGGCTGAGGAAGACCGGTCTTGTTCGGGCACTGCTTAGCCATGTGCCCTTCTTGTCCACATTCAAAACATCCTCGTGTGCCCTTGCGACAACCCCCTGGGTGGAATTTCCCACAAGTAGCACACTTTGGATAACTGGGTCGTTTGCTAGATGGTCCTCCTTTTGGGTCACTTCCTGATCTACGCTTGCTGTTGGAGTTTCCTTTCCAGTTAGAGCTGTGGCCTTGCTGTTTTTGAGTGTGAGAGTTTCCTTGGCCTTTGGACTCTGAGGAGACTTGCTTTTGCTGCTTTATGCTGTTCTGGTAATGCTCCGTGGTCAAGGCACTGCTTACTAGCTCCTCTGTGGTTTGTGGCCTATGTATGCCACCAGCCACGTTCACTGCTATCTTTGGCCTCAGCATCTTGAGCATCAACCGGATTCGTTCCTTCTCTGTGCTGACTAGCTCTGGGCACAGACGAGCCAACCTGTTGAATTTCTTCACGGCTTCCTCAACTGAAAGGTTGCCCTGACGAAACTCAGTGAACTCGTCGTAGTGGCGGTTCGTAACCCGTATGTGGAAGAACTCCTTGAAGAACTCCTTCTCGAAGTCATCCCATGACATCTGGTTCACTGGGCGCTTCATTCTGATTCTCTCCCACCACATGCGTGCGTCTCCTGTCAGGCAGAAGGAGGCACACTTCACCTTCTCGTGTTCTGGCCAGTCCAGAAGCTCCATCGTGCTCTCCAGTGTTTTGAACCAGGCTTGTGCATCCCATGGTTCACTAGTGCCTGAGAAGTTCTCTGGCTTGACCCGCTGCCACTGGATCAGATAGGCTTCCTTTCTTGGCTCAGCTGCTGGGGCTGCTGGTGCTGGTGCTGGTGCTGGTGCTGTAGGCTGAGCTGGTGGAACCTCTAAGACTACTGGAGTCGTCAGATTTGGTTCCGGGGTAACTGTGGGGGTACTCTGCTGATTAGCCTTTAAGGTGGCTATTTCCTGTTGCTGTTCAGCTAGCTGCTGCTGTAACTGAGCCACTAATGCTGTAAGGTCAGGAGGAGGCACTGAACTGCCTGCCTCTTGCTGGGGTTCAGCCGCTAATGCTTTCTTAGCTGGACGTCCTCGTACCATTTTCTAAATAGCAGAGAATACATATATATATAACTAGGCTATCATGTTATAGTTAACTACTGGTAACATGTTAAATACTATTACTGTAAACATGATTTAATTAACTACCAACATGAGAGCAAACATAAAAGCACATATAACTGATATGAAAGCTGAAAACAAAACTGAGTGAGAGATGTTCTTACTTGGAAGCTGTAGGCACAATGCTGATGTGTGTGTAGGAAGTATGGAACACTGCTCTGATACCACTCTGTAACGACCCGCCTTCTAACTACTAGGCTGTAAGGCGAATCGCTACAGTTGTACTGTACTGACTGTGCGGAAAACTGATCTAATTTAAACTTTTCTACTAATTGATGACTGTTCTTGGTTCTACATGTGCTAAAGGATGTAATCTGAGGAACACAAAGCGTATCCTACATCCCCCATCGACTAGAAGTTGATCTACTGAGTTTCTTGGTCGAAACTGAGCTTCCCAATCGATCCAAACTGAACTGGATCGATTGCTTTCCGTTGGATCGATCCAGGCTGCTACTGGCACGGATGAACACCCTGGATCGGTCAGCTGACCGATCCAGAAGCTGCATCGCTTCTGTATGCTGCTGGATCGGTCTCCCGACCGATCCAGGAGTACACTGATCGGTCTGTAGACCGATCCAGTGGCTCACTGATCGGTCGGCAGACCGATCAGTGAGTTTCTGAACCCACTGTTCGCCGCTGGATCGGTCGGCCGACCGATCCATAAACGACGCCAACTTTCTGTTCGCGCCTGGATCGGTCAGCTGACCGATCAGTGACACGAACCAGCTCTGATCGGTCTGCGGACCGATCAGGAGTTTCTGATTTCGAATCAGAAACTCTGATTTCAGCACTGCTTCGTGCCAAAACCTCATACAACAACTACCTAATGCATAATAAACTATTCTAATAACATGTAGTAACAATTCTAAACTGGTTCATGGCATTTTACTCACTAAAACACATTTTAACAACTTAAAGTGCATGGAAGTATAAATTTCTAAAAGTTCTAATTGTTTAAACTTGCTAAGGTTCAAGAGTGCATAAAACATGAAAACTAGAACTAATAAATTGCAAAGTGCTAAAGTAAATGCTAGATCCCCAGAGGGTCTTTTATTCCAGTTCCTGCCACACACACCATCTTTGCATTGCCCTCCACTTCTAGTCCATTTTCCTTTTACCTGTATCTGCAGTATAAGGAAAATAGTATCTATAAGCTAAAAAGCTTAGTAAGAAACCATCTACCTCACTAAATCATGCACACGATGCAAATATGCTTTTAAATCATGCTGTTTGAAAAACATACTGAATATGCAAGCATGGCATGGCATGGTATCATACAAAGCATGGCATAACATAAGCTGAACATAAAATAAAACTGATCATAACATGTCTAGAACTGTATATGAAGCTATCATATTTAACAACTGAAATAAGCTGAGCTGATACAAAAGTGAGCTAAGCTGAAGCTGAGCTAATACTGAATTCCATTATGTTTTAAAACTGATTTGGAAAAACTATTATATTTAATAGATAAAAATACTAAACATGCTGCTGTAGGGCCCTGGCAACTGTACTTGCTGTGCGCGCATCCCTAACTAGACCCGGGATTGCAAGTTCCGAATCTAGTAGGGTTTACTAGGTTAGCTGAACCTAGGGACGACTATGGGAGTCCAACCCAGTGGATATCTAATCCAGTACAGTGCCGCTGCTGAAAGTAAAATACTGAAATGCTAATTAGCTGAATATAGGTTATCTGAACCTAGAACTAGGTTGTCTGAACCTAGAGGCGACTGTGGGAGTCCACCCATTGGACATCTAGTCCCATAAAGTTGAAATAAAACTGATATGCTAGTTTAAATGCTTCCATGCATTTAACTATGCTGTTAAAACTGTCTAATGTTGCGCTAACCATTTTATCGAACACCTAGTGTGCTCCAACTCTCCTCTCTAATAGGGGGAACTCCTCTAGGCACCCGACGACGTCTAGAACCTCTATCTGAAGAGGAAAAACGCGTCCGGCCCATCCAGAGATACTCAACTAACCCCTAAGTCTGCGAAGAGAATTAAATACACTCTAGATATCGATAAAAACTACATAACACTAAATTATAAGCATGCAATCAAATGAGAGCTACTTATACTGCAGGTGAGGGGTTTCTTACCTCCTATTCGTAATTTCTTACGATTCTATTCGTAGAATTCCGGTGGAGATGATTTTCTCGACGATCCGCTCACGTCTTCGCGTTCCTCTCGCGGAGAAGAACCTTTTTCGTGTTGGAGTCGTCGCCGGAAGATGTTCCCTTGGCCCTTGGGGCTTGGTGTGCCGTGCGTGAGGAAGAGGAGAAGAAGGGAGAGGCGGCCGTGATGTTGGGTCTCGGCGTGAGGGTTTTGGAGAGGGAGGGTTGTCGAACCAAAACTTAAACCAAACCAACTTAAGTTCTTAATTTATATTAAGTGGGTAACTAGGCCCAACTTAAATATAAATATAAATGTTTCCCTTCTCTTTCAGCACGGCCCTGCTGGGTTCACTGGTTTCTAACATTATCCGCAAACCATAGGTCTCGGGTTCGATTCCCGCCTAAGCTATTTTGCGGTTCTAATTATTTTTGCTACTTCCGCTACTCGGAAAATTCCGGAAAAATATCTAAAAATTCCAGAAAAATCATAGAATATTTCTAAATTAGTTTTGAGAATTTTTCGAGCGTTACAGATGATGATCTAAATGGAAAACTAGTTGACCTAAAATACTATAGGAGTATCATAGGTAATCTTCTATACTTAACTGCAAGTTGACCTGATATTTTATTTGCAGTTAGTATGTGTGCTAGATTGATTAATGTCAAAAAAAATTTTAGATATCTCAAAGGAACATCAAATGTAGAAATCTGGTATCCTAGAACATCCAATTTTGAACTCATAGGCTACTCTGACTCAGACTATGCTAGCTATAAACTGGACAATAAAAGTACAAATGGTGGGTGTCAGCTACTTGGTCCATCACTTGTCAGCTAGTTTAATAGGAAGTAACAATGTGTTACCTTATCTACTACTGAGGAGAATATATAGCTATAGGAGAAAGTTGGTCTGGGTGCCCAGAAGGGATTCCGGCGCTCGGAAGAGGTCCAGGTTCTCGGAATGCCCAAAATCAATCTCGTCGTCAGCTTGGAGCACGTTAATTGGATAACTGACATCACGGTCCAGGCACTCGGAAGGGATCCAGGTGCCCGGAACTGCCTATATAAGCAGCCTTCCACTAGGAGCACAAAACACAACTTCTCTCTGCAACTGCTTTCTTGCGCGCTACTCCAAAGATGCGCCTGCGATGCTGTGAAGCTTCTCCGACAACCTGCAACTCAGTTTTCATTTTCCTTATTGTCGATAACTTTATTTTATAGTTCTTGTACTTATTGTGTAACTCTTTTGCAAACTATTAGTGTATTGCCCAATGAAAGTACTCTCACGTGCGGGTCTTGAAGTAGGAGTCGACGAAGGTTCCGAACCAAGTAAAATTTGACGTGTTAGCATTGTTTTCGTTATTATTTTTTGCTGCGTACTTTGACTCGATAACAATTTTTCAATGATCGTTATTCACCCCCCCCCCCTCTAGCATTCTTTTCGATCCAACAAGTATGGCTATGTGCATCTCATACAACATTAGTTTGAATCCTTTGAAAAGTTCAAAGAATTCAAGAATGAAGTACAAAACTAACTTGATAAGTGTATTAAGATACTTCGATCAGATTGAGGTGAAGAATACCTTAGATAAGAGTTTCATGACCATCTCGTTGTGTTTGGGATCAAATCTCAACTCACTCCACCTGAAATACCGTAGTGAAATGATGTATCAGAGAGGAGAATGTTGGTGCAACATCCCTCAGGTCAAGGTTGACCTGGTTGACCAAGCTTGAGTCTTGGTTTGGGTTTTGATGTTTGACAATGCAAGGTTGATTGAAGAAGAGTCAAGTAGGTCAAGGATGACCGGATACTTGACTGGGAAGTCCTAGCGAGTGAAGCTAGGCAGGAGGAAAATCCTGGTGAGTGAAGCCAGGTGAGAGACCTAGTGAGTGAAGCTAGGCAATTGGGAAAGTCCTGGTGAGTGAAGTCAGGTGAAAGACCTAGTGAGTGAAGCTAGGCAATTGGGAAAGTCCTGGTGAGTGAAGCCAGGCAAGAGAAATCCAAATGGGTCAAGGTTGACCAGACATTTGATGAGAATCCAAGTAGGTCAAAGGGATTGACCGAATACTTGGCACGAGAAAGAAAAGTCCAAGTAGGTCAGAGGGACTGACCGGATACTTGGCAAGAAGAGAAAAGTCCAAGTGGGTCAAAGGGATTGACCAGACACTTGGTGAGAGAGTCCTAGCCGGTCAAGGGTGACCGGATGCTAGGTCTTATGTACCAACAAGTCATGGTTGACTAGATGTTGGTTTAGGGGGCTTTAGACTTGGTTTTGGACAAAAACCAAGGTTTGGATTGATCCGTCGATTGATCCAGCAGGTTTGGATTGATCCGTGGATTGATCCAGCAGGTTTGGATTGATCCGTGGATCGATCCAGCAGATCTGGATCGATCAGTGGATCGATCTAGAAGATCCGGATCGATCCGCCGATCGATCCGGTGAGTCCCCGCGAACAGAACCCCTCTGGATCGATCCGTGGATCGATCCGTGGATCGATTGGGACGCTGCTGCTTCGCGCGATAAGCGCTGGATCGATCCGTGGATCGATCCAGGCATTTTTCCAGAGCACAGAGGCGCTCTGGATCGATCCGTGGATCGATCCAAAGCCTCCCCGATCGATTGGGAGCAATCCAATCGATTGGGATTCGACCGTTGGCGTCGTTTATAGCTGTTGGCGTGCGATTCCTTCAGCATCTCTTCACCGATTCAACTCAGATCTTCACCAGCTCCTCCACAGCTCTCTCCAAGCTCGAGATCACCAGTTCTTGAAGGATCTTGGAAGTTCTCCAAGTCAAGAGGCGGATCTATTGCAAGAGGAAGAAGTTAGGGTTAAGGTTTTTATTGCACATTTTGTAAGCTTTTGCTTATCTTGTATTTCCCTTTCTTCTTCTTGTATTGAGAGGGTTGTAGGGCTTCTCCGCCTTTGGTAGTTACCATAAAGGAGTGTTATTCATAGTGGAGGGTGTGTGTGTTGGTGTGGATCCTTGGATTAGTCACCTCTTGTGAGGTGGATACCAAGTAAACCAACCGTGTTAGCATTGTGTGATTGTTTCTTTGTATTTCCGCTGCACATCTTTGAAGGAACAAGCACCGCCGAGCACCGAGCGAACGCGACGAGCTATTCACCCCCCCCCCCTCTAGCTACTTTTGGTCCTAACAAGTGGTATCAGAGCGAGGTCGCTCTTCACCGGAATCATCGCCGGAAGGGTCAAGCATAACAAGAAGAGCTAGAGGGTGAAGAAGTTGAAGCAAAATTGTCAAAGTCAAAGAAATTCAAAAGCTCAACTTCTACAATGGAATTCCGAGATGGGCTCGGATTCGACACGAGGGTGGCTCCACCATACACTTCCACGAGCTTCGATTCTTGGAAATCAAGAATCGAAAATTTTCTTATGATGGACATAGAGCAATGGTTTGCTCTTATGGAAGGCTTCAAGACTCCAACAAACTCAAAGGGCAAAGTTCTCAAGAGGAGCAAGTGGAGTCAAGAGCAAGTCCAAAGGTGCGAGGCCAATGACAAAGTGACCAAGCTTTTGGTAAATTTATTGCCAAGCACCATCCTTTGCAAAATTGAAGAATTTGAAGATGCAAAGGAATTGTGGAGTAAATTGGCCAAGCTTCATGAAGAGATCCCCTCCACTGTACAAGAGCAAGAAGAATCCAGAGAGGGTGACTCTTTGGAGCAAGACCAAGAGGAGGACTCCAAGGTTGAGAGATGCTCAACCTCCGAAGAAGAAGTCCAAGAAGAAGCTTCATCTTCAAGGGAGTGCAATGAAGAGAACAAGGAGGGAGCATACTCCTTGTTCCATGTACAAGATGATGAAGCCTCCACCTCTAGGATTGAGGGGGAGTGTAGATCAATGAACCCGGAGCAAGAAGAGGCCTCCACATCCGGGTCAAGTGAAGAAGAAGAAGATGGTGCCACCTCCAAAATTCAAGAAATATCAAATGGAGGAGCAAGTGCCATCCCTACACAAGAAGGTATAAATGCCTCGATTAAAAATAAAAATCATATAATATGTTTTGAGTGTAGGGAAAGTGGCCACTACAAGAGCAAGTGTCCCAACTTGGCCAAGAAGAAGGGTCAAGTGACACAAAAGGGCAAGGAGAAGCCCAAGGAGACTACCCCCGGGACAAAGAAGAGCAAGGAGCACATTGTGTGCTTCTTGTGTCAACAAAAAGGGCATTACCGAAGTAAATGCCCCAAGAGGAAGAAGATGGTCAAGGCTCAAGGAGGCACTAGCCAAGGGGGAGCCTCCAAGGTAAAGAAGAAGGTAACATTTATTGAGCCTACCCCTTTACGTTATGGTAAAAAGCATGATAGTTCAAATTTTTATCATTTTAATGCAATTTACCATAAGAATAGAAAGCATGAGGGCATTAAGGAAAAGCATGTGGCCCTACATGCGAAGACTACCCAACCTAAGGTTAGGAAGGTAGATAGACATTTGGGCAAAAACACTAAGGATAATAGATACAAGCCCAAGAATAAAAATGCTCATGGATCAAATGAAAAATCAAATACTAAGGACTTAGTAAGGGAAAATCAAGTCTTGAGGTCAAGACTTGATATATTAGAAAAGACCCTAAAAAGATTGGAAAATATCCTATTAGGGTAAAATGAGCATAACCTAGGTTTAGGGGTACAAAAGCCATCCAATGACCATAGAGGTTTGGGATACAAACCCAAAGCTAAAAAGGATGTGCCTAGTTATCATAGGGTTCCATATAGTTATGGAACAAACCCTAAGTCTAGGGGTCAAGTCAAGGATACAAGGGAAGATATCCCTAGAAGTATCTTTGCAACCAAAGTGACTAAGACTTCTAAGAAGTCTAAGAAAGTCACCAACAAGGTCACAAGGGAGGCTATCCCTAGAGTTGACCTAGAAAAGGTGACCAAGGCTTCTAAGAAGCCAAACAAGGTCACTAGGAAGGTATCTAGGGAAGTTATCCCTAGTGAATACCTAGAGCATCCAAGGAGCACCAATAGGTGTTGGGTTCCTAGGAGCATTTTCTCTACCCCATAAATGGGTTAGAGAGTGTCAACTCTAAGTGAAAGGGTAGTTAACCCAATCATGAAGAAATTGACACTCAAGGAGCATTTTCAAGGTTTTTGTTAACCTTTGAAAATGAAATTGAATTATTATTTACTCCTTGAAAGAGTAAAATGTGCCTAATGGTGAAAAATTGATTTTATCTTAAAATGGCATAAATTGGGAAAACCTAGAGAAATACCAAGTTGGGATTTTGGTATTCTCTTAGAAATTTAAGGCAATCCGGGCCTTGATTTATGTGATTATTCTTGAGGAAAAATGGAATATGCCAACATTTGAGGATATGCTTAATTTTTAAGTGGCATAAACAAATCAAGAGAAACAGAAATGTCAATTTAGATTTTGGCATTTCTTTGAAGCATTTAGGGCAATCTAGGTTTAACGTTTTAAGTTAAAACAAGTGGGGTTAGCTAAGTGGGTAAGGATACTTAGAAAGGTAATTTAGGTATATTTTATTTATGCTGAATCTTGTCATGATTGTTTGCCCATTATATGTCATGACATCATGTTTATTTTTGCACTCATACCTTATTATGAAAATACAAAAATATCATGTCATGTCATACATACATCATATAATTATAGGAATCTTTCTTTTGAAAGTTATTTCATTTTGATGTATGCCAATAGCATAATCATGCATTAAGTTTAATTCCTTGTAATTAAGGACAAATGGCATTTAACAACACTTATTAACAAGTGACATCCTGGGTGGATGTCTAATATCTCTAAAATGCCTAGATAGATATGCATGATCCCTAGAATAGGGCAAAACCAAATTTTACATCTCACAAAGACCTATAAGATGACTTGTATGTGTTTTATCCACAATAGATACAAGTGAGATGTTAGGATGATGAACAAAACTCAACATGTTGATTTAGTGCATTCTTTTGAGTTTTAGGTTCATCAAAACACATAGTTATGTGTTTTCCCATCATTGGGAAAGCTAATGTACAAGTCATGTGCATTAAGCCCAAGGAATGTGATGGGATATTGGTTTTGAAAATTATTTTAAAAGACTTTTGGAAAACCTTGGTGAAGGCTATCTTTTGATAGTAATCATCATTGAATAGTTAGACACAAACTTGAAGAAAACGTTAAAGTTTTAGCAAGTTTTCAAGCTTGTGTCAATCTTTGAAAATATGATATATTTTCATAGAAAACTATTTTTCCATGATAAAGTATGCCCTAAATAATGTCTACACGAAATTTCATGATTTTTGGATTTTTGTAGAATTTTCTAGGGGTTTCTGAAGTTGGCTGAATTTGAAATTCAGCAACTATCAGAGCTCGGATCGATCCATGGATCGATTGAAGTGTCTGAATCGATCAGTGGATCGATTCAGAAGGCAATTCTAGCGAGCAGAAGCTCGCTGGATCGATCAGCCGATCGATCCAAGAATACTGAATCGATCGGTGGATCGATTCAGCAGGGTTCAATCGATTGGAACCCAACTCCAATCGATCAAAGATGCTGATTTTGGCTGGGAAAGCTTATTTTCAGTATTTTGAACCTATTTTAGTCTAGGTAACCATTCCAAACCCCTGAAAATACATTTGTATACATAAAAAAGGGTGTTTTCGTGTGGAAAACAAGGATGGATTGGTTAAGGAAGGCTAAGTTGAAGTTTAGGTTGAGGTTTGTTTCAAATTTTGAATATTTGAACCTCAAAACTTCTAAAATTGGGTTTCCTAAAGTTTTGGGGATTCCAAGTCATTGTTGGTGCAATGATAGAAGTTACCACCATGTCTTTATGGGGAGGGACTCTTTAACGACATGAAAATTATTTTTCATGAACCTTGGAAGGTGGTCAACCTTTCGTTAAGAACATGCTCAAGGTTGAGCGTTTGAACTTTAATGGGGAGTGGATATCCTCATTGTTCAAGTGGCTTCAAGTGGATAATGCTCAAGGATGGGCATTTGCCTACATTGGGGGAGAATGTAGGGTTAAGGTTAATGAAGGGTATGGGACCTTCATTATCGTGTTGATCACAACGAGTGAAGTTGTGAACAACGATGAGCAACTCTTCAGGGGGAGAGTTTTCAACAAGTGAATTTGTTGATATGTGCCCAAAAATGGGACATGGTTTGATGTGTGCCAATAGGGGGAGAATGAAAGGGAGTAAGTTAGGCTTTCATTACCTAGAGGGAGTTTGCCCTCTTAGGGGGAGAATGAAGGGCTTAACTTATGTATTCATTACCTAGTGGCATGAAGAAGGTTTAGGCTATGGGATTAGCCTAACTTACATGTGGTATTGTAAGTGATAGTGTTGGTATTGTCAAACATCAAAAAGGGGGAGATTGTTGGTGCAACATCCCTCAGGTCAAGGTTGACCTGGTTGACCAAGCTTGAGTCTTGGTTTGGGTTTCGATGTTTGACAATGCAAGGTTGATTGAAGAAGAGTCAAGTAGGTCAAGGATGACCGGATACTTGACTGGGAAGTCCTAGTGAGTGAAGCTAGGCAGGAGGAAAATCCTGGTGAGTGAAGCCAGGTGAGAGACCTAGTGAGTGAAGCTAGGCAATTGGGAAAGTCCTAGTGAGTGAAGCCAGGTGAAAGACCTAGTGAGTGAAGCTAGGCAACTGGGAAAGTCCTGGTGAGTGAAACCAGGCAAGAGAAATCCAAATGGGTCAAGGTTGACCAGACATTTGGTGAGAATCCAAGTAGGTCAAAGGGATTGACCGGATACTTGGCACGAGAAAGAAAAGTCCAAGTAGGTCAGAGGGACTGACCGGATACTTGGCAAGAAGAGAAAAGTCCAAGTGTGTCAAAGGGATTGACCAGACACTTGGTGAGAGAGTCCTAGCCGGTCAAGGGTGACCGGATGCTAGGTCTTATGTACCAACAAGTCATGGTTGACTAGATGTTGGTTTAGGGGGCTTTAGACTTGGTTTTGGAAAAAAACCTGAGTTGGATTGATCAGCCGATCGATTGGATGATGCCGGATTGATCCGCTAATCGATTGGGTGATCCTGCAACAAGTTTCTCCGGATCGATCAGTGGATCGATCGGGGAGAAGATATCGATCAGACAGAATGGCTCTGGATCGATCGATCGATCGATTCAGAGGTCCCAATCGATCGGGATCGATTGGGAGTCGCGATTCTATGTCGATAAGGCTTGGATTACAGAGGCGCTCTGGATCGATCGGGATCGATCCAAAGCCTCCCCGATCGATTGGGAGCAATCCAATCGATTGGGATTCGACCGTTGGCGTCGTTTATAGCCATTGTCGAGCGATTTCTTCGCCATCTCTTCACCGATTCAACTCGGATCTTCACAGCAGCTTCTCCCAAGCTCGAGATCACCAGTTCTTGAAGGATCTTGGAAGTTCTCCAAGTCAAGAGGCGGATCTATTGCAAGAGGAAGAAGTTAGGGTTAAGGTTTTTATTGCACATCTTGTAAGCTTTTGCTTATCTTGTATTTCCCTTTCTTCTTCTTGTATTGAGAGGGTTGTAGGGCTTCTCCGCCTTTGGTAGTTACCATAAAGGAGTGTTATTCATAGTGGAGGGTGTGTGTGTTGGTGTGGATCCTTGGATTAGTCACCTCTTGTGAGGTGGATACCAAGTAAACCAACCGTGTTAGCGTTGTGTGATTGTTTCTTTGTATTTCCGCTGCACATCTTTGAAGGAACAAGCACCGCCGAGCACCGACCCGCCACCCCCCCCTCTAGCTACTTTTGGTCCTAACAGAGAAATCATACCTTACTAGATATAATACGATCAATGATGAGTTATACAGATCTTCCTGCTTCTTTCTAGGGATATGCTCTAGAGATGGCTACTTTCGCACTTAATCGTGTTCCATCTAAGGTAGTCATAAAGACACCATATACGATATGGACTAGGAATAGTTTCAAAATATCTTTTATGAAGATTTGGGGTTGTGGAACTTATGTTCGATGTCAAGTCTTAGAGAAACTAGGATCCAAATCTGATAAGTGTTATTTTGTAGGATATCCTAAGGAAATGAAGGGATATTACGTTTATAATCCTACACAAGACAAAATGTTTGTTGCTAGAAATGATATTTTTCTAGAAAGGAAATTTGTTTCTAGAAGAGTTAGTGGGAGCAAAGTCGATCTCGAAAAAATTTGAGATACACAACTTAGTATTGAGGCCTTGATGAAAATTGAAATGCACCGCAAAGTGTTGTGGATCATGAATCTATTACACGACAAGAAGTTGTGGAGTAACAACTTGTTCGAGTAGCACAAGCTCTACGCAGATCTGATAGGATACGTCGTCAACCTGAGAAATATTTTTTTCTCTTGTCTGACCACGGTGATGTATTACTTATTGATCTTAATGAGCCTACATCCTATCAAGAAGTTGTAATGAGCCCAGATTCTGAGAAATAGCTAGAGACAATGAGGTCTGAAATGGAATCCATGTACATTAACCAAGTATGTAATTTGGTTGATCTACCTGAAGGGATTAAATCCATTGGGTGTAAGTGGGTCATTAAGAGAAAGACTGACATGGATGTTATATACATAACTATAAGGGGTGATTGGTAGTTAAAGGATACAAGCAGATTCATGGTATAGATTATGATGAAATATTTTTACTAGTTGCGATTCTTATGTCTATTTGGATCATACTTGCTATTGTAGCTTACCATGATTATGAGATCTGGCAAATAGATGTCAAAACTGTATTTCTGAATGAAAATCTACTCAAGGATATGTACATGATACAATCTAAGGGGGTTTAGATCCAAAGGACACTGGAAAGGGTTGTAAGTTGCAAAGGTCCATTTATGGTTTAATGCAAGCTTCTAGAAGCTAGAATCTTCGATTTGATGATGCAATCAAATCATTTGATTTCATAAAAAATAAAGATAAATCTTGTGTCTACAAAAGGGTTAGTGGGAGTATATTCATCTTTCTCATCTTGTATGTAGATGACATACTACTCATTGGAATGTAGGTTGCTACTCGGAAAACCTAGTGGTTCCACTGTACAAAAATTTTGTACAAAGGTCTGAACCTTTTCCTAGCTACCATGTGTTCTTTTAAATTAAATTTTGGATCGCCTGCGGAACTTAACACGTTTGATCCAAAACTTAATATATTCGTTCTTTTAGGTTTTGCCTTGGGTCTCCTGCGGAACTTAACACGTTCGACCCAAATCACCTTAAGTTATTAATTCCATTAAATATTAATTTCCATAATTGGTTCCTAGTACTGACGTGGTGAGGCACATGGCCTTCTTGGATATGGGAGCAACCACCACCGACTAGACAAAACCTTTTATGGAAAGCTAATATTTAATTTCCTAAAATAACTTTAGGTTAACCGAAAAGAACAATCAAATCACAAGGGGAAAAAAAACAAAAGAACACAACATCGAAAAACATATTCGAAATACTAGAATCGCATGCCTCTTGTATTTGGTATTATTTCCAAAAATAACTAGTATGATGCGGAAAGAAAAATTACTAGTTATACCTTTTAGAAAGACCTCTTGATCTTCTACCGTATTCCTCTTCTAACCTCGGACGTTGTGTGGGCAACGATCTTCCGAGATGAGAAACCACCAAAGCACCTTCTCCTTTCTTCAAATTTCGGCCAAGCACAAAGCTTCCAAAAGATGAAGATCTTTTCCACCAACCAAGCTCCAAGGGATATAAGCTTTCTCTCCTTCTTCCTCAAGCTAGATCCGGCCACCAATTAAAACTCCATGAGCATGAAGAGGTTCGGCCACAAAGAGAAGAAGAAGAGAAGAAGGAAGGGTCGGCCACACCACCAAGGAAAAGAAGGAGAAAATAGAATAGAGTCGTAAGCCTTGAATCCTTCTCTACCCCCTCTTTTATAATCCTTGGTCTTGGCAAATAAGGAAAATTTAATAAAAACTTCCTTAATTCTTTAGTGAATGAAAAGGAAAATTTATTTAATTAAAACAATTTTTTCTTTTCAAAATTCAATGGCCGGCCACAACAATAAACTTCCAAGCTAATAAAATTTTAAACACCAATTAAAACTTCCTTATTTGCTTCCGGAAATTTATAAAATTTCTCCAATAATTTTTATCCCTTCATGATTGGTTTATAAAAAGGAAATTTAATAAATTAAAATCTTTCTTTTAACATGTGGATAAAAAGAAAGTTATCTCTAAAAATTAAAATCTCTTTTAATCTACAAATAAGGAAAGATATCAAATCTTTTCTTAATCTTTTGTAGAAACTTATAAAAGAGAATATTTAATTTTAAACTCTCTTTTAAATCATGAACATGGTTAAAAAGGAAAGTTTTCTTAAAATTTAAAATCCTCCTTTAAACAACAAATAAGGAAAGATTTCAAATTTTAAACTCTCTTTTAAACATGTAGATGATTTACAAATAAGGAAAGTTTTTACCAAAAATTAAAATCATCCTTTTAAACTACAAATAAGGAAAGAGATTAATCTCTTCTCTTAATCTTTTGTAGAAAGTTATAAAAGGAAATTTTAAATTTTTAAACTCTCTTTTAAAATCATGATATCCACATAAGAAATAATTTTAATAAAAATCCTTTTTAATATTCTAGTGGTCGGCCACCTAAGCTTGGGACCCAAGCTTTGGCCGGCCACCTACATGACTCATCCACTTGATCTTGGTCGGCCCTAGCTTGGGTTCCAAGCTAGCTTGGCCGGCCCCATTGGATGGGTAAGAAGGTGGGTATGCGGTCAGTATAAATCTCTATATACTAGAGGCTACGATAGGGACCGAGAGGAGGAATTGGTTTTGGTCTCCCGATGAAATTAAGCATCCCGTGTTCGCCCCGAACACACAACTTAATTTCATCAATAATAATTCATTCCACTAAAGAACTATTATTGAACTACCGCACCAATCCCAAATTACATTTTGGGCTCCTTATTATGAGTGTGTTAGTCTCCCTGTGTTTAAGATAACAAATGTCCACTAATTAAGTAAGTTACTGACAACTCGCTTAATTAATATCTAGCTCCAAGAGTAGTACCACTCAACTTCATCATCATGTCGGACTAAGTCCACCTGCAGGATTTAACATGACAATCCTTATGAGCTCCTCTTGGGGACATTCTCAACCTAGATCACTAGGACACAGTTTCCTTCTATAATCAACAACACACACTATAAGTGATATCATTTCCCAACTTATCGGGCTTATTGATATATCGAACTAAATCTCACCCATTGATAAATTAAAGAAATAAATATCAAATATATGTGCTTGTTATTATATTAGGATTAAGAGCACACACTTCCATAATAATTGAGGTTTTTGTTCCTTTATAAAGTCAGTATAAAAGGAATGACCTCAAATGGTCCTACTCAATACACTCTAAGTGTACTAGTGTAATTATATAGTTAAGATAAACTAATACCTAATTACACTACGACCTTCCAATGGTTTGTTCCTTTCCATCTTGGTCGTGAGCTACTGTTTATAATTTATAAGGAATCGATAACATGATCTTCTGTATGTGACACCACACACCATGTTATCTACAATATAAATTAATTGAGCAACTACATTTATCATAAATGTAGACATTTGACCAATGTGATTCTTATTTCTAGATAAATGTTTATACCAAAACCTAGGCTTTTAGTATACACTCTAACATGGAAATGATATCCTTATCCTATAGTCTATGAAAATTTCACTTGAGAATATTTCTTAATAAAAGATTTAGGTGAAGAAGCTTATATTTTAGGCATCAAGATCAATAGAAATCGATCCAAGAGATTGCTTAACCTAAGTCAGAGTATATAGATTGGCAAGGTGCTTAATCATTTTGCTATACAGAATTCTAAAATGGATTCCTACCAATGTCACATGGTGTGAGCCTTTTAAAGGCTCAATGCCCCTCTTCTAAGGAAGAAAGGGATAGCATGGATTAGATTTCTTATTCTTCTGCTATAGGGTCTATCATGTACATCATGCTTTATACTCGATGTCTCGTATGCATTAAGTATGATGAGCATATACCAGTTAGATCCAAGTGAAGGTTACTGGATAATAGTCAAGAATATTCTTAAGTACTTGTAAAGAACGAAAGATTATTTATTAATATTTGGAGGTGATGAGGAGCTCACCGTAAAGGGTTATAGCGATGCAAGGTTCCAAACTGATAAGGATGATTGTAGATCGCAGTTAGGATATGCATTTTACTTAAATGGTGGTGTTGAGTATTAGATACTATGACAGGTCCATATCACTTAAGAGATCATCGATAGAGGAGATGTGAGACTATGTAGAGTATCGACCGATTCTAATATTGCGGATCCTTTGTCCAAGGCTTTTGCACAGAGAAAGCATGATGGTCACACTAGGTCATTGGATATAGATATTTCAATAATTGACAATAGTGTCATAAGAAGATTGTTAGTATTAGCTCTAAGAGTTAATCAAGAGATGATTGACTTAAGATATATTGTGTCATATTTATTAATAAAAGGCAATGTTATTATATTTACTTCAGATCGGCGTCAGATGAATAAGTATAATAATGTCATAGGGTAGTAGGTTCTAGTCTATAACATATATATATATATATATATATATATATATATATACACACACACACACACACACACTATTATAGACTATTCCTAGTCAAACACTAATATACAAGGATAATATTAGTGCGTTGAGACTGACATGTAGGTCAATTGATGACTTAACCTCTTAAGTTATGAATATAAGATATCAATTTGACATATAGGTATATATTAGAGAATATGTACTGAATTGACTGCCATGAAAATGTTTCATGGATCGTTATATAAATGTCATAAATATTCTCATAGTGACTATTGATATGAATAGTCCTTAGACCTAAAGTCACTATGGTTCCCTACATAAGGAGTTGTGTACTTTGGTATCGGCAAACATTACATGTAACAAGGTGGACTATAAAGTAGATCACTGGGTATGCAATACGTTATTCGAAGGGATGTGAGTGATGTAGATGAGATCTAACCCTTCCATATGATAGAAGTGATATCTATGAGCCCCTTGATTAAATAGGACACAAGAATGTATGGTTATGCCCAAATTAGTCAATATGAGATATTGAATAAGTGTGTCTACTTAAGGATTAAGAAACATAAAGATTGATAAGAGGATGACACAGTCTATGCTTCATCGATCAATCTAGATATCAAAGATAGAAGTACTAAGTTATACAAGATAATAGACACAAACATGTTAGCTCGGATCTCGACATTCTCATCACTTGGGTAGGAATGATGCATTGCTAGATGTCACTCATTGCTTATGTATCTAAAATGGTTTTAGATATATTATCAACATTACGAGAATCTATTGGATCACACACAAAGAATATGTTGTTTTAGAGATGGGTTTATTTTAGTTTGACTAAAATACTATGGACCTTAAGAATAATGGGTTAATCCAAAGTGTTGGTGTCATCTTTGTAGTGATTGGCACTAGTGCATGCGGGAGATTATATTGTTAGTATTAGCCCTAGGAGCCAATTATAAGATGATTAGGTTTATTGGGTTAATAGATATGAATTGACTTATTGGATTAATGGTTAATCCAATATGTTAAAATTTAACTCATTAAAGATAATTAATAGAAATTAATTATGCATTGAAGAAGGAATACCAAAAGGCATGAAACTCTTGGTATTCATTGGATAAATATAAAAACCTTTTGAGTGAAATTTTTAAATGAGATTGATCATCTTCTTCCTCATTTTCTTCTTCTTAGGTGAACCTCCTAAAGTGGCTAGCACCATGAAGATGGTTTTTCTCCGAATTTGAGTTCGTGCCACCAACGCGATATGTGTTCATGTAGATATTGTAGATGTGTGGATGTTCTAATCATGTTAAGATCTATATCCAAATTAAAGTTGCTATCGAAAGTATCGGTCACATAACAAAGATAAGTATTTTATCTTATAAATAGTATTTTATCTTATAAAGTAATAATAATGAGTATACTCTATTCACGAGAATCGATAAAGAAATATTTTTTTTAATTAGGTTATGTATTAATTAAGATCACCAAAATTAAGTTTGAAGGGGCATAGAGCCATGGTAAAATTATTAGTGTGAGATCGAGTTCGATTTATAAATTAGTCTTTTAAAGTACAAAATAAGATTATATATAATATATATTTCTCTAAATTCCGTGCAGATGGATCTTCCTACATCTGACTACCCAACTACTGTTTTATATTAAAAGCTTCAATTTTTATCGTCATCAAAATGGACACGTCCTTCAACAAGAAACTAAATTTGAGCCGCATAATAGGATGCTGGACTATCCGTGACGGATGTTCTTAGGAATAGATCCAGGAATTAGAGGTGGATTATATTAATCCTGAATTGATTCTGCTAAGGATATTGCAGAAGAGATCTAAGTTTATTTTGCATAAACACATCATCATCTTGTATCTTCCTATATTTTATAAGATTTTAAATTTTTATTGAATGGATTTTAAATTGTTGAGTTAATTTAATTTTAGACGTTAGAAAATTTGGGAACTATGATGGAAACTTGGACGTTAACACCACCGTTAGAGAGTGTATAGCTGACGGTTACATAAAGATAGTCGGTCCTCGAGTGCGGCATGAGGCTATGCTCTAGTGTCTCACACAGGATCTCAATCGCAATTGCTTGTCTCCAGCACTAATGTAAGGATACACCGTACATAGAGGCCATATCGATTCGGTCATGGCAATTGCGCCCGACGACGATTCTATCGATGACTATACCTCCAGGGCAAGAACCTACGGAGAGAGTGGTCGTAGTTGTGAGCAGTAATAAAAAAAGGGCATGAATATGAGTAAAAGAGACGGAAAGGGATGCAATATTATTGAGGAGGACGGGCAGAAGACGATGAGCATAATTAATTAATTAGAAAGTTATTCTTCGTATATTTAATTTATATTTTTATATTTTTATAATAAAATTAGTATATTGTTTAGACGGTTTAGATGGAATTTTGTAAGGAATGTTTTAAAAAGATATTTATTGTTTAAAAAATAATTAGAACTTGTCTTCTTTGATTCGATGGTATTTATTATTTAATCGAGCAGGTCGATGTAAGAAAATGAATTAGGGAACATTTCAAAGTCTCGACCTTGACGGAGAAATGCATGTGTCGTTTTATTAATCATATATTTGGGCTGGGCTATAGCACAGTCCAGTCCATACATAAATCCGTATTTTTTTTATTTAGGTTGATGTTCAATAAAAAAAATTTTATAGGGTTTAATTGATCATATTGGTAAGTGTTATCTAATTCATTATTTTTTTATTTTTTTTTTGATGAAGTTCATTTTATTAGCTGTCATTCATACAGAAATACAACAAAACATACAGAAATAGTCCTCCAAATTCACAGAAATTATACAACCCAAGGAGAGTGTTCAATCCAGGGATGAAACAAATCAAAAAATCTAAAACGAATCAAATTTTGCACATGAAGGAAAATATGCTCAGAGTTAGGAGTTTGTCCCTTAAAAATAACATCATTGCGCTCTCTCCAAATCCAATATACAGTAGAGCAGAAAGCAGCTCGACGAATCTGAGAGCGTCTGGACTTAGAAGAAGCATGCCTGGAAAACCAACTGACTTCTCTATTCCAACGTAAAGGGGCTCTTTGGATAGAACAAGAATGTAGTATCTTAGTCCAAACCATAGCTGAAAGTGGACAATCGAAAAAAAGATGAGGGATAGTCTCCCTATGAATACCACACAAACTGCAAAGATCAGAGGAGGTGACCCCCCATCTGAGCAGTCTAGAACGAGTAGCAAGTCTCCCCTTAATTGCAAGCCAAGCAATAAAACTACATTTAGGGACATGAGAAGAGCCCCAAATCAAATTATACCAAGTCACAACAGGCTTTTTAGGCCTGAAATATTCATATGCAGAAGCAATTGAGTATATGCCAGAAGTGGTAAGCTTCCAAGAAATAATGTCTGAATCATTAGAACAAGTAAGATGGGCAGTAATAAAGTCCCAAGCTTGAGCAGTAATAGAATCAATAGGATCAGGTAACTGCCAATGATTGTCATGCCAAACATCAGCAACATAAGCCGATTTAGAAATATTAGCATCAACAATACAGATAGATGGGAATTTCTCAATCAATGAAACACCCCGAAGCCATGGATCAGTCCAAAATTTGAAATGCATACCAGAACCAAGGCAGTAAGAAAACAAACCCTTAAACATAGAGCGAAGATCAAGAAGCTTCCTCCAACACCAACTGGCATCAGGGGGCTTGATTATCCCCCAATAACTCAAGGTTCGAAGCTTATTTGCCCTGATCCAAGCAGCCCATAAACTTTCATAAGAGGTTAAAAGAAACCATATATTTTTGCCTACTGCAGCACAGTTCCAGATTGACAGTGACTTAAGTCCCAAGCCTCCTTCTTTTTTAGGTAGACAAACATCATGCCAAGCAACAGGTCTAGATTTGGAATTGGAATTGCCATGCCAGAGAAAATCCCGACAAAGCCTGTCAATAGACTGAATAATCGATTTTGGAAGCATAAAAACAGAACACATATAGACATAGAGACTTTGTAAAACAGAAATCACCAATTGGATCCTACCCCCATAAGAGAGAAGACGAGAAGTCCAGCAAGTAATTCTAGCAGTGATTTTATGAATAATTTTGTCACAATGCTCTTTTTTCAGACCTGAGGATATTAAAGGAATCCCCAAATAAGTCACAGGGAGGGAACCTTCCTTGAAGTTTAACATGGTCAAGATTTCAGCTTTGATATGATCAGTAACACCAGAAAAGAAAACAAGACTTTTGCCCTTATTGATATGGAGCCCAGAAACTTGTTCAAAATGTTTAAGAATGGACATAACTTGAGTGACTGAGTTAAAACTACCGCGGCAGAATACCAACAAATCATCGGCAAAACAGAGATGAGTAATTTGAAGAGTACGACATCCAGGGTGAAACCCAAAGTCAGGTGGGATTAAATGGTGAAAACAGCGAGAAAGGTATTCTATAGCAATAACAAAAAGAAGAGGGGAAATAGGATCACCCTGTCTAACTCCCTTTTTCCCATGAAAGTAGCCCTCCAAACCCCCATTAATAACAATGGAAAAGGTGGCAGTTCTAACACATGTCATAACCCAATCGATAAATTGAGAAGGAAAACCTAGATTCAAAAGAGCTTCTTCTAAAAAATCCCATGACACTGAATCGAAGGCCTTCCGTAGATCTACTTTCAGAGTAAGCCTTGGGTTACCATTATTTCTATGATAGTTGTGTACAAATTCATGGGCCAATAAAATGTTGTCTGCTATTCTGCGACCTTTGACGAAAGCAGATTGGTTCAAAGCTATGATAGAGGGCATAACTTGAGACATTCTAGTAGCAAGGATTTTAGTAATGAGTTTATATATGATAGTGCAGCAAGCAATGGGCCTGTAATCAGTAAGGCCAGAAGGGTTGGGAGTTTTTGGAATAACCACAAGGGCAGTGGAATTGAATTGCTTCAATAGACGCCCAGTTCTGAAAAATTCATCAATTGCAGCAAAAACTGAAGGGCCAACAATATCTCATTCTTTTTTGAAAAAGTAAGCATTAAAACCATCCACACCAGGGGCTTTGTTACTTCCCATACCCATAAGAGTGGATTTGACCTCATCATAGCTTACTGGCCTACAAAGGTAGGTAGCTTGCTCAGAAGAAAGAAGCTTACCAGCCTGCCAAATAGAAGAATCAGAATATACTCGAGCATGAGACTCAACTCCCAATAAGTCCTCATAAAAGTCAATCATAGCACGAGAGATAGTAGGATGATCGGAACACATAGAGCCATCCTGAAGACGAAGAGATACAATGTTGTTTTTAGCATATCTAAGTTTAAGGGATTGATGAAAATATTTAGTGTTTTGGTCCCCCAACTTTAACCAATCAGCACGAGCTTTTTGTCTGAAATAGCTCTCTTCACAGAATTTTAGAGATCTATAATGAATAACCAAAGCTCGCTCTTGGTCTAAAAGATCTTGATCAAGAGGAGCTTGGTGAAGATTTGACTGCAAATGATCCAAAGAAGCTTTACAGTTAGCAACACGAACAGAGACATCCGAGAATTCTACTCTATTAAGAACACGGAGCTCCTTAGCTAGCAACTTGAGTTTAGACCAGAGCACAAACATATGAGAGCCAGAGATAGGGGATCTCCAAACTGCAGAAACAATCTGCTTGAAATGAGGATGAGTGGTCCACATATTAAAAAATTTAAAAGACGAGGCACGTCGAGGAATCAAATTCCTAATATGAACAATAAGAGGGGAATGGTCAGACAATCCTGGACTAATGACCTCATAATCAGACCCAGGAAACACATCTAACCAATCAGAATTGATTAAGCATCTATCCAACTTTCGCCAGATACGAGACTTGGCGTCCTGGTTGTTTGTCCAAGTGAAAAATGAACCATGGTTGCTGAGCTCAGAAAGACCGCACCTAAAAAGACAAGCCTCAAACTCAGATCCACAATTTGTTATATGGGCACCTCCAATTCTCTCAGAATTATTCAAAATGGCATTGAAATCTCCCTGCACTAGCCAAGCACCAGAAGTAGAAAGAGCAAGGTCAACTAGATCAGACCAAAGAACAGAACGCTCTATAGGGGAATTTGAGCCATATACAAGAGTCCACCAAAAAATTTTGGATCCCAAACAAGCTTTACAATGAAGAAACTGAGATGTAACCTTTTCCACAGTAAAAGTGATTTTTGAGCCATCAAAAAGTAATAAAATTCTACCTAGAGCATGCAAATGAAAATTATCAAGGCTGGACCAATTACACAATTTTAAACGAGTGAGGACTTTATCTTTTTTATCCGGCTTTATTTTTGTTTCAAGAAGTCCTAAAGCTATCAATTTATATTTTGTAACCAAAGGATACACCTCTGATTGCTTAAGGGGATCATTCAATCCCCTGACATTCCAGGAGCAAATCATTGACCCCTATCAGGGGGCTTTATAATTCTCCGTGGCCTACCTTCCCCAATGACACCAGTAGAAGGAGGGATAATGACAGGAGTAGAACCAGTTAAAGGAGCTGATACAATCACATCATTTTTAGAAGTGAGTGTCGATCCAGATTCACAATTACTAGACGAGGCTACAGTGGGTAAAGCAGCCTTACCCTTAACTGCAGCCATCTTAGCAGAAGAGATAGACATGGCAGCAATCTCGCAGGCAGAATTAGAGATAACAGAAGCAACAACATTTGTGGCAACAGGATTTGTAGCAACAGCTATAACAGGATGTTTAACTTTCTCCTTCCAGACTTGCTTAGATTTAGACAATGCAGAAGGACAAAGGTGCATATCATGGCCAAATTGTTTACAAATACTGCAAGGGATAGGCTTCCATTCATACATGACATTCTGGGTGAATTGGATACCAAACTCATCCTCAAGAATGATAGAATCAGGAAAGTCCCCAGCAATACACATATCAACCAAAATACGAGCAAAACCAAGCTTATCTCGTCTCAAGGTGCAAAGATCACAGAAAAGAGGCTTGCCTAGAATACTACCAATTCGACTAAGAATGTCCTTTGTCCAAAACTCCCAAGGAAGCAAGGGTAATTGAATCCAGATAGGAAGCTCCTGAATGTCACAAAGATCAAGCTTCATTCGAGGAATCCAAGCTTTAAGAATGAGAGGCCTACTATTAAAAAAGAAAGGACCATCATTAAGAACCCTATCTTTACTAGCATCAGAGTAAAATTGAAATAGAAAAAGATTATCCTTAATCTGAATCACCGAGGAAAGACCATATTGCTTCCATCGATTAAGAGCAAAATTCTCAATTTGCTTATAATGAGGAGAATACCCATAAACACTACCAATCAAAGCATGTTGCCACCGTTGAGTTTCCTCAAGAACTTCTGTAGAACGAAATTTCACCACACGAACACCGTTACTCACTGCAGGCGGGATATAAGAAAGATCACAACCTGGAGCACGAACACGATTCTGACGGAAAAGATCAACCCATTTGGAATTACCACCAGAAGAGACTCCATTTTTAGGTTCATTATTGATAGGAGCAGAAACCCTAACCTCAGGGTCAGAAGTCCTAAGATCAGGGAACTTTTCCAATGAAGGGCCCCTAGGACTGAGAGAAGGCCCAGGATCATGAGGAGATTTCTCAAACCCTAGCGCGGACAGATCTGGAACTACATCAGGGACGGGCACAATAACATCGCAAGTATCCTTCGAACATTGCTTTTTCCTCCCCATAGAGAATAGGATTCAGCGTAAAAGCAAAGCTAAAAGGCGCTGAGAAAAAGCATTATTATTATTATTATTATTATTATTATTTTAATTTGAGTATTAATTAAACCTCATGAACATTTTCAATAATCCCCTAAATCTGCTGACGATTAATAGAACACAGTACTATTCTGAAAATTACACTACTAATTATTGAATCCAGAACCTTTCATATATATATATATATATATATATATATATATATATATATATATATATATATATATAAATAAGATTTTGATAGGTTGCGGATGAAGTGATGTGGATTTCGTCTCCAATAATGATCAAGGTGTCTAGACATGAATGTAGGTGTCTCGATTTCTATAGTACTTTTTTTTAAAAAATATATTTTTTTAATTCTAGGATTAAGTTAATCAAATTTTATCTTTAGAAATTAGGAGTTGTGTTATAGTGTTTTATGTTAAAAAAAATAAAAATAAAAAATTTTAGGTGTTCATGAGGTATAATATATATATATATATATATTGGTTATTTAGAATTTAGGATTTAAAGAAAAAAAAAATAGAGATGACTGGATCAATTTCAGTCGCGCATTCCCCAAGGAATCATCCACAATATAAGTGTGTACATATATACGGTAAAATTAATATAATATAAAGGAACATGTAATTTTTTTTTAGTTTGGACCATATATCTAATTTACACTGATTAATATGATTGATTCGATCCTACATAAATTTATATTGATTATTAAAATAAATCAAAAAATATTCATAATGGACGACTTATCAATCCAATATTATTATATTAATTACATAGTAAAAAAATCATCTATTAATTTATTAAAGTTGAAACACCATACTCATGTATGAATTTACATTAGTTTAATGATTTTTTTTAAGGCACCTCCGAGTTTGAATCCGTAGAGGACTAAATTTCAAACAAATATTCTCCTTTTTAGTTTTTTACATTCCAACAAAATATATAAAGTTGGGAGTAGTTATTATTATTATTATTATTATTATTATTATTATTATTATTATTATTATTATTATTATTATTATTATGTACATTTAAAATCTTAGATCCCCACTGCATTATCTCAGGACACACGGCAAGGAATTAACATGCATTTTGCGTGCCAAGTTTTTTCCCAATGTACGGGGACGTGGTCCACCCATCAATCGTTGGCATGCATGTTTTCCTTGCCTTTGTTTGTCTCCATCGACGCAAAACGTCCAACACCTCGCGCTCGGCACTGCGCGACGCATTGGCATGTGATGCACGCTTTTGCTTGTTTAATTTGCTGAGCGGCAGACGATGCGCAGTCGCAGCGCAGCGTGTGGAGGAAGCAACAAGTCAAGCGTTTTAAATGAGGAATAACAAACTAAACAAGGCCAATTTATCATATAAAATATCGACTTTAACAAAAAAATAAAAATAAAAATACTCATCTAACTTTCATATTTACTAATAAAAGACTAACTGCTGGTCAATATTCAACGGTTGGATATTTTCTAACAAACTCAGTCGTATCTAATCATCCGTCTTTCAACGGTTACATAATTGTTTTTTATGTAAAAATAATTATTTTGCATAGAATACAATGTATTTTAAAAAGAAATCGCGTCGTAGTGTTGCGGTAACCTCACAGGGGATACGGCATCGCGCTGGCATTCGAATTTCTGCCGACTTATGCGGCGACCAGCTGACTGACCGCCCTGATCTCCTCCAATCTCAGGTTAAGTTAAATTTAAAACTCTCATTATCACCGTCAGATTAGAGTTCTAGGAGCCGATCGTACCGTTGGATCAACCTATGTGGAGACGTTCACAGGACTCAAAGGCCTTCCACCGGCAAGTCAAAATGGACCCCACGCCACTGCCAGCCGTCTCATGGGGCCACTGCTCCTTCCTTCATTACTATTTGCATTTGCATGATTTTATTATTATTATTAATTCATTCAGTCGTATCGATCTAAAATAGGAATGTTAATGGATCAGATTTAAATTGGATTTTATATCCTCTGTCTTTATATCCATCGGGTATAGAATCTATGATGGATATACTCATATCCGAATATCTTCTATAGTTATAATTTTTCTTTTTTCTATTCAACTATTATCATTTAACAAAAATATATTAAAATTAATAACCTATTAAAAATATATATATATATATATAATTAAAAAAAATAAATTAAACATCTATATAGTCTCCTCCTAATATCAACAAAAATAGTACATTGATTTTGGAAAAAGAAAATTTTCTTTAATATATGTATATATATTATTTAATCGGGTATTCTAGTCGGGTATTGGGTATTGATAGTCCCTCTATACCCTCCTCTATTCGGGTCGGATGTCGGATCCTCCATCGGATTCAGGTGAAATTGTCGTCCCTAATCTAAAGGACCTTTTAACTCGGTTTTAAAAAATAAATAGTTAAATAATTAGATGGATATTAGTTTATTGTTTATTTAAATAATATAAATAATCACTTAAAGACATATCCATATTTATTTAAAAAAATATTTTTAATTTTTAATATAATTTAATCATTATTTTAGGAGTAAAGTAGAGAAACATCTCCAATCAGAATTTGAATTTTACATACAATCTCTATTCATAAAAAATTTTGTTTCCACTCCCTGCATGCAAAGTTTTATTTGTTTCAATTCCTTCATGCAAATATTGTTACCTAATTGCCCCTCAGATTTTTTAGGTACAAAAGGTCCAAAAATAAGTATAATTCCTCTTAAAGTCAACACTTTACACTAGAATCGAGTGTATTTTCTATTAAATTGAGCATAGTTTTTTTACTATTTTAATATAATTTCTGCTAAATTCAATACTATTTAAAAAAAATCTAGTATATTTTATATCCAATTAAGTATCATTTAAAGAAAATCTAGTATATTTTCTATCCAATTGAGTATCATTTAAAAAAATATAGTATATTCGAGTATATTTTATATTAAAATTGCTCTTCATATTTTTAGGTATAAATAATCTAAAAATGAGTATAATTCCTATTAAATTCAGCACTTTAAACTAGAATAGGATATGTTTTGCAGGTTCGCCAGAGGTCCACGTTATCTTGGAGGTCATCCGGAGACAACATAGAGCGCCACGTCCCCAGCGGCCGTCGACTCGATTCTCGGATAGAATCAAATTGGCGCCGTCTGTGGGAACGCACCTGAATCCGAGCCGAGAAGATGGAGGAAGTTGGACGTTCACACACCGTGACGCTCTCTCCCGAAGAACTCGACGCACTCATCCAGGCGCGAACGGCAAAGATAATGGAGCAGCAGCAGAAGGCGCAAGCCACCTCGGCATCTGGCGGCTGAGCGGCGTTGGAAGACCGACCGGAGCAGTTTTCTACCTGGGCGCAGAATAAGGGGCAGACCGGCACGCCAGGAGAGGTGTCGCCCGCTCCAGTCTCATTCTATCGGGCTCTATTCCAAACTCCCTCCGAACTCGCCCAGGCCAACCAAGGGTCATCCGATGAGGCTCTCACTCAGGACGTTAAGAAGGGCAAGGTGCCTCGGACCAATGCTTCGCCCGAGCGAATCAATCGCCAGTTCTCAGAGGCAATTCTGCAGGATCCGCTCCCGAAGCACTATGCCCCTTTGGCAATTAGAGAGTACAATGGTGCGACTGGCCCAGACGACCATCTCGGTAAGTTTGATAACGCTGCTACTCTCCATCAATACACCGACGGAGTTAAGTGCCGAGTCTTCCTCACTACATTATCCGGCTCGGCGCAACGATGGTTCCGGAGACTGCCGGACGGGTCAATTCGGAGCTTCAAAGACTTCCGGACGACATTCCTCCACCACTTCGCTAGCAGCCAACGCTATCAGAAGACCAGCGTCAGCTTATTTTCTATGAAGCAAGGGTCGTAAGAGACCCTCCGAGCCAACATCGAACATTTCAACCAGGCAGCCATGGATATCTGATCCCTACGGTCTCATCCGAGACAATGATGCATGCCTTCACTCAGGGCTTAGTCGACGGAGATTTCTTCCGCTCGCTCATCCGAAAGCCGCCCCGCGACTATGACCACATGCTGAAGAAGGCAAACGAATATATCAACGTGGAAGAAGCTCAGGCAGCCAGGAGGAAAGAAGCCCCATCCGAGCCTTCAGCTCCGGCAGAGCGGAGGCCGCCGGCCAGCCATCAACCACCAAGAGAGCCCCGCACTGAGGGAACGTGCCCTCATCAGGAAACAAGGCCGCACGCTATCCAACATGTGGCAGCCGATCTACCCAAGCAAAAAGAAAAGGTATTGACTCCCATGTTTTGTTCGCTTCACCACTCAGCAACCCACAACACCTGTGATTGTCGGAGTCTTGGCCTGATTGCTCACCCGGCGCCGAGAAGCTATTGACGCCGATCACCTTCACCCGATCGACGCCATCGACACCAGAGTACCGGCCGGCGGGTGGCTAGGGAGTCCCCCGAACGACAACATCATCATCAACCGAGGGTCAATCCCCGAGTCTCGCAGGACCGAATGAGACCGTCCACTCGGGAGGAAGAAAACAGAGGCAACACTGCTCGGGGCGAGATCAACATCATTGTTGGTGGACCAACAAGCGGTTACTCAAACCGGGCCAGAAAGTCACACGCTCGGCAGCTAAGGATCCATGCAGTAGGCTGCAGTCAGGAGCGGGCACAGGGCCCTGAGATCAACTTCGGACTCAGGGACCTTGAAGGAGTAGAAGTACCGCATGACGACACACTCATCATTCGAGCGGTAATAGCAAATTACACTATTCACCACATATTCATTGATACAGGTAGCTCGGTCAACATTATTTTTAAGAAGGCGTTCGATCAACTGCAAATGGACTGAGCCGAGTTGCTGCCCATGACAACCCCGCTGTACGGATTTACTGGCAATGAGGTTCTGCTAGTGGGGCAAACCCGGTTGACCATCTCGCTGGGAGAAGAGCCGCTGCGGAGGACGCGGACCACAAACTTCATTGTGGTCGATGTCCCCTCCGCCTACAATGTGATACTGGGGTACCCGTCTCTCAATGAGTTCCGGGCGGTCGTCTACACTTTTTGTCAAAAGATCAAGTTCCCCGTGGAGGACGAGGTGGGAGAAGTCCGGGGAGATCAGTTGGCCGCCCGACGATGCTATGTGAAGATGATCCGAGCAGAATCGAAGTCCGCTCAGAAAGCGCTGCGCCTGGAGGTAAGCACTATAAACGAAAAGCCTCCGACTTTAGTTTATGAAGAAAAGGAGGAGGTGCAGATCCAGACGAGCTGACCGGAGGCCACCACATTCATTGCATCCGACCTGGAAGCAGGCCGGAAGGAAGAGCTGGTCAAGTGCTTGCGACGCAACCACGACGTCTTTGCGTGGTCAACACACGAGCTACCGGGCATCTCGCCTAGCGTCACGCAGCATGAGCTCCATGTCCGGTCGGACGCACGGCCCGTGAAGCAGAGGAAGAGGGATTTCAGTGCCGAGCAGAACGTCATTATCCGAGCGGAAGTCGATAAGCTTCTAGAGGCCGGTCATATACGAGAGGTGCAATTCCCGAGCTGGCTTGCAAATGTGGTGTAATCTCCAAGCCAGTTAACAAGTGGAGGGTCTGCATCGACTTCCGGGATCTGAACAAGGCGTGCCTAAAAGACTTTTATCCTCTGCCCCGAATCGACCAAATGGTGGACTCCACCGCTGGGTGTGAACTAATATGCATGCTGGATGCCTATCAGGGATACCACCAAGTCCCGCTCGCCAGAGGTGATCAGGAGAAGGTAAGATTCATCACAGCGGATGACACCTACTGCTACAATGTGATGTCGTTCGGATTGAAGAACATCGAGGCTACATATCAGCGGCTCATGAACAAGGTGTTCCGGAAGCATATCAGGCGGAACTTGGAGGTATATGTCGATGACATACTTATTAAATCACTCTGAGTGGCTGACCTTTCTGCAGATATAGAGGAGACCTTCCAGATATCGAGGATGTATAGAATCAGGCTGAATCCCCAGAAGTGTCTATTCGGAGCGAAGAGCGATCGCTTTTTAGGCTATATCGTCACCGAGCGGGGCATAGAGGCGAATCCCAACAAAGTGAAGGCATTGCAAGACATGCCACCTCTCAGAAATCTGAAGGAAGCACAACGCCTTACCGGTCGGATAACGACCCTTTCACGATTAATATCCAAAACGGTTGATTGGAGTCTGCCCTTTTTTCAAGATTCTGCGCCGAGCCACCAAGTTCCATTGAGATGAAGAATGTGACCGATCCTTCGAAGAATTGAAGGTTTATCTGAACTCTTTACCTATATTAGCTAAGCCGACTATCGGCGAGCCACTCCACATCTACTTATCCTTGACCAAACATGTTGTTGGCTCGGCGTTAGTACGGTCGGACGACGAAGAACAACCAGTGTATTTTCTGAGTCACATTTTAAAGGATGTTGAATCTCGCTACACTGCCTTGAGAAGTTTGCCTTCGCATTGGTCCTCGCTGCCCGGAGACTCCGACCCTATTTTCTCGCACACACAATTGTCGTCATGACGAACAACCCTTTGGGAAGAGTACTTCTTAATCCCAAGACGTCCAAACGATTGATCAAGTGGACAACAGAGCTCAGTGAGTTCGACATACAGTATCAACCCCGGATAGCCATTAAAGCCCAATCATTGGCAGCCTTCATCACCGAAGTGCAAAACCCCGAGCCCGGATCCACTTGGAAGGTATATGTAAACGGGTCATCCACGAGGTAGGGAAGCGGCATCGGCATTCTGTTAATTTCACCACAAGAAGAGCGTACGCATCTGTCCGTTCGGTTGAACTACTGCGCTACTAACAATGAGGCGGAGTATGAGGCCCTCATAGCTGGTTTGCAGGCCGCTCGGTATGTAGGAGCCAGTAAGGTTCTAATTTATTCAGACTCACAATTGGTCGCTCAACAACTCTCGGGAGCTTTCGAGATAAACAACGCAAGGCTGACGCTGTACGCGGAGGCCTTCGAAAAGCTCAAGGCCAACTTTGACGAAGTCAGTTTGTAGAAACTTCCCCGAGCGGATAACCAGACGGCGGATGAATTGGCCAAACTTGCGAGCTCAATATCACCGATCATTATCCAACAACCGATCGAGCGGGTATCCTTTGTAGCTCACATTGACAAGATGGAGGGCCTCGCGTATCCGAGCGACTGGAGGACGACCATAGTGGAATTTTTGCGATCGGGAGCTACGCCGTCCGATCGGGGAGAAGCTCAGTTGTTGAGAAAGAGAGCTGGTCGGTTCACCCTCATCGGGGGGCAGCTTTACAAAAAGGTTTTTTCCAGACCGTTGCTAAGATGTGTCAGCTTGGAAGATGCGGAATACATTTTACAGGAAGTGCATCAAGGATCCTGCGGAGGACATCCGGGCGGTCGCTTGTTGCCAAGGAAGATTATGCTGGCCGGGTACTTTTGGGCGACTCTCTAGGAAGATGTTGCTCGTACCATCACTACTTGCATATCCTATCAGAAGTATCATAATTTCTCCCATCGGCCAACAGAGGAAATAAAGGCGTCTATAGTATCCTGCCCATTCAACCAGTGGGGCATGGACATTGTGGGACCATTCCCTATGGCGACCGGGCAGCGAAAGTTTTTGCTCGTGGCGGTGGACTATTTCTCCAAATGGGTCGAGGCCGAGCCACTGGCAAAAATAACCGAGCAGATGATCAAGAAGTTTATCTGGCAGCACATAATATGTCGGTTCGGCATCCCACGTCGGCTCGTGTCCGACAATGGGCGACAGTTCGTTGGACAGAAGCACCAAGAATGGTGCGAGGGGTACAACATTCAGCAGCACTTCACCTCCATGGCCTATCTGCAAAGCAACGGGCAGGCCGAAGTCTCCAATCGGGAGATCCTTAGGATTCTTCGAGTTCGGCTCGACTATGTCGGAGGCAGCTGGGTAGATGAGCTCCCAGGTGTATTATGGGCGATCTGCACTACCCCTAAGGAGGGAACGAGGGTTACGCCTTTCCACCTGGTGTACGGAGGGGAGGTTGTCGTTCCCATGGAGGTCGAAGTAGAATCTGATCGGGTGCAAAAGTACGACGCAAGTAACGCCGAACGGAGGCAGTTGGAGCTGGACTTGATAGACGAGGTGCAAGCCAAAAGCAGCCGCCCAGCTAATGGCGTACCAACAGAGAATGAAGCAGAATTACAACAGACGAGTGATTCCTAGGGCATTCCAGGTCGGCGCCTTTGTATGGAAGAAGGTGAAGTCGGTCGGTGATGTGAGCAAGCTGGAGGCTCCCTGGGTTGGGCCTTTCAAGGTCATCGAAAAGCTCCGATCGGGCGCCTACTACCAGGAAGATGAAGACGGATGACAGCTAGAATGACCATGGAGCGCTATACATCTCTAGTCGTACCGAGCTGCGTGAAAGGTACGCCAATGTAATCAGTTATGTGTATTTCCGTTCTTTGGTACCCTTTGATTGCAGGAATAAATCATGAAACACAAGGGTATAACAAGTTCGCACCGAACGGCTACGCTCCATCAGACCGTCGAGCGGCGACGTTAAACTCTAGAGTCGAACCAGCGACTATAAACCCCCCAGCCTGAAGACCGTCGAGCGGCGACGTTAAACTCTAGAGTCGAACCGACGGCTATAAATCCTCCGGCCTGAAGACCGTCGAGCGGCTACATTAAACTCTAGAGTCAAACTGGTGACTATAAACTCCCGCCCTGAAGACCGTCGAGCGGCGACTATAAATCCAAAAGAAGGAAAAAAATGACCCTCTAGCAAAGAACCCGCTCGGGCCACACGGTTATTTGCGCCGACCAGGGAAAACAAGCTAACAGAACAAAAAGTAAAATTCCATTCAAAATAAGGTTTTCCGACCGAGCGGCAGAATTACAAAGACACTTCACTCAAGGTAGTTGAAAACATGTTTTGGTATGGTAGTGAGAAGCGCAACGTGTTCTCGGACGGGGATGGTAAATGACTCCGGGAGATGACCCTTGGCCTTCAGATGATCCGCCGTGGCAGTGATGGCCACCTCGAAGGCGAGGACGAGCTGATTGCAGACCTTCTGAACGAATTCATCCGAGCGGATGTAGCTCTGCCTCATTATAGCAAAGCGGCTCAGCTCGGCCTCTTGGTACTCCTTGAGCACAGCGCGCAAGGCCTCGAGGGCCTCCTGAAGGGCATTCATTTCGTCCTTGAGAGCCACCACCTCCGCCAAGCGGCCTTTTTTCTCGACGTCCAGCAGGTCGGCCAATTCCTTCACCCGCTGCTCCAGGGCTCAAGCAACGACGTTCTTCGCGCCCAGATCAGCGATGTCACTATTCCTCTGAGTAATCGCTAGCTCTATCTTGTGGTCGAAGGCTTGGACCTGCTTTTCGAACTGGCTCAACAGGTTCGCCTGATCAGCCGATTTCTTTCGCTTGGCCTCCAACAGTTCCTTAGTCTTGGCCAGCTCCTTCTGCAGCTCGGTGTATGATGGTGCCTGAGAGGAGGATGGCCCGCAAAAAATTTTGAGCTTCTTCAGCTCTTCCTCTAACATCGCCATACGACTGGTGATGACCACGCTTTCCTCCCAGTTGTGACAAATAAAGAGTTGTTCAGTGCCGATCATAAAAAAAAAACAACATGAATGAGTATGGACAGAAAACTTACACCAGTGGCGTGCTGTAGGTAACTATTGGCCAGCAGACCGGGGGGCATTGCGGCAACACGGGCGCGGGCGTCCTCCCATACTTTGGCGAGCAGGCCTCTGATGGTGATAACGTGTTCAGGGGTCGTTGGCCGCTCAGATTCTGCCATGTAGGTCTCCGTGGGAAGGTGCAGAACGCCCTTTATTGTGCGGCGCCCGCCTGGCGTTGTATGAGCGGATGCTGAAGGACCAGATGGTTGGTCGGATGACGCAGAAAGTATGCCCGAGAGATGAATCCTTTGACGCGCTGGAGGCAAGGAACTGACCGGCTGCGCTGCGATGGGGGTCAGCTGGCAGATCCAGCTGGGAGGGGGTCGATCGGAGGAGAGGGCCTCGACATATGGGACATTTTCTTTGGGGGGGGAGCGTGCCCGTCTGTTCGGACGTTTGTACCGCTGAAGTGGCTAAAAGCATAGGCGTCCCTGTCTTGCGTCACTTTCGTCCGGAAAGGGGAAGATCATCCTCTGGCTCAGAGTCATCGCCCCGAGCGGTAGGCTGTCGGCTTGAAGTTGCTTCGCCCACCACCTCCACAGGAGAGGTTTGAGCGGCGGACTCCCTAACATCCGCCTCGCTTTCACCCTCACGAGAGCTGACCGTAGCAATGTCAAGTCGCTCCATTTCTTTGGCCGCTGCCGCCTCGATCGCGGCGACCTTCTTCTTCAGGATGCCGAATAGCACGGACTCTGTCATGATGTTCGCTGCGAAAGATAAGGAAGAAAATTAGTTAGACTCAAAGTAAAAACACAAGTAAATTCCTTACCAAAGCTGCTCGGGATCTTCTTTCAGATCGGACTCAGGCCAAACATGTACATCACCCCCTCGGTAGCAGTTTATGGATATCGAGCTTCAGGCCGGCTAGCATATTTGCTGCTTGGAGATAGTCCGGTCGTGTCTTATATCTCTTTAGCACGGGAGGAGTAGGAAGCCCGACCTGCCACTTAGTTCGGAAGGGAGGCAGTTCGGGAAGTCGCAGGAAGAAGAAGTAATCTTTCCAGTGTTTATTAGAGGAAGACATCTTATCGAAAAAGACTAAGCCGATCCAAGACTGGAACAAATATGTGCCCAGCTCGGACTGCTTGGGATAATAAAAGTAGTAAAAAACCTCAGGACGGAGAGGTATGTCGTGGATTTTGAATAACACCACGACCCCACGCAAGAGGCGAAAGGAATTAGGGACGAGCCGGGTGAGCAGAATGCGAAAGAAGTTACAGACTTCGAGGATAAAGGGGTGGATAGGAAACTGTAGCCCGACCACAAATTGCTCTCGGAAGAAGCAGATCGTGCCGCTCGGCGGCATGTGTGGTCGGTCGGAAGGCGAAGCTAGAACCAGTTCAAAATTAGAAGGACGGTTGAGGGCATTGGTCAGGCTCTCCGCGTTGCGTGTGTCGAATCGTGACTCCATGGTCGTGTACCATGGGCCAGGAGCAAGTTCCGAAGGCTGAGAAGGACTAGCCATCGCCGGAACAGTAGAAAATGCAAAACCCAAAGAGAAACGGAGGGGTCGATGGAGGAGATGATCGGGACAGTGCCTAAGGGGCACAAACACCACTAGAGTGTAAAGAAAAACGCGAAAGAACAAAGAGACAAGGAGTGGAGAAGCCTTACAGGGAAAAGTGTTATCGAAGAAGAATAGGAGTTGCCGGAATGCTGAGGAACGAGTTCACCGGAGTACCGAACACAGACGAAGGCCTTCGGACGCACGAGCACAAAGATAGGCGGCGGAGGAAGGTGATGAGGGCTTTATACAAACGGGGCTCGATTCCTCCAAGCCGTTGGATTCAGGTCACAAGACTTGAGGACCAGATCTCACCGTCAAATTCAAAAAGCAGAGGTCACATTGTCCGATCGTGCGATGACAGCGGCCTTGCCACGCGTGGCCCGCTCACAGGATCGCATTTAATGAGCCCTGTTACGCAGCCGTGACCGTGTGCTCAGCTTTAATGGCAAGGATTTGTGCGAATTCCGAGGGAATCCTAAAGACGTCAGCATTGACCGCCATTGGACCGACGAGGCAATCAGTGGCAAACCAAAACTTTTGAAGTTCCAGGGGATAGGCTGCCGAGCGGTAATGTTCACCTCCATGGTGCCTGAGCGGAGAGACATTTTCGTCAGTGGCAGAGCGGCTGTCACACCACCAGGCTAATAGTCCAGTCAGTCAGACTTGCGACCTCCTTCGACTAGACTTGAAGGGAAGACATGTGATCCTGTGGTAAGCATAGTGGGACCCACATGGGCAGTGGTCAACGACACGTGGGGGTCAAAGTCAAGAGGGTCAACCTAAGGGTCTTGCCGATCGGAGATGTCCCTTGGTCGCTCAGCCAGGATAGCGCCAAGGCTGGTGTGAAGATAGCTCGACCACAGGTTGGGCTTCCGACGCTCATGATTTGCTCGTATCGAGGAGTTGCTGTGCCGAGCGGCCCGTCCGCTCGACTGAGCTACAGATCAACTAAGGCCGCATTCCCGACCGAGTATGTGCCCCAGGGGCCTTCCTGCTCGGTCCGGCACGGCTTTACGCCCGATCGCGGGGGTGGCCGAGCGACCCTCCCGCTCGGCCCGGAAACAGACAAAAGGAGCAAAAGAGGACAAAGGAGGCAGACAGCTGGTGATATCCTTCTCGAGCTAGGTGCCACCGATGGACAGCATGGTCGGCGGCTGGACCGAACAAAGAATCGAACGGTAGAAGGTTCCATTGTTATGTCAGAGATATGCTCGGACGGTTGTGGTATGGCGTCAGACACACTTTTCTAACACGGTCATTCTAAGGTATGCTTTGGGATGCGTGCACGTCTCGAGAAGTGTGCACGCACCTCCCCAGGATCCTATATAAGGCCCCCCCAGACTTCGACGGAAGTATGCGCGATTTTTCACTGTAGCTACAGTCCCGTTATTCTGCCTCTACTTCATCTCGCTATCGCCTGACTTGAGTGTCGAAGGGTTGTCGCCGGGAACCCCTTCCCGGCTTGGCTTTGTTGCAGGTTCGCCAGAGGTCCACGTCATCTTGGAGGTCATCCGAAGACAGCATAGAGCGCCACGTCCCCAGCGCCCGTCTACTCGACTCTTGGACATGATCATAATTCCTCCTAAATTTAGCACCATTTAAAGAAAATCTAGTATATTTTCTATTCAATTGAGAATCATTTAAAAAAAAATCTAGTATCTTTTCCATCCAATTGAGGTGGAAAAAAATCATGCTCCATTTGATAGAAAATATACTAGATTCTAATTTAATGTACTAAATTTAAGAGGAATTATACATATTTTTAAACTTTTTTATACTTAAAATACCAGGGGTAATTAGGTAAGTATATTTGAATAGGGAGTGAAAACAAAGATTTGTTTTATTGGGCAAAATTATATTTGTCAATGGGGACTACATGCAAATTTTTCCTTATTTTATTTGTTTATATGTATTGATTTAGAAATATTATTTATCTTTAGTTTTTGTTTAATTGACAATAACTATCCAAGCCTTTGATTCAACTACTTATAAAGATGGTTGATTAAATTTTATAAAATTGTTTATCAATAAATTTGAAAAATAAATATAGAAATCTATCCTAATTGTTAGCATTTTCGAGTTACTATCCATTAAAAAAATTATTCATAATACACCATAATTGAATTTTAAATTCCAGATGTTTGATGTATTATTAAAGAATCTAACTATGACACCTAAGCTTTGGCTCAAATTTTCTTTTTTACCATAGTAAAGTGATATATTTTTACTTAATTGTTTATAAAATAGGGATATAATTAAATATGACTATATAATTATTTTTTTACTTAGATATTAATTTTTTGAATTGATTAATCATGAGTTTCATAAATTTTTTTTATATTTCCATAAAAATTAATTTATTATACAGTTCCCGAGGACGACGAGATGATTTAATAGATATGAAAACGGAATACCCATTTTATATAGTAAAAAAAAGCATATATGCGGTTCAATAAATTACTTATTTTTTTTTAAGTAGCCCCTTTGATACTCAGATCTAAATATTATGATATTTTTTTAAAAAGTTATACATTTTTAACAAAAATTAAAACTATGTATATACATATATAATAACTTTATTAATTAACCTTTTATTATTATTATTTTTTTTATAATCTAGATTACTTGTCTTTAGTCATTCGGATCCCCTGATCCGTAATCCCTAAATTCTTCCTAAGTCCTCTCTCATTTATATTTTGGATACCATTTATTTAAGTTCAAACTTTTCTGAAAAATTGTATAACTTATTAATAATACATTTATATAGTTTATAGTTAATGTGCATTTGGTTTCAGTTATCATGTACTTGATTATGTGATTATCAAGTAATCATATAATTAAAATTACGGGGAATAAAATATAACCAAATATTATTTGGTTCAACCTAGATAATGTAACAAAAACTTATTTGTTTGAAGATTTTAATGAACAATCTAATTTAATACTTTATAAAAAACAACCATATATATTATTTTTATTATTATTATTATTTAAACTCTACGTTTTTCTTTTATTTTTATATTTTTATTTATTTTTATGTGTATTTTTTAAAGTTTTTCTTTTTTTTTTACGTTTTTTATTTTATTTATTTTATGTTTTTGATTTTTTTCGAAATTTTTTTCTATTTTTTAAATTATTTTTACGAATTTTTTTTATTTTTTTTTAAATTTTTTTAACAATTTGTTCTATTTTCTCTATTTTTTTTTATGTTTTCCCCTTTTTTAATTATTTTTAATGTTTTTTTTCTATTTTTTATTTTTTATTTTTTATTTTTAAGGGTTTTATTTTATTTTATATATTTTATACTCTTTTTCTTTATATTTTTCTCTTATTCGAGGATATTTTGGATAAAAAAATTTCGTTAATCCCGGAATCAAGAAAAACTTCAATTTTCTGAATTTTTTCGATTCCGGATTACATGTCCTTTTTACTGACATATCGGACATGGAACATTACTCAGGAATCATCGAGGACCCCAACTAAACGTATCCTTAAAGTTTATCTATTTTACTTTATTTTATTTTATTTTATTTTTATGAATTTATTTTTTTTAAGTGAGAATATTTTGGTTAAATTTTGTCGATTTAAACATTTAAACATGGATAAAGTTGTTAAAGTTTGCCTATATTATTTTAATTTATTTTTTTTATGAATTTATTGTTTTTTTTGTGTAAGTGAGAATATTTTAGTTAAATTTTATCCATTTGAACATGGATAAAATTAATTTCATTCTAGAGCATTCACATCAGATTTCCTATCCAAAATATATAATTTAGAATAAAAAAATTACTTTATTAAATTTAGATATCTATTTTTTAATACATTATATATCAGTTTCCCTATTTCTTCTCTCTCCTCTATAATATTTAGGGAATGAAATTCATTCCTTAAATTTAGAAAAGTACTGTTCATAAATACATAATTTAGAGAATGCATAGGGTAATTGATGTAACGATTTTTTAGGTATCTTATCTAAAATTTAAAAAAAAACTTTTGAATAATGTATGTGATGTAGATGCTTGTTTTAGTTAGATAGTCTTTTAGAAAAATTTAAATATAAATAAAATGATATCTAAAATATAAATGAGAAAAAGGATTACGAATAAATTAGGAATTACGGATCTGAACTATATGGTTAAAGGATCGACTGAAATAACGACAGCCTGTTTTTTTTTTAAATTTGTTGTCTCATTCAATTTTCTTTTTTTCACTGCGCTATTGTTGTGATTAGAATTTTAAATTGATTAATCGCTGGTAGGCCCTTTACTAACCCTTTTATAATCCATGATTTAGCGGTAAATTTGGTTTTCGTGTACAGCGGACTTCTCCATTCCTTCTGGGCGGCGGGAAAAGGTTGGACCTTTTACGGCAAACCGCGGGCTAAAGTTGCGGCTTGGACTCGACCAATCTTCCTGAGAGAGAGAGAGAGAAAAAAACACGCAGGCAACGGACTCTATGGTCGATTCATCTACCCAATTTGGCGGTCGTGGTCGCGTGGCAAAGCAAGGAGAAGAGAGAGAGGGAGAGAGAGGGACGGGGTGAAGGGGATCCGGATAAGTGCGGGGCTTCAAGATAATAATCATCATCGTCAGATTGCGACTAAAAGGCACAACCCCCGCGGCGATCGAGCTGCACAGACGATCGGAATTTTCCTCCTCACTCTTCAAGAAATTTTACATTTTGGGGCTGTGATACATCGGACTCATCCGTGGATGAGCGAAAAAACATCTTTTTTTTTTCTTTACGGAAAAAATCGGTTTTTCTTCTTGCTATAGAGACAAAAATTTAAGCCGCCGTTGATCGGCGAAAAAATTTGTGGCATTCGAGCGATTCCGGTCACCGGACGCGGGATCGGCGTCCAAGATTCGATTTTTTTGTTTTAGGTTTTTTTGTGACGGATTTGGCGACCTTGAATTCCTCCACTGACGCCGCCGCCGCCATGGCGAGCTCCTCTGGGTCAGTTGACTACTGGCGGAAGTTTTTCCGCAGCGCCGACTCCGACATCTTCGACGTGATTGAGCACGCGATCCTCGTCGCCGCCTCCGACTACCCCGAGGAGCTGCGGAGCAGGCGCGACCGGATCGTGGAGAAGTTCTTCGCCGCGCTGCTCCCGCGGTGCTTCGCCTGCGGTCGCGTCGAGCCGCACGGGGCCGAGGCGGAGGAAGGGCGCGGCAGCGTGAAGAGGGCTGCGAGCGCAGAAAAGGATAGCAAGTTCGATAGCTGCAACGACGGCCCCGAGTTCTCCCACCGCGTCGTAAGCAACTACACCTTCGACGAGGCGGAGGCGCTCACCGAAGAGATCGAGGAGGAGGGTCAAACCCTCGAAGAGGTCCTGCGCATAAAGGAGGTCCTCTCCAATCACCATGATCAGGTCCATTCCTGCCCTCTTCTACTGCATTAAAACCTCAACCTTTCTCACGGTGCGAGTCTTCTTTTGCAGTCTGACAACGTCTTATTCGAGTCGTTGAGGCGGCTGCAACTCATGGAGCTCACCGTCGATGTCCTCAAGGTGCTGATTCAGTGTGCTATCTGCTTTATCTGAATCTCTTTCCTCTGACGAGTCAGATAAATCTAAAGCTGAATTGATGAATCTCCTCTAACTTTTCTTTTGGAACACAGGCCACCGAGATCGGAAAGGCTGTTAACGTTTTGCGAAAACATGTTTCGAAGCAAATTCGACACCTTGTGCGAACTCTCATCGAGTATGTTTCTCTTACTCTGTCAATCGTTTGAAGTTCCAGTAGAAATTTATGCAGTGATCTTCATATCAAACATGTTGCTTAAACTTCAATTTAGTTTGATAGTTACTGGATAGTATTTGCTCAATTCTAGCTTGTAACCCATTTGCAACTTAGCTAATTGGAGAAATTTTCCAGTCTAAAAAAGTGTTTTCTTCATTGCTTCATCTTCCCTTAACTTGGACATCAATTTGCCCCTATTAATTCCTTTTAGGTATGCGTTGAGTGATTCAGAAATGGTTAAAGAGACCTTTATAGCATGTGTTGTGATTGTTCTGATCAATTCGGTTTTATTTTTGGGCAGTGGTTGGAAGGTTTTAGTTGACGAATGGGTCAGTGCTACTGCTGCCATTGCCGGTATGCCATTTTTCTCTCTGGTGGCCTTATGGACAATTTTTGGCCTCTTATCGTCTAACTTAGCTAAGAACTTGTGATTTACAGAGAACTCTGTGCATTCTCTTGGTTCTGGTGAGTTTGAAGAAGAAGGGCTTCCTTTTCCTCCATTAGATGAGGGAGCTCTATTTGCTGCTCAGACTACTTCCATCAAGCTTTCTGGGGTATAAGATGTTATATTTTGCAGCATTTGTTTAAATTTTTATCATTGTGATTTACTGATCCGGCTCTCTTTGATGTGTTTGCCTGCCATTTGGTTTTCAAGTTCTTCGATGGAATGGACGATGATGGAAGTAAGTAGCCAGGTTTCACTTTCTGGTTTCTCCTTATCGAATTACCTAGATTACTAATACCGTCTCGCTGCCATTTGCTGCAGATCTTAGAAACACTAGGGACTTGGACAAGCAATGGGAAACTCAAAGGAACCAAAAAGAAGATCATGAAAAGTGGATGCAGAAACAATCTGTTCGAGATGAAAGAGTAGAGTCGATGAAACAGGAAGCACGAAAGTCAGCACTTCCAGAAGAAAAGCTTCATGCGAGAAGACATGATAATGAGATGAAGCAATCAAGGCCACAAAGATTCTCTATCGGGCAATCGAATTCGCAAAACATTCTAAGCAAGGAGACCAAGCCTTTGAGTGCTGAATCTGGGACTGGCAGACCGATGAGGTTTACCTCCGAGCAACAAATATGCGCTGAGACGAAAACTAAACTGCCACCGGATACTGCTAAACTTCAAAGAAAGCTGCCAATGATTCCACAAGATGTAAGTTCATCTGGACACTTGGAACTATGCTTGTTCAAAGGAGCTTGGATTTTCTAAACACTTCAATTCCATTTAGAAATCAAAATGCTCTGAGGAAGCATCCGTGCGGGCTAAGCTCGAAGCTGCAAAGCGCAAGCTTCATGAAGGCTATCAGCAAGCAGAAAATGGTTTGTTAACTTGCCGATTCAATCTGTTTCTCTCGACATAGAAAGTCAGCTCTGATAGCTATCGCATGTTTCATTTGATGCAGTAAAAAAGCAAAGAACAATACAAGTGATGGAGTTGCAAGATTTACCAAAGCAAGTTCACATCAACAGGCAACCTATTCAGAAATTCAGAAACCAATCTAGGAATTGGGCAAATAGGCGAAACTAGTTCCGCTCGGAAGATCTGCGGCTTGCTGTTGAGAAAATGCATGTACATGCTTTAACACATTCGACTAATTCAACCCCAAAATTTTCCTTGTAGACATTACAAGATTCTGATATCACACCATCATTAGCTGAAGTTTAATGAGTTCATTTTGTCTAGTGTTTCTGAATTACTGAGGAGTTATTTTATGATATTCCTTTGCACCTTCATTATGACCTCGATTCATATCTTCTCCTGGATTCATTGAATGCATTAATGTGCCATTCCTTGTTTGCTGAGTGAGTGCTTTGGTCTGCTTTGCAACCATTTGCCTTCATTATGGCCTCAAGTTGAATTAGTTTTGGTGGAGGAAACAGTGATGCAATAAAGAAGCCACTCACCCATTTGTTTCCAGCTCAAAGGTGAAGCCTTTCCTTCTGGTCTTCCCTCTCTTATCACATGAAGAAGTTTGATCAAAAACTGAGCAAACCCTCAATTAATGGATTAAGATACAGCAAGGGATGCTTCATACTTGGCCAATGGCCATGGATTGATTCAAGAGGGTCCTTGTTACACACACCACCACCATTAATTTGCAGCCCCTTTCTTTGACTTCTGTTTCCCCAACTTTATTCCTTTCTTCGTCTTGTAAGAAACAACGACCTGTGTGCCATCTTTTTCCATTGGTGGACTTTTTTTTTTTTGCTTGCAAGGACAATTTATTAGTGGAGAAAAAAGTCTGCATACTTGACTTGTCTCCTCCATGGATTGATGAGGAGGAAGAACACATGCTTTCTCTTTATTCTGCATCTTTGTCAAGGCACTAACACAATAATGTAATGTAGCTGATAAAAGCAGACTCAAAAAGGTTTGAAACTTGTTGCATTTGCTCTTCACAGATGTCGGCACTGCAGTGTGATTCATTCAATTGCAGACTATAAATTGAAAACTAACAAGGTAATAAATTAAGTATGATCAGAAACTAGATGGCAGCACAAAGGACAACTCTAATTTTATTAGTTACTAAATAATACGAGGCACAAAAACCACATTCAATTCCTGAATTGCTCAAATCAAATCCCAACTTCAACCACCTTCGACTCACTTTCGATCGAGCTTCTTGGGCTAGGCTCGTAAATTTGAACTCGGTTGAGATCTTCCTCGCTAGGTGTTCTTTCGCCGATTCTCCCTAATTTAGGTCTGTGCTAGTGCAAGCAACACTTGATGAATTGATTCGCCAATGGAGCCGAAGGTTACAACTAAGCAAGGATATGAGCCTAGATCTTCTCCTTAGTTATTCCGATACGGTGCCCACAAGACTTGCTCGATTATAATTCTATAGTGGTGGATAAAGAGACATGAGAATCAATGAGTTGATGGTTGGTGTGATGTGTAGAATGTTTTTGATTCTATGATGGGGAAAAAGAAGGCACATAAACATAGATGCTATGGTGATTTTAGAGGAAAAAATGAATCAGACGACGATGACAACGACAAAGAATTTATGCAATTAAGTGTTAGGATCAATGTCCCGATTGGAATAAGTTCGACAATTATCTGGTGTTGATATAAAACAAAATAACAATAAGAGACACATTAACACTAGCTTTTACATGGCTTGAAGATCTTATCTTCCACTCAATGACTCATTTTACACTTCATAAAGATGGAGGAATATTTGAGATTTTTTTTAATGTGAGTTCTAATACCAAAAGAATCATCAAAATTGACCTCATTATTTTGATGATTCTAATAAAAAGAGGTTATTTTTTTTACCCAAAAAAAATTGCTATTGAATTGGGCGGGCTACTATCTAGAATTTGTCATCTTTATCAAAAGCTTCAATTGCCAACCTTCAAACATAAGATTTTCTTGGGTCGACTAACAAAAAACAACTTTGAGTTGATTATCCTTCTCAAGAGTTGACTTTCAATCTAGCAACCTAAATCTAAGTCGACTAAACACACAGTCTTGCTAACCTACCAACTACCTTGAGCTTTGACTCCAAATTAAAATATGTTCTCATGGTCGGCTTACTAAAATTGTAGGTCAACTAAACTTCAGCTTGAATCATCATCGAACTGTCTTGATAATCTAACTCCTAAATGACCAATTCAACAGTAATATTGAAATAAAAATAACTGTCTTGATAATACTCTTCTACACTCTTCTAAGTTGAAGCTATCATTCAATCCTTACAATAGTCTACCTTACATAAACTCAAATATACATAACAACATTTGGTCTTCATGATGATTGATGATCGTCAAGCTTGAATCATCATCGAGGTAAACAATCCACATAGCTCTTAAATTATAGGACGGATTCGAGAATTAGAGTTGGGAGAAGCTCGAACTTACATTTTTATGATCATTAGTAATGTCACTATGATAATAATCATCAAAATATATAATACAATAATGAACAACAAATCTGTTATATATGGACGACTTAGCTTGCATAACCGTGAGCGACATCCCATGTGGATCATTTGACATGACCAAAACTATTTTTTTTTATTCTTCTCTCTCATCTACATGCAATTTCTTCTCTATCATGCATGTATGCAAGTCTCTATCTTACTTGCACATTAATGCTGGTCTTTAAAGACTAGTACCAAGGTTGAGCTAATCTTTAAAGATCAGCTCCAACGTGATGATTTTTAAAGACCAACACCAATGTATGGTGTTGGTCTTTAAAGATCGACATCAATGTATGGTGTTGGTCTTTAAAGACCTGCACCAGTATGTTAGTGCTGATTTACAAAAATCAGCACCGCATTGATATTAGTTTGTGTAAACTAGTACCAACGTGTTTGTGAGTAAATCAGGTGCACAAATTAGCACCACTGTTGGTGCTAGTTTGCGTAAACCAATACCACTATTGGTGTCCAAACTAGCACTAGCACCAACATGGTGCTGATGTGCAAATCAATACCATAATTGGTGTTGGTTTCCATAAACTAGCACCAACATGATGGTGTGTAAATCAACACCATATTGGTGCTTGTCTGCGAAAATCAGTACTAACATGGTGTTGGGTTGTGCAAACTAGCACCACGTTGGTGCTATTTTTTGTAAATCAACACCAAATGTTGGTGCGCAAACTAGTACCAATGTACTTGTGGCACATACAAATCAGTACCAACGTGTATGTGATGGTCTTTAAAGATCAACACCAATGTTGGTATTGATTTTCACAAATAAGCATCAATGTAGTGCTGATTTACACACCAGCACATTAACGTTTATTGATGGGTGACTCATATTTGGATGAGGTCAATGCGATGGATGTTATAAAAGAAAAATCTGTTAATATTTTTCATAATAAAATTCTGTACGATTTTAAATAACAGAATTTTGTTACAATTTTTCATAACAAAATTCTATTGCGATTTTTCATAACAAAATTCTATTACGATTTTACCGGTTCTGGGGTTGTGCATTATTTATAGGGATCATTGTAAACTTATTGTACAACAACAATCACAAGAATCATGTAATATGATTCCATTGTTTAGAGAGAATTCTAATAAAGCTTCGGTCGTTTTTGTGGAGTAGGCATATCGCCGAACCACGATAACTCTTCTTCTTTATCTTCTTCTTCTCCTTTCTCGTGTTTGCTCTCCTTTTGTGCATCTTTGTCTTGTTGCTCTGCGCAATCTCTTTTTTCTCTTCCTCTTCTTCCGCACATTAGAGGTTGAGAGGTGTTGTTGCCCCCTTCTTTGCGCAACAATTAGTATCAGAGCTATAGATTTTTGGCGGATTTCTTCAACATGTCGGGGACAACATCTGCGAAGTTTGATATGGTGAAGTTTGAAGGAACAAAAATTTTTGGATTATGGTAGAGAAGGGTCAAGGACTTGTTGGTGCAACAAGGCATAGTGAAGGCACTAGGAGAAAGAAAATCGGAAAGCATAGAGAGATCTGATTGAGAAGAACTTCAAGCGAAGACAGTAGCAACAATCAGGCTTTGTCTTACGGATGACGTGATGTACCATGTCATGGACGACGAGTCACCGATGACAGTTTGACAAAAGCTGGAAAGCCGGTACATGTCAAAGTCATTGACAAACAAGCTGTATCTTAAGCAAAAATTATTCGGGCTGAAGATGACAGAAGGAATCGATCTGAGCCAGCACATCAACGTATTCAACCAGATTGTAAGTGATCTGAAGCGGGTTGATGTAAAGATCGAAGAAAAAGAAAAGACACTGATGTTGTTAAATTCTCTATCTTTATCTCCTACGTACGAGAATTTGGTTACTACTTTGATGTGGGGTAAGGAAATTCTCAAATTGGAGGAGATCACAGGTGGGTTGCTAGGTTTTTACCAAAGGAAGAAAATAAGCGATGAAGTTTCTCAAGGAGAAGGACTTGTGGTAAATAGCAACCAAGAGCGTGGTAGGAGTAAATCTCTACATGGATCGGGTAACAACTGTTGGAGCAATCTGGGCACCCTATGTTTTGATGTTTGGACAAAGGTTTAAGTTAGATTTATTGTTGTATTTGATATGCATTGTGAATGTGTAGGATACATGTACAACAAGGAAAGTCCAAGGGTGATCTTGGCAAAGGAGGAAAGTCCAAGGATGAGTCTTGGCGGTGTAAGTCCAAACATGTAGTCTTGGCAACGTAAATCCAAGTGTGACTTGACAATGGATGAAGTCCCAGAGGTGCAACCTCTTGGCAAAAGAAGACCCGATAACAATGACAGGGCCAATAGAAGCTCCAGAAGGTAAGACGTGAAGGATGGGGAGGCATCCGAGGGACGCAAGGCTAATGGAGGAGGCTAGAAAGCTAGGTCTAGGTTGGTCGGACGATGAAAGTGCTGAATGAATATACTCGGGGGTTAAATCTTAGGATTAGGGGTTACTGTAGCAGTATTACAGTGTTGATGTAGTAGTACTGCAGCGTTACTGTAGCAACATTGTAGAGTTACTGTAGTAGTACTGTAGCAGTCGATTGATGTTTTCATCAGTCGACTGGTGTGGTCGACCCAGCAATCGACTGGGAGCGAACAAAATGCTTCTGTTCGTTCGGTTAGTGTAGAGCAGTCGACTGATGGAAGTATCAGTCGATTGGTATCAAGCCGTTGGGTTGTAACGGTCGAATCTCCACATAGGGCAGTCGACTGATGGTTTTGGCAGTCGACTGGTAGACGGGAGTTTTCAACTCGTGGCCTATATAGCCAAGCATTGGAAGCTTGGTTAAGGTTGACGAAATAGACTTGGTTAAAGCCTATTAGAGTCTCTCAAGACCTCGTGTGATCGGTGTGCTTGTATTCAAGTATATGTGGTGAGGTTTCTCCACCGATAAGCCCCTTGAGCTAGCCGGAGGTTTTCCGGGGAGTCATCCACCGACGGATTGAGATCGTCCACCTTACGGACAACCATGGAGTAGGAGTAACTGATCTTCGAATCACATTACATAAACATGTTAGAGGTTTGATTGTCTTGGTTATTACCTCTAGGTTTAACATTCTATTTGTTAGATTTATTTTTGTATTTTCATTGTGCACTAACATTATAGGAAGCAATCAATTTGGGTGAGATACTATTCACCCTCTCTAGCGACGTCAAGGTCCCAACTGTAACGACCCGACCCCTCGGCCCCTTGGGCGGCCACACTAGCGGCCCAACTGGCGGCCCAACCTTGGTCCCTTGGGCGGCTACAATGGCGGCCCAACTGGCGACCCCTTATGTCGTCAACCGACGACCCTTCGGCCGTACTGTTACTCACAAGGTCTTCCCACCCCTGGCCAGTGGATTTTTGCATTTCCCAGGATTCGAACTCTACATCTCCAGGTTAAATGCTAGAGTTTATGAATCCTGGTAGTTAAGTGAGTGCCGCTCACTTGGCTACTAGGATTCATAAACTCTAGTATTTAACCTGGAGATCAAGAGTTCGAATCCTGGGGAAGGCAAAAATCCACTGGCTAGAGGTGGGAAGACCTTGTGAGTAACGGCACGACCGAAGGGTCGTCGGTTGATGACATAAGGGGTCGCCAGTTGGGCCGCCATTGTAGCCGCCCAAGGGACCAAGGTTGGGCCGCTAGTGTGGCCGCCTAAGGGGCCGAGGGGCAGGGTCGTTACAATAAAAAGGAGTCTTTTATTGTAACGACCCAGCCCCTTGGCCCCTTGGGCGACCACACTAGCGGCCCAACTGGCGGCCTAACCTTGGTCCCTTGGGCAGCCACAATGGCGGTCCAACTAGCGACCCCTTATGTCGTCAACCGACGATCTTTCGACCGTGCCGTTACTCACAAGTACTTTCCACCCCTGGCCAGTGGATTTTTGCCTTCCCCAGGATTCGAACTCTAGATCTCCAGGTTAAATACTAGAGTTTATGAATCCTGGTAGCCAAGTGAGTGCCCCTAAATTGTCACGCCCCAGAAGAGTCCCTGCCAGAAGAAATTTCGGCAGCATCTCCCCTGTACGGGTGACAATCTGAGACATATCTACAATGCCCTCAGGGCCACATATACCTCGGCCAACATGGCCAAAATAATAACAATAAAATAACCAAACAACCACGCAATTATATATGTAGCAGCCCACTCGGCTGTACTAAAACCAAAACACAGCGGAAAATGATAGAAAACCAAATACAAACCAAAATACAAGACTGCTAGCCGGCTAGGCTTACACAACCATCAAACAATACAAAACACTCCATAACAATACTCCAGTGCCAAAACCAGAATATATAAAGCTAAGTACTCTTAATACACAAAACAAATAAAAACATAAATGAAACCGATGAGGCTTCAGATGTGACGTGGGAACTGGCAGACAGGATACTCCAAGTGACTCCGTAAACAACCTGGTACCTGAAAAAGATAGTGTCGACGGGAGTGAGTTCAACAACTCAGCGGATACCTAGTTAACATGTATAGTAAACTATAACAAATAGTAATAACTATGGAGTACAGTCTCCAAGATAAAAGCTGGAAATGCATAATAGAAAAGACTGAAGAGAACTGTATTCACCAGGGCCTCCTATCAGAATAGTCAGGTCATCAGACCGAGAGTATCATAAATCCTGTATGTGTTCGACCCCGTGGTAGTTTTGATGTGATCAACCAAGTTAGTTAGGTCCTGCTGTGTTTGATCCCTGTGTCTGAGTGTGCAGGAGCTTAGGAACACAGGAAGTCGAGCGGAAGACGCAGCTAGCGAGAAGGATGGCACGGGAAGGGAGCCGATGGGCTCGGTGTGTCCGAAGGATGAGAAAGCTGCGGAAGAGTACTCCGGTGGGCGTGAAGAGCGTGCGCGACGTTCGAGGGACGTTAAGCCGGGACGGAAGGCTGCTCGAGGAGAAGGCCGGGAATTGGGTTCGGGTGAGCCCTATATATTCCGGTTGGCCGCAATCACCCAAAAGAACGGAGCTTCGGAAGCCAAAGCGAAGAAGAAAATGAGTCAAAAGAGGTTGAAAATTACTGTAGCAGGAAGTTACTGTAGCTTGAAGGCGCCTTAAACAAGCTTGAAGGTGCCCTTGAAGGCGCCTTCAAGCCTGTTCAAGGCACCTTCAACAGGTTAGATTTGACCGTTTGCGTTGCGGATAAAGTTTTATCTGTTGACCGAACTGGAGGCGCCTTGAACCTTGTTGGAGGCGCCTTGGACCCTCGGGATAGACTTTCCAAGAGCTATATAAAGGCCCCTGGAGGTAGGAATTCAACAACAACTTTGACAATCAACTCTGTACTTAATTCCTAGCAATAGTTCTGAGCCGTTAGTGTGTAAAAGGCTTCTCCGCCTTCAGCAAAGGAGATTCTTCTAGTGCGCTTTTTCATCGTCCTGGATTAACAACCTCCTTGGTTGTAACCAGGTTAATTGCTGAGTTTCTTTTTACTTCTGTTAATTTAATTGTTATTATTTTACTATTGCTTTTCTGAGTTGAAATCCGAGGAGGGTATTTTTATTTTTGTTTTACAGCAATTCACCCCCCTCTTGCCGGCCTCCGCTGCACCAACAATTGGTATCAGAGCCAGATCGCTCAGAAGGACTAACCACCGACTGACGCACAACGATCCAAACGATGGCCGGAGACAGTGACTACCCACTTGCATTCGAGGGGGAGTTTGCTTCATGGAAGCAAAAGATGGAGGTATACCTTAACTCTGATTTTTCTATTTATCTAATAATGAAATCTGGTTATGAAGCACCAAAGAAAGCAAACGGAGAAGAGCTCGAGAAATACCTCTGGAACGAGAAGCAACGTGATGAGTTTGTGGCAAATACACGAGCTGAATTTCATCTTCTAACCACAATACCAAATGAAGATCTCGACAAAGTCGGAGAGTACAATAGCGCAAAAGAACTTTGGGAAAAGTTCTTAAAACTCCATGAAGAACAAATTGAAGTTGAATCTGACTCCTCGATGAACACTGATTCGACGTCAGAAGAGTCCGAAACTGAGGTAAGTGCTGAGATAGAACCAGTAACCGAACTCCAACTTGAAGACCTAGAATGCTCATCACAAATGAGCATCGATGAAGGGGGAGAAACATCAGAAGACGAAAACAACTCAACAGGGGGAGAATCAACCGCCGACAAGGTAAGTCAGGTATGGTCTCCACCTCTTGGCAAATTAATTGTTTCAATTGAAATATTGCCGAAAGGTTTTCGTGAATTACAAATTATTTCGTCGAAAGAATATTATAAATTTAAAAATGAAAAACTATTAAAAAATATTGAGTTAAAAGACACAATTTGTCAATTAAAAGATTTTGACAAACTAAAAATAGAAAATGTACAATTTTTTGCATGCTCAATATTTTTTGCCATAATTCTAAAAAACTGTGAATTAACAACTTATGAGAAGTTAAAATGGAAATTTAAAAATCATAATATTTGTTCTTAGTTGCAATGTTAGACTTAGCGCTTTCAGAGAAGAAAATTAAACAGTAATTTCTTTATAAAGCTTTGTCAAGGAGGTGATTGTTGCTCCAATAACCAAGAAGGCTTAGTGCCTCGCCACGACCTGGAAGCTGAAATATTGAAATGAAAGGTTTAATTAACTTTCTGAAAAAGTATTTAAAAATTACAATTAAATAATGCTTTGAAAGTTTAATCAAACAATTTTTAATTTTTTTTTATAAATTCATTTTTAGAAATATTTTTTTCCTGGCAAAATTCTAAAGACTTAATTTGTTTTTTGCCTTGAATTTTTTTTTGGAAAATCCTTAAAATTTTTTTTCGAAATATTCTTCTGGAAAATTCTAAAAGTTTATTTACTTGGAATTTTTTTTTTGAAAAATTCAAAAAATCTTTTAACTTAGAATTTTTTTTAAAAGTTCCCTTTAATTAGGACCCCATTTTTTGCTGTGATCAAAGGGGGAGAGAAAAGTACAAGTTTAGGGGGAGTTAGAAAAATTTAAAATTTCTGTTATTATTTTTATAAAAAGTGTTGCAATTTTACTAATTGCAAAAATTATGCTTAACTTGTTAGTTTAGTAATTTTTTCTTTAAAATTACTCTCTATGTCTATTTTAACCCTAACTTGAACTTGGGTTGATGCACATCAAAAAGGGGGAGATTGTTGGACCCCGTGGTAGTTTTGATGTGATCAACCAAGTTAGTTAGGTCCTGCTGTGTTTGATCCCTGTGTCTGAGTGTGCAGGAGCTTAGGAACATAGGAAGTCGAGCGGAAGACGCAGCTAGCGAGAAGGACGGCACGGGAAGGGAGCCGACGGGCTCGGTGCGTCAGAAGGACGAGAAAGTTACGGAAGAGTACTCCGGTGGGCGTGAAGAGCGTGCGCGGCGTTCGAGGGATGTTAAGCCGGGACGGAAGGCTGCTCGAGGAGAAGGTCGGGAATTGGGTTCGGGTGAGCCCTATTCCAGTTGGCCACAATCACCCAAAAGAACGGAGCTTCGGAAGCCAAAGCGAAGAAGAAAAGGAGTCAAAAGAGGCTGGAAATTACTGTAGCAGGGAGTTACTGTAGCAGAAGTTACTGTAGCTTGAAGGCGCCTTAAACAAGCTTGAAGGCGCCCTTGAAGGCGCCTTCAAGCCTGTTCAAGGCGCCTTCAACAGGTTAGATTTGACCGTTTGCGTTGCAGATAAAGTTTTATCCGCTGACCGACCTGGAGGCGCCTTGAACCTTGTTGGAGGCGCCTTGAACCCTCGGGATAGACTTTCCAGGAGCTATATAAAGGCCCCTGGAGCTAGGAATTCAACAACAACTTTGACAATCAACTCTGTACTTAATTCCTAGCAATAGTTCTGAGCCGTTAGTGTGTAAAAGGCTTCTCCGCCTTCAGCAAAGGATATTCTTCTAGTGCGCTTTTTCATCGCCCTGGATTAACAACCTCATTGGTTGTAACCAGGTTAATTACTGAGTTTCTTTTTACTTCTGTTAATTTAATTGTTATTATTTTACTATTGCTTTTCTGAGTTGAAATCCGAGAAGGGTATTTTTATTTTTGTTTTACAGCAATTCACCCCCCCCTCTTGCCGGCCTCCGCTGCACCAAAAGTATGCATGTCAAACATATGCATCCATCCAAATGTAGCATATAAATGCAACAAACACAATCAGTAAATGTATAAATGCATATGATGCCAATGACATGGTCACCCCTGACGCCAGTCAACAATCTCACACACAATGGTGAGACCGAGTGGGTAGGGCTGTGACAACCGTGCACTCTGCCGTCATTGCTCCTAATGAGTGACTGAGTGGACGGGATGCTGTTGGAGTACACCTATCCTCCTACCCAAAATCATAAATGGGGGAACTCAATGTTCTCATCTCCCAGTACACGATGACGGGGAGAAATCTCTGCCGGCTACTACGCTGCGTCACACTACCATGAGCGGACCAACGGAGCCAAACAAAGTCTAACCGCCTGTTGGCTACCACACTGCTACACTAAACTAGCGGAGCCAAACAGAGTAGAACTGTCTGCCGGCTACCACGCTGAGTCACCAGACCAACGGAGCCAAACAACAGAACTGCCACACAGCTGTCTGATATACCACTAACCCATGAGTGGTGGTGTGTGCAGATTACATGTAACTGGCGATGTGCTTGACAATAATGGAACAGACTATCGCATAACATGCAATCATGCGAGATGATGCATGACACTAAATATGACAATATCTTGAACAACATAGCAATATCCATATATAAATATAAAATGTGTACCATAGGACAATGAACCAAATCAAAGGTACACAGATCAGATAAGGTATCAAAAACCTAGATCCTGAACACAATAAACACATGGTGTGTCACTACCCCTATAAGCATGTATAATCAGGTAGGTACTAAAACGAAGTGCATAATAGGTAAACAAAACAAGCATGTAACAGGTATCGGGTAGTGACCAACCGAAGCAAAGATGAACATAATCATTACTAAAGGTTATAACCTACTAAACATATCAACATGACATTATCAAAGATAAATCAAGGTACCCGCCTCAAATAGCAGGTCCATTCCAGTCAAATCCAATGTCAAGATGCTCGTCTCGAATCAGAGTCCTGTAATGCACGGTATCCAGATTTAGCTAATTACATATAAATAAATTAGCTAAATCAAATCCTCGAGAGGCTAACATAAATCCAGATCCAATTATAAACCCTAATTGGATCATCTAACTCCTCAATCATATCTTAACCAATCTATTCAAATTTGGACTTGCAATAAGCATAATCTATCACAACATCTTAATCTAAACCAATTCATAAGAACTCACCCAAATCCAAGATGATCACTGATGGCTCACGGTCGAAGGGTTTCCCTGCCCAAAACAGAATGGCCGATGCTGTGGATCGCCAGTGAACAATGCTGGCCAAGCTACAAAGGATAGTAGACAAACAACCACAACCTTCAACTATAAATTAAACTCGCATCACTACCAATCTGATATCATACTTCTTACCTCAACACCAAACACCACTGTAGGGCTGTCAACTCTCTACTCACGGCCGAAGCAAGGACCTCTAAGGTGGATGGTAGAGTCAAGAAGCCCAAATCTGAATGACCGAGCTGTTGAGTCACTATCGGATGTGCCTGCTATCGGAAAGCGTCGGAAACCAATAGTCGGAGCAAATTAAATGTTGCTGTCCTCCACATCAAATGTTCCCTAACTCAACACATTATATTTAAATTCCAATTTCCTCATGATAATCATAACCAGTTAATGATACCATGCAAAACCATCAATAAACTGCAACTGATCTCTAGCTTACCTTATTATGGTTGCTCCCTGTTGACACACGGCCAGGAAATGCAGCCGCTGGAAGTTTTTGTTGGAGCAACGATGAAGCCACAGCTATGGCTACTAGAACAAAGTGAGCTGCTAGATGGAGTTGCTGCCGGAACCAGGTACACCCCACAGAACTGAATCTCCCTACTGAAATCCTTCCCATTGATCAGATCAAGTTGAATTCAATAAGTGGGATCACAAATCATGCAACAACCTAATCTTACCTCACTGAACCCCACTAATATCAACCGGATCAAGCAGGAGGTCGCTGATGTGATCGAGCAGAGGGGTGGCAACTAAGGAGGATCGCAAGCTAGGGCACGAGGAAGAACTAGGACTTGAATCCGCCTTGCTCCTGGCCGGAAACAACCCGAGCAGAGACGTGCCAGCGAAAAACCTAGGGCACAGGCAGCGCGAGGAAGATGAGGATCGGGTGAGGCGATGTCGCGGGAGACTAGGGCACGGTGAGAGATCAGCTGGGAAGTCTAGTGGAGGCACAGAGGAGATCGGAGAGGGTCGGCGAATCCAATCTAGGGCTCGGCGGTGTCGGCAGAAGGGAGGAAGAGGGAAAACAAAACCTTAGAGCATCGGGCAGGAGAGGAGAAGTATGGGAGGAAATCGCTGGAGGCTTCCTTCGGTCGGCGGTTTGTATGGAAGGGAGGATGAAAAGGAACTGACGCGGGGCATCGCCGTCGGTTTTGGGAAGAAGAAGAAACGGAAATGGCATGAGGCGCGGGCATGTGTCGGGGAAAGGAAACAACACAGTAGCAACGGAGGAAATAAAAGGAAAAGGAAGAAAAAAAATTAAATAAATAAACTTTTCCTCGTTAAAATGGGGTAGCCTAAACAGGCTTTCCCGGGCCCCGTTTTCATCCCGGTAAACTCGTCCATACGGTCTCCGAAAAATTTCACAAAAATTTCTAAAAATTCTGAAAAATTCCCTTATCATTATTCGCCATTTTTTGGTATTTTAAATTCTCCCTCACTAATAAAAATTTGGTCCCCAACTTTCGTTATCTACTATCAGCAAATACTAACAACAGGTAAAGAGTATAAATGATGAACGGTAAATTAAATCACATACCTCAAGTGTAAAGATGGGGGTATCGAGCTCGAATAGTATCCTCGAGCTCCCAGGTAGCCTTCTCGTCCGAATGATGCTGCCATCCGACTTTAACTAGCCGGATAGTCTTGTTCCGCAACTGACGCTCTTTCCGGTCTAGAATCCGTACCGGATCTCCCCATAAGTGACGTCAGGCTAAACAGAAACTGAGATATCTGTCAGCACATGTGTCGGGTTGGGTACATATCTCCTCAGCATAGATACGTGGAATGCGTCGTGAATGTCTGCCAAGGACCGTGGTAGTGTCAAACGGTAAGCTACCGCTCCAATCCTTTCCAAGATTTGGAAAGGTCCAATGTATCGCGGAGCTAGCTTACCTCTGAGGCTAAATCTCTTCACCCCTTTCGTGGGTAAAACTCGCAGAAATACATGGTCGCCTGTAGAGATCTCCAGGGGTCTGCATCTCTGATCTGCATAACTCTTCTGGCGGTCCTGTGCCTCTGACATCCTCCGTCTGATAGTACAGACCAACTCTGCCTCATGCTGAGCTCTATGAGGTCCCAACAGCTGGGTCTCCTCAACCTCATCCCAGAGGGTGGGTGTCCGACAAGGCCTACCATATAACGCTTCAAACGGTGCCATCTGGATAGCCGAATGCAAACCGTTGTTGTAGGCGAACTCTACCAATGGCAAGTGGTCCTCCCAACTGCCTCCAAAAAATCCAATACACATAACCTCAGCAAGTCCTCTAGAGTCCGACTATCCATCTGTTTGCGGATGGAAAGCTGTACTAAAATGGAGCTGAGTGCCCAAGGCTTGCTGCAGACTATGCCAGAAACGAGACGTGAACCGGGGTCTCTATCCGAAATAATAGTCAAAGGGACACCATGTAATCTGATGATCTCCCGATAATACAGATCTGCCAATCGATCCAGAGAATCAGTCTTCCGAATCACTAAAAAGTGCGCGGATTTGGTAAATCGATCAATGATTATCTAAATCACGTCATGGCCTCATCGTGTCCTAGGCAAACCCACCAGAAAGTCCATGGTAATATGTTCCCATTTCCACTCAGGAATAGGAATCCGCTGAAGTAAGCCGGTAGGTCTCTGGTGCTCAGCCTTCATATCCTGACAAATAAGACATCTCGCTACGAATTCCGTGATGTCTTCCTTCATACCGTTCCACCAATAATAACGTCTCAAATCTCGGTACATACGGGTACCGCCTGGGTGGATAGTAAATCTAGAGCTATAAGCCTTTTGAAGTAGCTCCTCTAAGACCGGGTGAGACTGAGGTACGTATAATCTGCCTCGGAAGTATATAATACCCTCCTCATCTCGTGTGAACTCGGTCTGCTGTCCATAAGCTATCTGGCTGCCAATAAACGGCAAATGCAGATCACCGGCCTGGGCCTCTCAGATCCTCGTCCTGATCGACGATTGAGCAACCATGGTAACCAGAATACCCTGCTTTGTCCGTCCCTGCTCCTCAAGGCCCAACTCAGAGAAACCCTGAATCAACTCTGTGACCACAACTCGGTGGCAAGCTAAAGTCCCTCTGGACTTCCTGCTGAGTGCATCAGCAGCCACATTAGCTTTCCCCGGATAGTAGCTAATGGTGCAATCATAATCCTTCAGGAATTCCATCCATCTTCTCTGTTAGAGATTAAGTTTCTTCTGGGTAAAAAGTTATTTGAGACGCTTATGATCAGTGAGAATCTCAACTGTAATACCATAAAGGTGATGCCGCCAAATCTTCAAGGCAAAAATAATGACGGCCAGCTACAAATCATGTACTGGATAGTTCTTCTCATACTCCTTCAACTGTCGAGAAGCATAGGAGACTACCATGCCGTGCTGCATCAAAACAGCGCCCAAACCCTATAGAGAAGCATCGGAGTAGAGTACGAATCCGTTCTCTCTAGAGGGTAAAACCAAAATCGAAGCCGACACTAATCTCCGCTTCAGCTCCTGGAAGCTGGTCTCGCAGTCCTCTGTCCAAGTGAACTTCACGCCTTTCCTGGTCAGGTGTGTCAGTGGCATAGAAATACGGGAGAAACCCTCGATAAAACGTCGAAAATACCCGACTAGTCCTAGAAAACTGCAGATCTCCTGCACTGACTTCGGCTGTTCCCAGCTGGTGACAGCCTCGATCTTCTGAGGGTCTAACGAAATACCTCTGCTAGAGATCACGTGTCCCAGAAAATCGACTGAAGATAGCTAGAAGGCACACTTGCTGAACTTCGCATATAGCTGATGTCGTCGAAGAGTCTCCAAGACTATGCGAAGATGTTGTGCATGTTCCTCCTAGGAACGCGAGTAGATCAATATGTCGTCGATGAAAACGACAACGAACTGATCTAGATACTCCATAACGATGTGGTTCATCAAATCCATAAATACCGCTGGAGCATCGGTAAGCCCAAATGGCATTACCAAAAACTCATAATGTCTGTACAACAAACATTCCCAACCAGAGATCCCCGATAACAAGTCCGAACTCTGATCACTAACTACAAATCACCAAATAATAGATCATCTATTATGAGAGCTACGCTCCATCACAAGAAATACTACATATGTGGGAGCAATGCTCTACTACCAACAAGGCAACCTATATGGGAGCAGCGCTGCACCACCACAATCCAAAATATGTAGGAGCAACGCTCCACCACAGACAATCTATAACATGTGGGAGCAATGCTCCACCACAACAATCCATAACATGTGGGAGCAACGCTCCACCACAACAATCCAAAATATGTGGGAGCAACGCTCCACCACAGTCAATCCATAAGTGAACAATACATCTAACTATCTAACTATCTAACTAGTGACTGCACGAAATCACTCTATCACATATCACTGTGAGTAACCAAGGGTATCATAATCCAGTAAGCAAATCAAATCCATCGTCAACTCTATCAGCATCGTAGTGGGTCACCCACCAATAGGAGAATTAGTTGACAGGATAATACAACAAATGCCATAATGTAGACACTCCACATCCTGCATTCAACATAGGTAGAATCATCATGATACCACCAATAATACACCTGGCACACGTGCACCCACACAACATAGGTATGATCGACATAATCCTCCAATTAGTACACACCAAACATACTCATAACACAGGTATAAATCAGCGTGATACCTCTAAAAATACATTCCGAACCCGTGTGCATATATCAACGTAGGTATAATCGACAATACACCTCAAACAACACTCACCTAACATATATACACCTATGCCAAGAGTATAATCAACGTAATACTTCCAACAAATCATAATAGACACGAGTGTACACACAACACAAATATAATCAACAAGATACCTCCCATAATACCAAACACGTGTACATATACCATAACACAGATTTAATCAACATGATACCTTCAATAATACAATCAGACACGTACACCGAACTACATAGCTATAATCCACAAGGAACCTACAATAACCATATCGGAACATGTATACAAACACTACTTGCAAATGGACAGTCTATCACAGGACTCCTACAACACATAACAATCATATGTGCATGTAACATAGATATGTATAATCAGCATATATAACCCAATCAACCTGACATTCCCTATGCTACCTTCTAAGTTATCCAACTAGGTACATACAGTCTAAAATTAAAGTACCCAAGGAATAGGATACATCGATCCTCTATAGAATGACCCAAACCAACAATGGTATACGACTAATTCAGTCTTTTCCACGTCAGTACAAGCCATGTACTCAAATGTACTCTAGATACATGATTAAGCACAAATAATCCAAAGATTCGAACCTCTACAAATAGAGTAAGTCAATCCCCTGATGATCGGACCAACCAAACTAAATCGATCATCTACTAACTAATCAAGAATACATTAATCCTCCATAAGCAACTAAGGTATATCGATCCACGACTACCCAAGTCGACAAACATAAATCAGTCTTCTACTGACCGATCTAACAAGAGTAAATCAATTATCTACTGATGAAATTAACTCAGATAAAATGGTATTCTACTGGTTAAGTCAACATGAATATGTAGATGCTATCCACCACACAACTAATAATAGCAGAGGCTGGAATGTGCCTCCATCTCCTATCCAACTAGTAGTAACAGAAGCTAAAACTACTAGTGGTATGATATGAAAAATCACCAGAGACTATAATCCTTAATCTCTATTATGGTCGACCAATATCAGTGGCTAACCCATCACATGTAATATGTGCTACAACAACCAGACAAGTACTAAATAAAATGTGTTAATACATGTCATAACTATCAAAGTCAACACTGCATACTAACAAAAGATAGGATAACAGTATACCAACATACCTCCTATAGCTTGGAGATGTCCTGCTGCTGCCAGGTCCCAAAACCCAAAAAGTCACATTGAGAAAACTAAAACACGAAATCCGAAACACGAGATATAAGACTCGTAAACCGTGCTCTGATACCAATAAATTGGTATCAGATAAATCTTGAAAATCTAGAACACATAGCAAGTATTGTATACCTGCTATGATACCACTAAATTGTCACGCCCTAGAAGAGTCCCTGCCAGAAGAAATTTTGGCAACATCTCCCCTGTACGAGTGACAATTTGAGACATATCTACAATGCCCTCAGGGCCACATATACCTCGGCCAACACGGTCGGAATAATAACAATAAAATAATCAAACACCCACGCAATTATATATGTAGCAGCCCACTCGGCTATACTAAAACCAAAACACAGCGGAAAATGATAGAAAACTAAATACAAACCAAAATATAAGACTGCTAGCTGGCTAGGTTTACACAACCATCAAACAACACAAAACACTCCATAACAACACTCCAGCGCCAAAACCAGAATATACAATGCTAAGTACTCTTAATACACAAAACAAATAAAAACATAAATGAAATCGGTGAGTCTTCAGATGCGACGTGGGAACTGGCAGACAAGATACTCCAAGCGACTCCGTAAACAACCTGGTATCTGAAAAAGATAGTGCCCACGGGGTGAGTTCAACAACTCAATGGATACCTAGTTGACATGTATAGTAAACTATAACAAATAGTAATAACTATGGAGTACAGTCTCTAGGACAAAAGCTGGAAATACATAATAGAAAAGGCTGAAGAGAACTGTACTCATGAGGGCCTCCTATCAGAATAGTCAGGTCATCAGACCGAGAGTATCATAAATCCTGTATGCATGTCAAACATATGCATCCATCCAAATGCAGCATATAAATGCAACAAACACAATCAGTAAATACATAAATGCATATGATGCCAATGACATGGTCACCTTGACGCTAGTTAGCCATCTCATACACAATGGTGAGACCGAGTGGGTAGGGCTGTGGCAACTGTGCACTCTGCCGTCACTACTCTTGATGAGTGACCGAGTGGACGGGATGCTGTCGGAGTACACCTATCCTCCTACCCCAAATCATAAATGGGAGAGCTCAATGCTCTCATCTCTCGGTACACGATAACGGGGAGGAATCTCTGCTGGCTACCACGCTGCGTCACACTACCCATGAGCGGACCAACGGAGCCAAACAAAGTCCAATCGCCTACCGGCTACCACGCTGCTACACTAAACCAGCGGAGTCAAACAGAGTAGAACTGTTTGCCGGCTACCACGCTGAGTCACCAGACCAACGGAGCCAAACAGCAGAACCACCACACATCTGTCTGATATACCACTAACTCATGAGTGGTGGTGTGTGCAGATACATGTAATTGGCGATGTGCTCGACAATAATGGAGCAGACTATCACACAACATGCAATCATGCAAGATGATGTATGGCACTAAACATGACAATATCCTGAACAGCATAGCAATATCCATATATAAATATAAAATGTGTACCATAGGACAATGAACCAAATCAAAGGTACACAGATCAGATAAGGTATCAAAAACTTAGATCCTGAACACAATAAACACATGTTGTGTCACTACCCCTATAAGCATGTATAATCAGGTTGGTACTAACAAGAAGTGCATAATAAGTAAACAGAACAAGCATGTAACAGGTATCGGGTAGTGACCAACCGAAGCAAAGACGAACATAATCATTATTAAAGGTTATAACCTACTAAACATATCAACATGACATTATCAAAGATAAATCAAAGTACCCGCCTCAAATAGCAGGTCCAATCCAGTCAAATCCAACGTCAAGACGCTCATCTCGAATTAGAGTCCTGTAATACACGGTATCTAGATTTAGCTAATTACATATAAATAAATTAGGTAAATCAAATCCTCGAGAGGCTAACATAAATCTAGATCCAATTATAAACCCTAATTGGATCATCTAACTCCTCAATCATATCTTAACCAATCCATTTAAATTTGGACTTGCAATAAGCATAATCTATCACAACATCTTAATCTAAACTAATTCATAAGAACTCACCCAAATCCAAGATGATCACTGATGGCTCACGGTCGAAGGGTTTCCCTGCCCAAAATAGAATGACCAATGTTGTGGATCGCCAGTGAACAATGCTGGCCAAGCTACAAAGGCTAGTAGACAAACAACCACAACCTTCAACTATAAATTAAACTCGCATCACTACCAATCTGATATCATACTTCTTACCTCAACACCAAACACCACTGTAGGGCTGTCAACTCTCTACTCACGGCCGAAGCAAGGACCTCCAAGGTGGATGGTAGAGTCAAGAAGCCCAAATCTGAATGCCCGAGCTGTTGAGTCACTGTCGGATGTGCCTGCTATCGGAAAGCGTCGGAAACCAATAGTCGGAGCAAATTAAATGTTGTTGTCCTCCACATCAAATGTTCCCTAACTCAACACATTATATTTAAATTCCAATTTCCTCATGATAATCATAACCAGTTAATAATACCATTCAAAACCATCAATAAACTACAACTGATCTCTAGCTTACCTTATTATGGTTGCTCCCTGTTGACACACGGCCAGGAAATGCAACCGCTAGAAGTTGTTGTTGGAGCAACGATGAAGCCACTGCTATGGCTACTAGAACAAAGTGAGCTTGTTCTAGTAGCCACTAGATGGAGTTGCTACCGGAACCATGTACACCCCACAGAACTGAATCTCCCTGTTGAAATCCTTCCCACTGATCAGATCAAGTTGAATTCAATAAGTGGGATCACATATCATGCAACAACCTAATCTTACCTCACTGAACCCCACTAATATCAACCGGATCAAGCAGGAGGTCGTTGATGTGATCGAGCATAGGGGTGGCGACTGAGGAGGATCGCAAGCTAGGGAATGAGGAAGAACTAGGACTTGAATCCTCCTTGCTCCTGGCCGGAAACAACCCGAGCAGAGACGTGCCGGCGAAAAACGTAGGGCACAGGCAGCGCGAGGAAGATGAAGATCAGGTGAGGTGATGTCGTGGGAGACTAGGGCACGGTGAGAGATCGGCTGAGAAGTCTCGGTGGCGGCACAGAGGAGATCAGAGAGGGTCGGCGAATCCAATCTGGGGCTCAGCGGTGTCGACAGAAGGGAGGAAGAGGGAAAACAAAACCCTAGAGCACCGGGCAGGAGAGGAGAAGAATGGGAGGAAATCGTTGGAGGCTTCCTTCGGCCGGCGGTTTGTATGCAAGGGGGGAAGAAAAGGAACCGACGCGGGGCGTCGTCGTCAGTTTTGGGAAGAAGAAGAAACGGAAATGGCGTGAGGCGCGGGCACGAGTCGGGGAAAGGAAACAACACAGTAGCAATGGAGGAAATAAAAGGAAAAGGAAGAAAAAAATAAAATAAATAAACTTTTCCTCGTTAAAATGGGGTAGCCTAAACATGCTTTCCCGGACCCCGTTTTCATCCCCATAAACTCGTCCATACGGTCTCCGAAAAATTTCAGAAAAATTTCTAAAAATTTCAGAAAAATTTCTAAAATTTTCGGAGAATTCCCTTATCATTGTTTGCCATTTTTCGGTATTTTACACCAACAACAACAATCAGGCTCGTTCTTAATCGAGAAGGAAGAAGGTGATCACGTGCTACAAATGTGGAGACAAATGTCATATCAAGAGAGATTGTCTACAGATAAAGAAATACGTTGCAAAGAACAAAGGTAGTTTGGCAAAGTCTGCAAACATAGTTGAAGAAGAAAATTTAGAAAGCGGTGATGGAGATATGCTATCAGTTATGTCGAGTTTGGAGCAGCTGATAGATGCATGTATTTTAGACTCTGCATGTTCATATTATATGACTCCAAACAAGGATTAGTTTGACACCTATAGGATAGTAGATTCTGATTAAGTGTTGATGGAAAATGATGTGTCATGCAAAGTTATCGGCATAGGGAATGCCATAATCAGTATATTTGTTAGTGTGATCAGAACTTTATGTGATGTCAGATATATATTAGAGCTAAGGAAGAACTTGATCTCACTAGACACACTGGATGATTTTGGTTGCAATTACAAATCAATGAGCGGGATGATGAAGGTCAGCAAGGGAGCTCTGTCGGTAATGAAATGACAAAAGGTAGTAAGAAACATCTACAAGTTGATAGGGACTACAGTTGTAGGTGGAGCCGTCTTGGTGGAGTCTGAATCAGTCAATACTGTCTTGTGGCATATGCGGCTAGGGCATATGGATGAACGTGGGATGCTAGAACTTCACAAGAGAGATTTTTTGAAGGGTGTCAAGACGTGCAAGCTTGAATTCTGCAAATTTTGTGTTCTTGGGAAACAAAGCAAAGTGCAATTCAAGACGACAACAAACAAGACGGAGGAGATTCTGGACTACGTAGATATGGATCTCTGGGGACCAGCTAGTGTAGCATCACATGGAGGACACTTGTATTTTGTGAGTTTTACTGATGATTTCTCACGAAAGGGCTGAGTATACTTTATGCGTCACAAGTCGGAAACTTTTACAAAGTTTAAACTATAGAAAACTGAAGTGGAGAACCAGACCGGAAGAAAGATAAAATGCCTTAGGTCAGACAATGAGATTGAGTACACAGATTCAAAGTTTCAAGAATTTTGTAAGAAGCATGGGATAATGAGGCATTTCTCGGTTCACAGGACACCTCAGCAAAACGGGGTAGTGGAAAGGTTGAACAGGACAATCATTGAGAAGGCAAGATGTCTCAGGTTGAATGCAGGGCTTGCAAAGAATTTCTGGGCGGAAGCAGTTAACATGACATGCTATCTCATTAATATATCACCAAGGATAGTACTAGAAGACAAAGTTGTTGGTTGCTACTTGGAACACCGTTCTGTTTCCCCTGTACAAAAATTTGCACAAGTACAGAATTTAACCTAGCTACCCATGTGCTCTATTGAAGTTAGACTTGGATTGCAAACGATGCTTAAAATTATTAATCTAAGTTGCTTTTCAGAAGTTAAACTTGGATTGAAACGATACTTAACATTTTTACTCCAAGTTTAATCGATGTGATCTTCCTAAGTTAAACCATATTACAGAAGTTGATTAAATATTTATTTCAAAGATTGACTTCCAGGTTAAACATAGTGAGGTACTAGGTCTTCTTGGTTATGAGATCATTCACCACTTCCTAGACAAAGCCTTTCAAAAAAATTGGACATTTAACTTCTTACAGTAACCATAGGTTTAATTACAGAGACCACAATAGAAACACAAGATCGAAACGTAAAATCGAAATACAAAATCGATAGCACGAAATCGAAACATAAAATCGCTAGCCTCTTGTGTTGGTATTTCAGAATCCATACAAAGAAAATTAACTAATTAATTCGAAGCGGAAACCATTAATTAGTTATACCTTTCTTTATAGCTAAAGAACTCTTGATCTTCTGTTGTATTCCTCTCCTCCTCTTGAACGCTGTGTGGGCAACGATCTACCAAGATGGAATCCACTCGAACCACTTCTTCTCCTCCAAGACTCTCGAGCCACCAAGGGATGTCAAAATAGAAAAATACCTTCTCTTCTTCTTCTCCTCTAAGTAGCCGGCCACCAAGGAGATGGAACTTCTTTGATGTGCCGCCGACCTTGAGAGAAAGAAAACAAGGAGAAAGAAGAGAAGCAAGGGTCGACCACCAAGGATTGAAGAAGAGGGTTTCAGCCACGATAGAAGAGGAGGCAAGACTTAGGTTGTATTTTTTATGAGGCACCCTCTCCTTCTCTTTTATAATTCTTGGTCCTGGAAAAAAAAGGAAAGTTTTAAACATAATTAAAACTTCCTTATTTGTGGTCTCGCTTCAAGCGGTTCTCAATTTATTCTGATGATCGGTGAAAAATTTTTATAGGATTGACCGGTCACCAGAGATAGTTGGATTTATTATTCTTTTAAAAAAATCAGCATCATAAGTAGATGGAAGGGATAAAATGAAAAATAAGTTTGTTCTTAGATAAATCTAAAAGTTATATATATATGTGAATTCCACAACTTCAATGCTCTGTTTCCTACGATGCGTAGATTGAGGAGGGAAAGAAATCTTCGGGGAAAATAAATACTTCGAGCGGACTAGGAGAAAATCAATGGGAAAGAATCCGCATGGAGAGGCGGGCGACCATGCAGGGCCTCCCTCGTGGTGCCGTGAGAGGCAGCTGCTCGGCACCACTCGCGTGGGATGTTGGCGGCCGCGTGGTGCTGCCCACGTGAGTCGGACGAGAGCAACCCGTTGAGTTCCTTAATGGATCTGTAGAGGTTGGCGAGGAGGTATTCGGTGCTGTTGGGGCCGTTGAAGCGTAGATGTAGATGAACACTCACCCCGTGCTGTTCCAACACGATCACGTGTGTCCGATCCTAGCCGGCCTTTCCTTGCACCCAATATGCATGAGTCAGATTCATCACCAATGGAGTTGAAGTTGATGTGCTCATTGTCACTGTTGTAAATGGTGGTCGAATTGCTGTTGGATTCGGTGGTGGAGTCCGGATAGGCAGCTCCTTTGACGGTGTGGTCTGAGGTGGTTCCTTCGAGGGACTTGAGCTGAGATTGGCTTCAGGAGTTTGTATGATACATATGAACTTGGAGGCGGGGTGGGCTATGCGTTTGGTGATGCGGTGAAGGAGATTGCGCCGCTGGAGGTCAGCGATGCGCCGGGACAAAGTGCGGTAGTTGTGGCCAAAGGAGGAGGAGGTGGAGGGTCGGGATAGCAATCGAGGTGGCTTGAGTGGAAGTCGCGATCGAGGGGCTGGAGTTTAAGTTGTGGATTGGGCCAGAGAATGATCCCGACAATTGGGGCTGCTAGGGAATGGACGCGAACGAGAAGGAGATCTCAAAGGAGGCGAAGATGCGAGGAGTGACGATGGCTTTCTTTCTGATTTGGGAGGGGAGGATTAAAAAAAGCCAAAAATTGATTTGCGGATAAATTCACGAATCCCTCCCTTCATTATTTCATAGTAAATAAAAAAAGGATGACTAATCTATTCTTCATCAGGAAATAAATAAAAAAAACTTTTTATATAAAAAGCTTACCTCGGTTTTTAAATTTGTCCTACCAAATAAACAGGACATAAATATGCCTTTTGATCCATTGCCGGAAAAACTATACAATAGACATACGATTGAGAATTTATAATTAATAGATACACATTACAGAATTGTGGATATACAGAGGTAGAGTGAAAGAGCACAAGGCAACAAAGGATCACCGAGCCCATGCAGGCATGCCTCCACGTTCGTCCTGTCAAACCCTGTCAGATTTCTTCACCAACTCCAATACTGATACCAAATTATTCAAACACCCTTTGGTTACTATTATTATACTAATGATTTTCATTCACCCACAAATGTCTAAAAAAAAAACAAAAAAAATCTCTAAAAGAAAAATATGTTTTTGTTTCAAAAACTATTTTATTTTGTTCCCTTCCATTGATAAAAACGCCGAAATCTGAGATAAGTGAAAAGATTTGGGGCGAAATGAAAATGTCTCCGCTCAAAGATCCTTCACTGGTTACCATAAACAAGACGCAGAGCTCAAAAGAAACCGAGCACGTAAACTCATTGACAGCCGCATTGGTAAACCTTTTGAAAGGATTCCATAATTTACTTTTTAGTTTCATTAGTTTTTCTATTGATTATCGTTTTTTTAATAAAAAATAATTATATTTATCCTAGATATATTTTGGAGTCCTTTTTTAAATTACGTGAAGGAAAGTAAAATTGTAAAGTCAATTTATATTTTTTTTATGGTAAAAAATAAATACGTTCATCCTCAACGTTCCCCGTCAATTCGTTTCAGGGTCAACATAAAGGAAGTAAATCATGGACAACTATTAATCTTTGGAATAGTGACTAGCGATTTATAATTTCTTTAGAATCTATTAAAAAATTATTCTCATATTTGAAAAATCAATTTTTTAGTTATGGTATCGAACAATTAGTATTAACACCAATATTGAATAAATCTTCTTGCATTAATATCAAATAAATACGGGTCATCAATCATAGATTTTCAACACTATTTAAAATATTGCAAGATATGATAATACTATTTAAAATATAATGAACTAAAATTGAAAGATAAATATGAAACTCAACTATAACTAAGTATGATGATACCATATGTCAGTACAAGATCAAATGAGAAGATTACTAATTTCAAAATATTAAGGAAGTAAGTATCATAACTTTCATACTTATCGACACTGTTGTCGGTGAGAGTGACGAGAGGAGGGAGGGATGAGTAGCAAGAACTGACAGAGATGCGGAGTCGTAGGTGCTCGATGATGGGAGGAGGGAGGATTGAGTAGGGAGGATCGACGGAGATGCGGAGTCGTAGGTGCTGACGATGGGAGGAGGGAGGGTTGAGCAAGGAGGACCGATAGAGATGCGAAATTGCTCAACGACAGGAGGAGGGAGGGCTGAGTAGGGCATACCAGCGGAATCGTAGGTGATTGGCGGCAAGAGCAACGGGAGTCAGGAGGGGATTGAGTGACGAGAGTCGGGAGGGGAGTCGCGAGTGGTGAGGGAGGAGATTGAGTCGCACACAACGAGTGAGAAGATTAGGGATTTAGGGTTTATGTCTGGTTTGGGTTAAAAATTTAGTTTTTTAAGTTTAACCGAATAAGGAACTTTAAAACAAATATTGAACCAAAATAACTGATATTTTTAATTGAATTAACCGAAATTATGAAATAATTAAACTGAATTTTAAAATTCGATGGATTTGTTCGATTTAATCGAATTTTTGCTCACCCTTAACTCAAGAACTCACCACCGTCACCATGACCTAGGAAGACTTCAACAAACTTGTCACAGCTATGGTGAAAGAGGTGTTACAAAAGCATCCCTTGATGAACCCTTCTCCTTCGAAGACACTCTTTGCATTGGCCGAGGTACTCCAAATACCCAATTAGACACCGCTGTGGTTGACCGTGGTTGACCGAAATAAGAGCTCTAATCTTGATTCCTGCTGGAACATCAGTCAAACATGAAGAGCAGTCCTATGAATCTTGGGCTGGATAGATGACTACTTGGGACCTTCTCTAGGGTAAAGGACCCTTCACTAGTAGAGCAAAGGGTGTCATATACACCTGTTTTTCCAGGAGCACCCTTGAAGATGGACTGCTACATCATTTTTGATCGCTACAATTCAGAGAATACATGGGATCATTAGACCCAGAAGACCACTTGTGTCTGTTCGAAAACGCTGCTTTGGTACTGATCCTGTCTAAAATCAGTGAAGGCAGTGAGCTGGGACGTGGCTCTGTTGTTGACTCGATGAAGACTCCTCGTTGTCCTATAATACAAGGAATGTTAGTGCCGGGCCAGGGAAAGGATCCCAGACATTGGCCTTCCGACTCTCAAGTCAATGCTCAATCTCAGAAAAGAAAGTAGTGAACTGTAGAAAATGATGTATATAAATAAGAAACATCGCATACATCCGCTTGTAGATGGAGACCCCTTATATGGTGTCACTGTTACGTTGTGCATGCATCTCAAAGCATTAACATGTTTCCCAAAATATTTTTAAGAAAGGATAGACCATAAAGTGCCTCTAACACCTTTACTCAAATAAGCCCGCAAATCGTTGTGAGTTGATAGGCTAGAAGTTTCTAAAGGATGATTTACCGGTGGGATATTCTCTGTTTTTTTTTGGCACAAACTTCCAAAAGGATACGGTGTGACAGATATCTAAGTTTCGCTATAGGCTGACCAACGACCACTCTATTGGTATATCGTCAGCTCGGTTGTACAGAGCAAAGCTACTGACTTGTTTTTCACTCGGCTTTCATGTTATCAGAGAGGTGCACTGTATCTGATTGAACCTAAGGTCCAATCGACAAGGATGGTGAGCCAGGTAACTTAGTATTTGGCTCTTAACCTCATCTACGAGTTGCGGAGGATGACCATTCAAATAGTTTGGTCGGCCTTTCACATTCAACCGATGCTGAGAGCCCGCTCGACCAACATTGTCTAGTCCACAATTTGTAGTCTCATGGTCCATTCGAACTTGCAATTTGACCATTTGACTTTGACCTCTAAGTCAACGGGTCCTTGCTACTTTAACTCGCTCTTGGGTGGACCCCTCTTTATCACCGTATCATAAGTCTTCCCCTAAAGTGTAGTCGAAGGAAGCTGCAAGTCCAAATAACTGGACACTTAGTATTTTTTACAACTTTTCTTCCCGATCGAGCGCTTTGCTATCTGAGCTGCTGCTCTGCTTGAACGATTATTGCCTTCATAGATCTTAAGGAAACTTATTGCTTCTCGGTCAAGAGACTCCGAGGTTGACGCCGCTCAGATTGAATGTGGATGACACTTAGCTGTTTGCTATCTCTTTTCCGATTCTTTTCCCGTGCGGCCTCCCATGCTCATAGTGCCTTTTAATTATTGTTGATGTCATCCTGATTTCTTAAGAATCACTCAAATCCTTTGTCATTAATGCAAAGCATATCGAGCATGCTTTTTCATCATACACCCACTGATCATTTCCATTCCTCATTAATGCCACCTATGATTGATCACCATGTGTCACACTTTTGTGATGTCGAATGTTTGATGTGACAGGCAACTATTAAGATTCTAGGCGACAACTATCTTTTGAATTTGGATGATTCAGATCAGGTCTCGCTTTTCTAAACCCTTGATCATATGGTTCTGAATAGTTGACGACAGGGTTTTTAAAGCCCTTGTTTCTCTTTGCACTGCATCGCCTTCATCTTCATTTCTATCTGCTTCTCTTCTCTTTACTCGTTGTTTTTCATCACCGGCAATTCACATCTAGTAAGTTCCTTCTCCTTCCCATTCTCAATCTTCAATCTTCATCTTTTGTATTCTACTCCTATGGCCCGTTCTCCTTCTTCCCCTCCTGCTATCCCCTGACTATGGTACACCTTTACTTCGTCGGATGTTAATGGGGACGAAGTGGAACAAATGACCATGTCCTACCATATCCCACTATATCCCTCCTGATCACAATCTTGCCATCCCGTTTGCCTACGATTGCCACCACACCCTCCTGAAGGATTTCTAACTTTTTTCAAGGATCAGTTGTACGTCGAGCTCCACTTTCCAATCCATCCTTTCTTCGCTAAAGTTTGTAAATATTTCCATATTCCGTTGTAGTAACTAATGCCTAACTCCTTTAGACTATTGTAAGGAGTAGTAATACTATTCAACCTGTATAGGATTCCTCTTAATCCTCATATTTTTCATTATTTTTATTATCCTAAGCAGTCTGAACCAGGCGTCTTCCTCTTCTAAGACTAGGTCAGTACTGTATACTTTTATAAAATGCCATCTTCCAACAAGGGCTAGAAGTCTCACCACTTCTACATTCAACTTTTTGGTTGAGTGATCTACGTAGATTATATACACTTTTATACATATTTTGACACACATTCATGTAATTTATTTGCACTTGATCTATGTATTTCTGTACCTCTTATCATATTTTTAGCATAATCACTCTTCTTTGTCAGAGATATGCTATTTGTGTATTTTCTACTGATAGGAGACGTTTTTAGAGCAAAAATGATGCTCATATATGATTTAGAGAACAAACGAAGACAAAAGGATTTGGCTGTGTGGAATTCACATGACCATGCCACTTACTAGAGGTGGAGCAGACCCAGGCCATGTGATCCCACATGGCTGTGCCATGAAGCAGAGAAGAAGATAACCCCGGCTGTGTGAATCTACACGGTCGTGTGGGCTTCCAGAGAAGGAGCAGATTCTAGACATGTGGATTCCACATGGTCGTGTGGATTTTCTAGAGACCAAGCAGACCACGACCATGTGAATCCACATGGCTGTGCCACCTGGACCAAGGCTAAGCCGAGGGTGGCCATGTGGATGCCACACAACCGTGGCACAGACCATGCTAGGCTAGTGCCCAACACTATTTAAGGGAGTTTTTCCCTTTTTTAAGGGAGGAAGGTTCTCCCTTTGGGAGATCTATCTTGGTTCCGATCTATAGTCTCTCCACTCTCCGTTCGATGATCCAAAGTTATTTTCATCATCTCATCGACTCCAGAAGTAAAGGATTGAAACTGAAGATCACTCAATGCATCAGATAAGCTTCTTCTCCCTTCTTCTTCTTCTAGTTTGGGTTTTGATGCTTTTAATTTCAATACTTTTGGATTCTTTCCTCCATGCAGTGAGTAGATCTATTATTCTAGGATTAAAGGAGTAATTATGATATGGATTGATGTAAAAAATCATGGATTTGTTAATTTCCTATCTATATGACATTGCTATATCTTGTATTCATTTGATCTTATGTGCGTGTGATATGTTTGAGCTTAATTCTTATGTTTGATGAATGTTTATACAGAATTGTTGATCCTGTAGAGGAAATGCCCTAGATCGTATGACCGAGGGGCCATAATAACAAGGATATCTCGTTTTCGAACGTCTAGAGCATCAGCTCGAAAGGAGGAGCAATTCTCTACATGGAATTAGAGAATTGGATGTAATTGTTATTTCTATCTCTATGATTATTGAGTGTTAGAGTATTCTTGTGATTTATGATCGAGGGGCCCTAGTGATAGGGATATCCTGTTATCAAATTTTATAGGAATCACTGCCATTTAATAGCATAGGATATGGACCAAAATAGCATTTCAGCTTGACCATTGTGGGGGAAGAGCCAGTAGTGAATCTAGCTTCCTACAAGTGCTTAGGAATGTAGGGTAGGCAATAGGGGATCCATGATATATTGATTAATATCATAATGAAATCGACCCTCTAGAACATATCCCAAACCAAGGTCCTCAACACACACACACACACACACTCTCTCTCTCTCCCTCTTTCTTGATCTTGCTTCTCTTTACTTTGTCACGCCCCAGAGGAGTTCCTGTCCGAGAAAATTTCGGCAACACCTCCCCTGTACGATGGACAATCTGAAACTTTTCTACATCCTCATATACCTCAGCCACAGGCGACTGGAATAATAAAAACAATAAAAATACAACCACACATACATCCACGCAGTTTATATATAAGTATACAGATCAGTAATATCATGACTCGAAAATAACCCTACTCCACTACACTCGTAAAGCTCAAATCCGACAATAAAACCAACTTACCTCTTCTGCCATCTAAGCAGGCATGTAGTAAAAGCAAATCCAAAACCAAATCCATCGACATCACAAAATCCATACAATGTCCAATTATCATAATCCAAAACATAACAAGTTCAGAACATAGTCTAAATAAAGAAGAAAACCAAAAGATCCTTAATATCCTCGAGGTCTGCAGGGGACTAGCAACTGGAACTCTCTCCTGACAGCATCAACCTGAAAATATCAATAATGGAGGCGGGGTGAGTCCAACACACAGCAGGCACAACTGATATATAAAGTAAGGAAATAACACCTAGCACTAATCATGCGTACAGTCTCCTGATGTAATAAAGGTAAATGCAAACTGAAATAAACAGGAGAATACTGTACTAACCAGGACCTGGGTATAAAGACAAGCAGTCCGAGAGATATGGAAATCCTGTATGCATGTCAAACATAGGTATCCAAACAATATGCAGCATATAAATGCAGCAAACACAAACACAAGCAATAAATGCATCATGCATATGATGCCAATGATGCGTCCTAGTCACCCCTGACGCCAGTCCATCATCTCACACAATAGAGAGGCCAAGTGGGTAGGGCTGTGACAACCGTGCACTCTGTCGTCACTACTCCTGATGAGTAACCGAGTGGACGGGATGCTGTCGGAGTACACCTATCCTCCTACCCCAAATCATAAATGGGGGAGCGCAATGCTCTCATCTCCCGGTACACGATGACGGGGAGGAATCCCTGCCGGATAACACGTTGTGTCACACTACCCATGAGCGGACCAACGGTGCCTAACAGAGTCCCTGCTGCAACACACTCTGCCTGAATCAACCACTAACCCATGAGTGGTGGTGTGTGCAGATCCATGTAACTAGCGATGTGCTCATAATAATGGAGCGAACTATCACACAGCATGCAATCATGCAAATGGTGCATGACACTAACCACAACATATCCTGACCTAATCCATATATATATAAGTGCGTCATAGGTCAACGAATCAAATCAAATCAAAGGTACACAAGGTATAAAACCTAGGTCCTGAACATGGTGAAGCATGGTATATCACTACCCCTATAAGCATGTATCAACAGGTAAGGAATACATGAGATGCAAAACAATCAATCAATCAATCATGTAACAATTATCGGGTAGTGATTAACCGGAATAAATAAGAAACATAATTAATGCAACTTGTTATATTCACTACTATGTATATCAAATGATATAAGTCAAAAGTACCCGCCTCCGATAAAATGATCCAAATCTGACTCCGAGATACTCGTCTCGCGTCAAAGTCCTGTGTCAAACAAATAAATATTTTTATTTAACTACACACCTATAAATAGCTAAATAAAAATCTCCTACACTATATTAGGGCAAAAACCCTAATCAACAACCACATAAATCTCACCCAGAATCCAACTCATACCAAATACAAAACATAACCTAAATTAATATTCCTTACTAACCTATCAACCAATCATCTACAAGATGATTAAATTCTTTACCTCTTATCTCAATTCACAACTGTAGTTGCTGCTGGATCTAATGTAAACAACTACTGGATTAAATTGCTGAACCAAGAAAACCCTACAGCAAGTCCTGTTAGAAAATTCTTCCTCACTGTCGATTGAAGATGAGATCACAAACCAAAAATACCTAATTTTTCTTACCTATCTCGTAGCTATGCTTGTTGATCCACACCAGGACTGTTGCTGCCAGCACAAAATGATTGCTGCTGGAAATCCCAAGTTTTTCTGCTAGAAAAATAAGCGCAAATTTGTTGATCACAACTACTCTATTCTGATCAAGAACAAAAATCCAAAAACCAAGAATCAAACTTACCTTAACCGTGACCTAATTCTACCACAACGAAGGATTGCTCAAGAACAGAGAAGAGGCGGAGCAGTGAGGGGTGGCTCTACTTCGTGCAACGCCGGCTATTAGCTAGTGCACGGCGGCGATCCAGTGGCGACGGCGGCTTCAAAAACTAGGGCTCAGTGTCGCAGAAATCAGAAGGAGGGCCGACAGTCGGTGTCGGCTCACAAGGTCGAGCGGCGCGTCTTGATCCCAGCGGCGGAGAAGGCTCGGTTGGCGGCGCTAGGGCAAAGGCGACAACAACGCTGGGTCAGATCTGGTGGCCGGTACAGAGGAGGTGGCCGGCAACGCTGCCAAGAGGATAAAGAACTCGGCACTGGGAGGCGAAGTGGAGAAGAAGAAGGTGTGGAAGGGAGGAAACAACCTGCGCCAAGCGGTTAGGGCACAGCCGTCGGGTCCGAGGGGAAGGCGTCGGGGATGGCTCGGGCTCGCGGGAGGGAAAAAGAAAACGGGAAAGAAAAATAAGGAAAAAGAAAAAGAATTAAATATATAAACTTTTCCTCACTTAAATGGGGTAGCCTAAACAGGCTTTTCCGACCCCATTTTTGTCCCCGTTAACTCGTCCGTACGAGCTCCGAAAAATTCCCGAAAAATTTCCAAAAATTTCGGAAAATTCCCTTATCAATATTTGCCTATTTTTCGGTATTTTACATTCTCCCCCACTAATAAAAATTTGGTCCCCAAATTTCGTTATCTACCATCAGCAAGTACCAACAACAGATATAAAGTATAAATGCTGAACAGCAAACAAATCACATACCTCATGTAAAAAGATGGGGATATCGAGCTTGGATAGTATCCTCGAGCTCCCAAGTAGCCTCCTCGTCCGAATGATGCTGCCATCCGACTTTAACCAGCCGGATAGTTTTGTTCCGAAACTGACGCTCTTTCCGGTCGAGAATCCGTACCGGAACCTCCTCATAAGTAATGTCAGGCTGAACTGGAACTAGGATATCTACCAGCACATGTGTCGGGTCATGTACGTATCTCCTCAGCATCGATACGTGGAATACATCGTGAACACCTGACAGGGACGGTGATAGTGCCAGTCGGTAAGCTACCGCTCCGATCCTCTCTAAGATCTCGAAAGGGCCAATGTACCGCGGAGCTAGCTTACCTCTGAGGCCAAACCTCTTCACCCCTTTCGTGGGTGAAACTCGCAGAAATACATGGTCGCCAACAGAGAACTCTAGTGGTCTGCGTCTCCGATCAGCATAACTCTTCTGGCGGTCCTGCGCCTCTGACATCCTCCGTCTGATAGTACAGACCAACTCTGCATCCTGCTGAGCTCTATGAGGTCCCAACAGCTGGGCCTCTCCAACCTCATCCCAGAGAACGGGTGTCCGACACGGTCTGCCCTACAACGCCTCAAACGGTGCCATCTGGATAACCGAATGAAAGCTGTTGTTGTAAGTAAACTCTACCAATGACAGATGGTCCTCCCAACTGCCTCCGAAATCCATAACACACGATCTCAGCAGATCCTCTAAAGTCTGAATGGTCCGCTCTAACTGTCCATCTGTCTGTGGATGGAAAGCTGTACTGAAATGGAGCTGTGTGCCCAAGGCCTGCTGCAGACTCTGCCAGAAACGAGACGTGAACCGTGGATCTCTATCCGAAATGATACTCAACGGAACACCATGTAGTCGGATGATCTCTCGGCAATACAGATCTGCCAATCGATCCAGGGAATCAGTCCTCCGAATCGCTAAGAAATGTGCGGATTTGGTTAATCGATCAACGATTACCCAAATCGTGTCATGGCCTCGTCGTGTCCTCGGCAATCCCACTCCAAAATCCATAGTGATATGTTCCCATTTCTACTCAGGAATAGGAATCCGCTGAAGTAATCATGCAGGTCTCTGGTGCTCAGCCTTCACCTGCTGACAAACAAGACATCTAGCTACGAAATCTGCGATGTCTTTCTTCATGCCGTTCCACCAATAGGAACGCCTCAAATCTCGATACATACGGGTCCCGCCTGGATGGATCGTAAATCGAGAACGGTGTGCCTCCTGAAGTAGCTCCTGTAAGATCGAATGAGACTGAGGTACGCATAATCTGCCTCGGAAGTATATAACACCCTCCTCGTCTCGCGTGAACTCGGTCTGCTGCCCGGAAGCTATCTGACTGCTAATGAACTGCAAATGCTGATCACCAGCTTGGGCCTCTCGAATCCTCGTCCTGATCGACGACTGAGCAACCATGGTAACCAGAATACCCTGTTCTGTCGGTCCTTACCCCTCAAGGCCCAAACCGGAGAAACCTTAAATCAAATCTGTGACCACAACCCGGTGGTAAGCTAAAGTCCTTCCGGACTTCCTGCTAAGCGCATCGGCAACCACATTAGCTTTCCCCGGGTGATAGCTAATGGTACAATCAAAATCCTTCAGAAATTCCATCCATCTCCTCTGTCGGAGATTAAGTTCCTTCCAAGTAAACAGATATTTGAGACTCTTATAGTCAGTGAGAATCTCAAATGTAACGCCATATAAATAATGTTTCATGGCAAAAATAATGGCGACTTGCTCCAGATCATGTTCAGGGTATTTCTTCTCATGCTCCTTCAACTTACGAGAAGCATAGGAGACTACCATATCGTGCTGCATCAGAACAGCGCTCAAACCCTGAATAGATGCGTTGGTGTAGAGGACATATCCGTCCTCTCCAGAAGGTAAAACCCAAAATCGGAGCCGACACTAATCTCCGCTTCAGCTCCTAGAAGCTGGTCTTGCTATCCTCAGTCCAAGTGAACTTCACGCCTTTCCTGGTCAAGCGTGTAAGTAGCATAGCAATCCGTGAGAAACCCTCAACGTATCTCCAGAAATATCGAGTCAAACAAAGGAAATTGCGAGCCTCTTCTATAGACTACGACTACTCCCAACGACAACAAACTATATCTCCTGTGGAACCACGGTATACTCCTACTGGTGCCCGTGTGTCTCAAACATCTCACAGAAGACAACCAAAATACGCACTACTGATCTTCACATATAGATGTTTCCGTCGAAGCATCTCTAGAACTATGCAAAGATGAAGTGCGTAACTCACCGTGGATCCGAAATAGATCACAACACCGTCAACAAAGATAATGGAAACCGATCCAAACATCCTGGGAATACCAAAATCATCAAGTCTCTGAAAACCTCTAAGGTTTCCCAAACCCTAATGGTAATATCATGACACATAATATCCATATCACAGATATTTCTAACCATAAGATCCCTGACAATAAGTCTGAAATATGATCACCAACGATATAAATCATCTAAGCATAGATCCTCCAGTGTGAGAGCAACGCTCCATCACAGAAAATACCACATATGTGGGAGCAATGCTCTACCACAAGAAATCCTCAATATGTAGGAGTAACACTCCACTACAATAATCCATAACATGTATCTGCAATAGATATGGGAGCAATGCTCCGCTACAAGCAATCCGAAATATGTATATGTGGGAGCTCCGCTCCACCACAAACGATCCATAAGTGTACAAGGCACTTAACTATCTAACTAGAGGCTGCACGAGATCACTCAACCACATATCACTGTGGGCAGCCAAAGGTATCAACAACCTAGTAAACAAATCAAATCCATAGTCAACTCTATCATCATCCTAGTGGGTTGGTCACCCACAATAGAAGAATTAGTTGACAGGGTTATACAACCAATAACATAATGTAGACACTCAGCATTCTACATTCAACATAGGTAGAATCATGCTGCTACCAAAAATACACCTGGTACACTTGCTCACACAACATATATATGATCGACATAATCCTCCCACTTGTACACACCATACATACTCACAACACAGGTATAAACCAGTGTGATACCTCCAACAATACCTACCGAACCCGTGTGCATATATCAACATAGTTATAATCGACAATACACCTCAAACAACCTCACATGACATATATACACTTATGCCAAGAGTATAATCAACGTAATACTTCCAACAAAGCCTAATAGACACAAGTGCATCCACAAATCAAATATAATCAATAAAATACCTCGAATATTACACCGAACACATCTGCACATATCAGAACTCATATTAAATCGATAAGATACCTCCAAATAAACAATCAGACACTCGGGTATAATCTACTAGAATCCTACAGCAATCATAACTGGAAAAGTATACACCCACTACATGCAATTAAACTGTCCATCATAACACTCTTACAACCCGTAATAATCATATGTACACACACATAGATATGCAGAAATCAACATCCTTAATCCAATCAACCTGACATTCCCTATTTTACCTTCTATGTTATCCAAATCCGACACAATACTCAACCATTTTCATCCAGCCTTGACATTGATGAAAAATTGGTTACATTTAATACTTCACTAAAATTTATATCCTCAATATCTGCAACCATTACTAATCATTCATATGGAGTTATATGATCAAAAATTTTGTCAGGATTCACAAACCAATCCACTCATAATCAAACGGATATCATGTTCCATACATGTATCCACTCAGCAGACCCAGAAAAATTTTCAACTATGACAACCAAAGGCAGCACTACAAAAATCCTACCAGTCCATTGATCCATAATCCATACAGAACTATCCGAAGGGATCCATCTTTATAGACACCAGAGCAAGTAACAACTTGACCCCCAAATAAATTGTCAAATAACTAAATCAGTTCATGGGTCAATTCAACACTAATTACATCAACTCAAACTAGAAAATGTCAGCCCACATAATATCATATGTATAAATGTATACGACCCAAATGAAGAAGTCAGAATTCAAGATCATCTAGACACTCTCATTTTTATCCTCAAAAATATCAGATGAATAAATCTCTACTCCCCATGAGAGCAAGTTAGCATTCAAAATATCAAATCATTATTTATCCACATAGTCCAATATCCGAGGAAGCAAATATCAATTTTATCATCCTGTTAACTAACCACAACTAACCAGATTTATAAAAATCTCATAGGCACACCAAACCGTAAACTCTCTAGCACCCGATTTATAATCTGATCACCAACTATAATCATCAAACCTGTGAATATCATACATGACACTCACTATGTCACTATCAACGACAACCCAAATAATAGAACATCAAAATAGTTGACACTAAAAGATCATCAAAACAAATATCCAGTAATTGATCATCAAACAACCACATAATATTTACTCTCATAAATCATTAGAATCAACATATCACAATATTAACTCCCAAATGAATAATTTTCATCGTATCGGGTACCCTAATATCCAAAAGATACGAGTATAAAAACTCTACTGACTAAATCAACAGGAATTATGTAGGTATCATCCACTACCCAGCTAACAATAGTAGAGGCTGGTATGTGCCTCCATCTCCTACTAGTAGTAACAGAAGCTAAAACTACTGATGGTATGATAAGAAAAATCACCAGAGACTATAATCCTTTATCTCTATTAAGGTCAACCATGCTCAATGGCTAACCCATCACAGGTAATATGTGCTACAACAACCAAACAGGTACTACATAAAGAATGTTAATACCTATCATAAACTATAAAATTAAACATCATAGCTATATGCCGTCTGGAGATGTTCCATCGCTATCCAATCCCCAACTTCTGACCTCAAAATTCCGAACATGAAAATCACCGGAAATCCATATAAATCCGAAACGGAAGTCCAAAATACATACATAATGAAAAATCCGTGCAATCCAAATAACTACCCAGTTTGCCTCGCAAACTTGGGCTAATCCAAAAATCCAGAATACCAAAAGCAGGTATCATAACCCACTCTGATACCAATAAATTGGTATCAGCCAAATCTCGAAAATCCATAACATGAAAATCAACAAGTATCGTCAAGCTTTGGCGCTCTGATACCAATAAATTGGTATCAGGTTATCCCCAATATCCAAAATACAAAAACAAATGATTGTAAAACCTGGCTCTGATACCACTAAATTTTCACGCCCCAGAGGAGTCCCTGTCCGAGAAAATTTCGGCAGCATCTCCCCTGTACGGTGGACAATCTGAAACTTTTCTACATCCTCATATACCTCAGCCACAGGTGGCTGGAATAATAAAAACAATAAAAATACAACCACACATACATCCACGCAGTTTATATATAAGTACACAGATCAGTAATATCATGACTCGAAAACAACCCTACTCTACTACACTCGTAAAGCTCAAATCCGACAAGAAAACCAACTTACCTCTTCTGCCATCTAAGCAGACATGTAGTAAAAGCAAATCCAAAACCAAATCCATCGACATCACAAAATCCATACAATGTCCAAGTATCATAATCCAAAACATAACAAGTTCAGAACATAGTCTAAATAAAGAAGAAAACCAAAAGATCCTTAATATCCTCGAGGTCAGCAGGGGACTAGCAACTGGAACTCTCTCCTGACAGCATCAACATGAAAATATCAACAATGGAGGCGGGGTGAGTCCAACACTCAGCAGGCACAACTGATATACAAAGTAAGGAAATAACACCTAGCACTAATCATGCGTACAGTCTCCTGATGTAATAAAGGTAAATGTAAACTGAAATAAACAGGAGAATACTGTACTAACCAGGACCTGGGTATAAAGACAAGCAGTCCGAGAGATATGGAAATCCTGTATGCATGTCAAACATAGGTATCCAAACAATATGCAGCATATAAATGCAACAAACACAAACACAAGCAATAAATGCATCATGCATATGATGCCAATGATGCGTCCTGGTCACCCCTGACGCCAGTCGATCATCTCACACAATAGAGAGGCCAAGTGGGTAGGGCTGTGACAACCGTACACTATGTCGTCACTCCTCCTGATGAGTAACCGAGTGGATAGGATGCTGTCGGAGTACACCTATCCTCCTACCCCAAATCATAATGGGGGAGCGCAATGCTCTCATCTCCCGGTACACGATGACGGGGAGGAATCCCTGCCGGATAACACGTTGTGTCACACTACCCATGAGCGGACCAACGGTGCCTAACAGAGTCCCTGCTGCAACACACTCTGCCTGAATCGACCACTAACCCATGAGTGGTGGTGTGTGCAGATCCATGTAACTAGCGATGTGCTCACAATAATGGAGCGAACTATCGCACAGCATGCAATCATGCAAATGGTGTATGACACTAACCACAACATATCCTGACCTAATCCATATATATATAAGTGCGTCATAGGTCAACAAATCAAATCAAATCAAAGATACACAAGGTATAAAACCTAGGTCCTAAACATGGTGAAGCATGATATATCACTACCCCTATAAGCATGTATCAACAGGTAAGGAATACATGAGATGCAAAACAATCAATCAATCAATCATGTAACAATTATCGGGTAGTAATTAACCGGAATAAATAAGAAACATAATTAATGCAACTTGTTATATTCACTACTATGTATATCAAATGACATAAGTCAAAAGTACCCGCCTCCGATAAAATGATACAAATCCGAAATAGATCCCTCGTCAGACACCGTGTCAAACAAAAAAATATTTTTATTTAACTACACACCTATAAATAGCTAAATAAAAATCTCCTACACTAGATTAGGGTAAAAAACCCTAATCAACAACCACATAAATCTCACCCAGAATCCAACTCATACCAAATACAAAACATAACCTAAATTAACATTCCTTACTAACCTATCAACCAATCATCTACAAGATGATTAAATTCCTTACCTCTTATCTCAATTCACAACTGTAGTTGCTGCTGGATCTAATGTAAACAACTACTGGATTAAATTGCTGAACCAAGAAAACCCTACAGCAAGTCCTGTTAGAAAATTCTTCCTCACTGTCGTTTCAAGATGAGATCACAAACCAAAAATACCTAATTTTTCTTACCTATCTCGTAGCTGTGCTTGTTGATCCACACCAGGACTGTTGCTGCCAGCACAAAATGATTGCTACTGGAAATCCCAAGTTTTTCTGCTTGAAAAATAAGCGCAAATTTCTTGATCACAACTACTCTATTCTGATCAAGAACAAAAATCCAAAAACCAACAATCAAACTTACCTTAACCGTGACCTAATTCTACCACAACGAAGGATTGCTCAAGAACAGAGAAGAGGCGGAGCAGTGAGGGGTGGCTCTACTCCGTGCAACGCCGGCTACTAGCTAGGGCACGACGGCGATCCAGTGGCGACGGCGGCTTCAAAAACTAGGGCTCAGTGTCGCAGAAATCAGAAGGAGGGCCGACAGTCGGCGTCGGCTCACAAGGTCGAGCGGCGCGTCTTGATGGCGGCAGAGGAGAGGAGAAGCGACAATGGCGGTTGGCCGGTACAGAGGAGGTGGCCGGTGATGCTGCCAAGAGGAGAAAGAACTCGACACTGGGAGGCGAAGTGGAGAAGAAGAAGGTGTGGAAGGGAGGAAACAACCGACGCCGAGCGGTTAGGGCACAACCGTCGGGTCTGAGGGGAAGGCGTCGGGGATGGCTCGGGCTCGCGGGAGGGAAAAAGAAAACGGGAAAGAAAAATAAGGAAAAAGAAAAAGAATTAAATATATAAACTTTTCCTCACTTAAATGGGGTAGCCTAAACAGGCTTTTCCGATCCCATTTTTGTCCCCGTTAACTCGTCCGTACGAGCTCTGAAAAATTTCCGAAAAATTTCCAAAAATTTCAGAAAATTTCCTTATCAATATTTGCCTATTTTTCGGTATTTTACATACTTAGCATGTGACTCTCAACCATCGATCACTTAGCTAATTCACCGTGAGTAATCATTGGTACTTATAACCAGTCCTCATTGAATCGATAATCTTTTATTACTTGACAACACCCATGCACTTGCGGGTATACATTAAGTTTTTGGCACCATTATCGAGGCTATTAGTTGATAATGACTTTAGTTAGTCTAAACTTATTTTTTTCATATTGTAAATATTTCTATAATTTTATTTTTTGTAGATATACTTGCATTTGCTTACTTTCTTCCCTGCAATTTAAATTTTACATTTTGAATTTCCTACACTTTGTTTCTTTTCCCTAAATTTGAAAACTTTGTTTTTCTTTCCACTTAAAATTTTCAATTGCAATTCTTGTAATCTTGTTCTTGCATATGAAGATCTAATTTTATAGATCTATTTCCACTACATCTTAAAATTGACAAAACTTATCGAAGAAGAAGAAACCTACAAAGACATCAAGAAGAATAAAAAATTTATAAAATGATAAACAAACCTCTCAAAAATTATGTAGCGCCCTATGCACGTCGGCTTCGGTCTAGGATCACCAGACCAGTTATTGAAGCCAACAATTTTGAGATTAAGCCTTCTATAATTTCAATGGTTCAACAACATCAATTCGGGGGTGGACCACACAAAAATCCAAACCAACATTTGGAAGTCTTTTATGAAATATGTAGGACTATGAAAATGAATGGAGTCCCAACAGAAGTAGTGAGACTAAAGCTATTTGGGTTTTCTCTAAGAGATAAAGCCAAGATGTGACTCACTTCTTTACCGACCAATAGTACAATTTCATGGGAGCAATGTGAGCAGTTATTTCTCAATAAATTCTATCCACCAAGCCAAATAGCATATATGCGAAATCTTATTGCAAGCTTCAAGCATGTTGACACCGAATCATTATATAAGACATGGGATAGATTCAAGAACATACTCAGAATGTGCCCCCACCATGGCTTAGAAAAGTGGTTGGTGATCCACACATTTTACAATGACATGAACTATCATACAAAGGTATCATTGGATTCTACAGCTGGAGAGGCACTAAAGAACAAAGGTTTAGATGAATCCAAGGAAATTATCATAAGTGTGGCATTAAATCATCACCAATGGGGTCAGAGCGAAGTGGAAGCTTCTTCCCTAGAAATTTGATAAAGGCATCAAGCAAATTTGATGTGAATGCACTTACACTTATGTTAGCAAAAGTTGATGCAGTATTTAAAAAGCTCGAATCAATTGAGACCAGTTTGGTGAATGCTATTGTAGGAATTTGTCATTCTTATGGTAGTACAGAGTATGCACAAGAAGCTTGCCCACTTGGGGCCATTTCTTATCAGATTGAACAGTTTGAACAATGTGACACTATAGTAAGTTTCAATCCAAGGCAAAACAATTCGTACTCAAACACATACAATCTAGATTAGAGGAACCACCCAAAATTTTCCTACAAGAACAATCAAGATCAAGGCCAACCCATTAATCAAAGGCAAAGCTACCAATCGAGACAACAACAGAGCTATCAACAATAACAACCGCAATAACAAGGCCATCAACTATCCTGATTAGAGAAGTTACTTGAAGAGGTCCATGCAGCTCAAATGGAAATGAAAAATGATACAAGCAGCTCACTCAAAGAATGGACAACATTGAGAAACATTAAAAGATTTAAGATAGCCAAATTGCATAGATAGCCTCATCTTTTTCAAGAGAAACCGAGGGTTTTCCAGGCAAACCCAATGTGAATCCAATTGAATACTGCAATAGAATAGAACTTCGGAGTAGACAAACCTTGGGAGATCCCCAAGTGACTACTCCTGAAGGGATTGACACTCAAGGAGAGTTCTCTCCTCCCTCACCCAACGTAGTTGAAACACATGATGAGGAGGAGAGTACCGAGAAGATTGAAGATCTTCCTCCACCTGAAATTTAGAGCCAACCAATTCCTTTCCTCTAAAGACTTTCCATTATCAAGAAAGAAGAAGAGTTTGATAGATTTCTAGAAAAAGTCAAAGAGCTTTGCATTGAAATTCTTCTAATTGATGTTCTTCATCAAATGCCAAAGTTCACCAAATTTTTAAAGGAGATCATGCCCAACTAAAGAAAGAAAGAAGAATTGGAGACTATGGGACTAACGGAGGAGTGCAGTGCTCTATTTTTTAGCACCATTCCCCAAAAGTTTCAAGATCTAGGAAGCTTCTCAATTCCTTGCACTATAGGAATTGCATTTATAGATAAAGCTTTTTATGATTTGGGGGCGAGTGTTAACCTCATTCCATATTCAATTTGTAATAAGTTAGGTCTTAAAAATTTTAAACTTATTATTATGGCACTACAGTTAGCTGATCATTCATATAGGCACCCTATGTGTATCGTCGAAGATGTGCCAGTAGAGATGGATGGTTATATCATACCCACTAATTTTGTTGTCTTAGACATGGAGGAGGATCCCAAGATCCCAATTATCCTAGGGAGACCCTTCCTTGCTACTACTGGAGCTATTATTATGTTAATAATCATAAGGTATCTCTGGTAATAGGTAAGGAAAGGGTAACATTTGATTTATCTAAATCTTCTAACCATGTCTCTCTTTTTCTGAACGATTGTAACTGGGAAGATGCCTATAAAATTGAGGAATGGAACTTCCATCCTCATGGGAGGCCACTGGATGCAGTACATGATCTGGCAAGAATTGGGAGAAGACCCTCAATTAAAAATGAGAACTACATGAAGGAAGAAGAGGGCAGTCAAATCATTTGACATAATTGTGTGACTCCATTCGAGAGGAAGCTATCCCAGGCCGTGTCAAATGACATGGTCGTGTGACTCCAGCCGCGAGGAAGATGACCTAGGTCGTGTCAAATGACACGACCGTGTGACTCCAGCTGAGAGGAAGAAGAACCAGGTCATGTCAATCGACACGGCTATATGAAGAAACCCTTGACCCGACCGTGTCTTTATGCCAAGCCTGTGTCTGCCACCACCCAAAATCCACCTTCCCCACCCCTTCTTCTCCCCAATCCTTTTTCTCTTCAATTCTTTTTCAATCACCTCACAATTTATTCACTAAGGATTCTTAGATCTCCTTTCTCCAAAATCTAGATCTAAATTCAAATCTAAGAACTCCTTATCTTTTTCTTCAACCTCAAGCTTGTTCATCTCTCAAGATCTACCTCTTCTCACAAGATCCCCCCTCTTTGTTCTTCAAATTAATTACTCTCCCTTGTTTATTTTCCCATCATGTCTCATCTTTTGAATAGAATCTGATGTGTGAGTGGCAGATATAGCGGAGGAAAAGAACCAGGAGGGGACAAAGGTAAAGGAAAGACAACATCTAAGGGCAAAGGCAAGCGGAGTGCATGCGACGAAGGTATCAACAATGAGTATCGTATTATTTTTAGAAATGAAGAAAAAAAATATAAATATGATTCTCTTATTGTTAGAAAGATTGTTTGCACTAGATATCTAGATCCAACTACCATGGAAGTTTTGGGTATTAAAGATGATATAGATTGGATGATTAGTGCTTTTGATTAGAATAATATGATGTATACACATCAACCAACATACCCCCACCTTGTCCTTGAGTTTTTAAGTTCAATTGAGAGGTCCACTACACTTTTGATGAGGATTATATTGGTAACATCAATTTTAAATTAATGAACCAAGAATTTCAGTAGATATTTAGTGATTTTAATAATAATTTTAGCCTATCTACCGGTGGATCTCGTAAATTTGCTTTAGGTTTTAATTGGAATAGGTTTTGGACTTCTATTACCGGGTTAAAATATCTATATGAGCCCTCTAGAGCTAAGGCTTCCCACATGTAAAACCCATATTTAGATACCTCCATTGCATAATGAGCAAACCCATCTTTGGTAGAGGGGATATCGATGGGGTAGTTAGAAAGTTGGAACTTTACTCTCTTTGGGTAATACTCAATAAAGTTGACTTTGATACCGATTTCCATTTTTTGCAAAACCTTGCGAGAGTTGAGAAAACAACCTTTGGGTTAATAGTTTTAGTGGATTGATCACCCAAATAGCTATAAATTTGGGTTGTGAACTTAGTGATTTAGAAGTCATTCATGGCAACAACAGGATCGATATCGATACATGTCTTGCCATGAAAATGATTTCCCTAGATGAGAATAGTTTTGCCTTTCCTAAGAGGGATGATTTTCTAATACCTTTACTTACCCTAAGCGTATAACAATTCACAACTCCGCTAATTGGGTTATTACTAACACAACTCCCAAGTTTGCCCATGCCCTGGTGGAGGACACCAAGCCCCATATTAAGCCCAGGCATTCTTTTGCCTATGGTACGGGGTCTTCCAGATTTGATTTCTTTGATTTTCCTGCCTCTTTAGATTCACTTCATGAGAAGTATAGTATCCAACAATAAATGTTGGAGGGCCACTTTAAATTATCAGACGACCAGTTCCAAGAGGTACACGATCATTTCCAGTTCACGAGGAACTTCTATGGTCAGTGGTTGAATTTGTTCAGGATTATAAAAATGACTAGGCGAGAATGAGAGAGTTTATGGAGGCCATGAATATCATGAGACATCAGGTAGACACTCTTTACTGTTGGTGCAGGTTGCACCAGAATCAAACCTAAGTTTTGATGTTGTCAAAGGTTCAAGTTAAGTCTTATTGTGATTTAACAAGTTGACTAAGTGTGCCGGCTGTTTACTCAATCGGGAAAGACCTAGTTGGAGGCTAGGTAGAAGAAGTCTTAGAAGATCATGAAACCCAGGTGGAAAGACCAAGTTGGTCGATAGGACTTGACACTTGGCAATGAGATCGAGAGGTTTAGAGGACCGAAAATCAAGAGAAAGTCCTGGTGAGCCGATCAAGGCTAAGTGAAAAGTCCAAACAGAACTGAAGGATCAAAGTTTGACAAGTAGGTTGAGGTAAACAACTGGAGGAGCGAGAGTGAGGTCGTGTTCCTGAAAGGAACAACCTAAGGTTGCTGATCCAACTTAAGAAATCGAAAAGGTTTCTAAATTGAGATCAAGATAGTTGAACTGTCTTTTATTATTACTCATGCATTTTATATATTACTGTGCTAATCTCTATTTTGCAGGATATACTGTTTAACTCTGTTTTATAGGTTCGGCCTGATCGATCGTCCGAACAAGGCTAACTCAGAACAGACACCAGTTCAGATCAAAGCAGAGCGAAATCTGATCAAAGCTCGATCGATCGATCGAACCCTGACAATGTGACATAGATCAGTTCGGTCAGAAGCAGAGAAGGAAACTAAGCTGATTGGTCGACCGAACCAGCAGATCGGTCGACTGAACAATCACCTCATCAATTCAGCATTAATTGTGAATCTCGACAAACAGGGAAATTCTCTGTTCGATCGACCGAAAAAAGTGATCGGTCGATCGAACACTTTAATGTCATTAAATGCCAAAGATCGAATTAGCATGGGAGCTCAGGGAAGATGGAAGGGAGTTAGTTCGGTCGACCAAACCTAAGGATCGGTCGATCGAACGTCGACGACTCTTATAAAAGTGAGCTTGAGGTCCGAGGCTGGGCAACAAAATCTAGTTCTGGTTCGAAGTTCATCTCTGTGCTAGCTGCTACTCATGCTACTGCTCTACAACTCACGCAAGCAACTACCTCGTTCAAGCGCCGACCAAGCATCATCTTCCATATTAGTATCGGTATACTTTTATTTTACAAATCTTGTATTGTACTTAAACTCACATAAGATAGTAGGTTGTTACTATCTTATATTCTTGCATATTGTACACACTGCTTCTTTCCAAAGTTTTCGGAAAGAAGAGTCTTAGTGGATTGCCCATCGGTGCGATCAAGTATCGCGGGCCTTGGAGTAGGAGTCGACCTAGGCTCCGAACCAAGTAACCAAACCTGTTCTTTATTTTTCGCCGCACGACTTTGATTTAAATGATTAAAAGAAAAGTTTTTAAAAGCGTGATATTCACCCCCCCTCTATTGCACTCTTTCGATCCTACAATTGGTATCAGAGCCCTATAGCTCTGAAAGTACTTAATCAATTTTCAAGCACTTTTTAAAATGTTTCTTTTCCCTTATTCTTTTTCTTAATTCTTTTTCCAGCACTACTAATTCCAAGACGAGAGTCTTAGAAATTTGATTGTCTTATTTTTTGATACAAGAATGTCGAACTCCTACCAAGAAGGGTACAACACCGTCTAGCCTCCACTATTCAAAGGGGAGAACTTCAACTATTGGAAGAATAGAATGGAGTGCTATCTTAAATTTGATATTGAGCTGTGGTTTACTGTAACGACCCAACTCCTGGGTACTAAACTGTGAGCCGGATCACTACATTAACTACTGAAACTGCTGTGCCGTACTGTGCGGAAAACTGGGTAAAATAAAATTTCTCTAACTGACTCTATTAAATTGACAACTGGTACACTCATGCTGTTATAAGGAAGGGTTCAAGACCTTTCCGGTAGGAGTATATGTGCTAAGAAGGATACTTGACCTCCCATCTGAGCTAGAACTCAAAGCTATCTTCCCAGCTAGCTGTTGTTCGATCCACGGACCGATCAAACTTGCCGTGATTCTGTGCCCTGCTGGATCGGTCTACGGACCGATCCGGCGGATCGATCGGCAAGACGATCAGGTGTATACGGATCGGTGCACCGATCCGAGGCACCGAGCGAGATGCCTACCTTTCGATCTTTGGATCGGTCGGTGGCCGATCGAGCACTAAATCTTCTCGAGCTCTTGTATCGGTGGATCGGTCGGTGGCCGATCCAGGAGGATCTGATAACATCTAGATCTCGATGGATCGGTCGGTGACCAATCCGATTGAGTGCAGCTCGGACCACGATCGATCGGGGACCGATCGGTGTCGATTTCACTCGAGTTACGATTTGACACTTTGGCGTGCCAAAACATCACACAATAGTTCTAAAACAATGGAGATACATTCTAGCATGTAATTACTAATGTTCTAAACATGATAAACTAAACAAGACATAGTTACTAAGCTAGAACAATTAGTAACAAGACTAAGTATGAAACTAAACATGTTAAGTGCTAAAACTGAAATAAAAGCGTATAGATCCCAAGGATCTTTATTCCAGACCCCTTGCACACACACATCATCGTAGCATCGTCCTCCAGCCTCCGCTAGTCCACTTTTCTTTTACCGGTATCTGCAGTATAAGAAAAATAGTATCTGTAAGCCAATAAGCTTAGTAAGGAACCATCTACCTCACAAAAACATGCAACGATGCAATTATGTTTTTAAAACATGCTGTTTGAAACATAAACTGAGCATGCAAGCATGGCATGGCATGGTATCATACAAAGCATGGCATAACATATAAACTGAACCTAAAATTGAACTAGTCATGCATATATCTAAATTTGTATACGAACTCAAATCATGTAAACTGAACCTGACTGAACTGAATGCTAAATTAGTGTTCTCATCACTGGTTTCAAATTTGAAAACTATACATATAATAGATGAAAATACTAAACATGCTGTTGGGCCCTGGCAACTGTACTTACTGTGCGCGCATCCCTACGAGACCCGGGATTGCAAGTTCCGAATCCAGCAGGGTTACTAGGTTATCTGAACCTAGGGACGACTGTGGGAGTCCAGCCCATGGATATCTGATCCAAGTACAGTGCCAACTGAATAAAAGTAAAATACTGAATACTGTTTTATCTTACTTTGCTGTTCTAGGTTATCTGAACCTAGAGCTAGGTTATCTGAACCTAGAGGCTACTGTGGGAGCCCACCCAATGGATATCTGATCCATTTGCTGTAATATCTGATAATAAACTGAGTAAAAATGTTCTAATTCATTTTACATGCTGTTAGGACGCCTATTGGTGCATCCTTCGGAACTGAGCATTCTACCGAACGCTTGGTGTGCACTAAAAGCACACCCTAAACCGAAAACTGTGAAATTACTGAACTAATGCCAAAACTAACAAGCGAGAGCAATTATACTGCAGGTGAGGGGTTTCTTACCTCAATCGCAAGGTTTCTTACGATTCTATCCGCGGAACACTGCTGGCGACCCGCTGAAGCCTTCGCCGGAGAAGAACCTCCTCCACCGTCGGGAGATGATCCGAGAGTCCTTGGGCCGAGAGAGGAGGAGGAAGAGGAGTGGGCGGCGATTTTAGGTTTCGGGTGAGGAAAAGCTACGGTGAGAAATAATCTAAAACTTCTCACTTAAATCCTTATTTATTTTTACTAATTAATTCACCCAAAATCAATTATAAATATAATTGATTCCCTCTTCTTCCAGCACGGCCCTGCTGGGTTCAACTGGTTACTAACATTATCCCTTAAACCATAGGTCTCGGGTTCGATTCCCGCTTAGGCCGTTTTCGTTTATATTTATTTTTTTGCTACTTTCGCTACTCGGAAAATTCCGGAAAAATATCTAAAAATTCTAGAAAAATCATAGAATAATTCTAAAATAGTTTTGAGAATTTTCGGGCGTTATAATCCCCCATACCTTATAAAAAGTTCGTCCCCGAACTTAAAACAATTCTGGGTACTTCTGTCTCATACTGGCCTCTGTCTCCCAGGTCACCTCTGCTGCTGTGTGATTTTGCCAGCTGACTTTGACTAATGGTACTTCCTTGTTCCGTAATTTCTTTACTGCTCGGTCTATTATCTGAATAGGCCGACTGTCGTAGCTGAGATCATCACGGACCTGTACCAACTGGGGCTCAATCACCTGGGTGGCGTCTGGAATATGCTTCTTCAGCATGGAGACATGAAATACGTTGTGGACAGCTGACATCTCCTGAGGTAACTCTAGCTCATATGCTACCTTGCCCACTCTCTTCGTGATAAGGTATGGTCCCACATATCTGGGAGCTAGCTTGCCCTTCTTCCCAAAACGCATGACTCCCTTCATGGGAGCTACTCTGAGGAAAACTGTATCCCCAACCGAGAACTCTAGGGGTCTGCGTCGTGTATTGGCATAGCTCTTCTGACGGCTCTGTGCTGTCTCTATCCTCTGGCGAATCTGCTGTATGGCTGTATACGCTACTAGATGCATGCAAGCTCTAGTTCCTACATTCACCACTCTCATACCGTTGGTGATCTGCACCTCCGCCCATAGAGTGCCTCATAAGGTGCCATGCTAATAGTGGCCCGATAGCATTGTTGTATGCAAATTCTGCTAGACTCGGATATTTGCACCAACTTCCTTGAAATCTAGGGCCTAGCTCGGGCATATCTTGATGCACGATTTACTCGTTTGCGCCCATCACGAGGATGAAAGGGCGTGCTAAATTTTAGCTGGGTGCCCATGGTACACACACTTCCAGTGTGATGTAAATCTCTTGTCTCATCGATATAATGGTTCGTGGGACTCCATGCAGCCTGACAATCTCCTTGAGATATAACTGCTGCTCCATGGAATAGGATATTCGATAGCTAAGAAGTGGGCTGATTTAGTCAACTGTCGACTATTACCCAAATGGCATCAAAACCATTCGTGGTTCGGTAATCCCACTATAAAGTCCATAGAGATATCCTCCCACTTCCATTCCGGAATCTGGATCGGCTGCAGAACTCCTCACTGATGTTCCGCCTTAACCCTCCGACAGGTTAGACAGATGCTGGCGTATCTGGCGATATCTCGCTCATCGTGCCACCAAAATCGTTTCTTTAGATCCTGATACATTTTGGTGGAACCGGGATGCATCGCATAGAGTCCTGTGAGCCTCGTCTAGAATCTATTTTCGTAGTTCCTCGATCTGGAACACAAAGTCTGTCACCACAGTACACTACCCCACTAGCGGACACTTTGAACTCTCCACTTTCTGATTCCGCTAACCCTTGCTTGATTTTCTGGATTTCGTGATCCTGTCTGGATATCATCAAGCAAGGTAGATGCTAGGGACATAGTGGAAAGCTGCCCGACTATAAGCTCGAGACTAAAATTTGTAATCTCCTTCCTTAGGGGTGGTGACATAGGCTAAAGATAATAAGGTAGCGTTGGACTTCCTGCTGAGTGCGTCTGCTACCTTATTAGCTTTCCTGGATGGTAGAGGATATCTATGTCATAATCCTTGACCAGCTCTAACCATCTACGCTGTCGCATATTCAGATCCTTCGAGTAAAGAAATACTTCAGACTTTGATGATCTGTATACACTCTGCATTGAGCTCCATACAAATAATGTCTCCATCGAACTCCACTCCTGCAAGCTCAAGGTCGTGAGTAGGATAGTTCCTCTCATAATCCTTGAGTTGTCGGAGGCATGGCGATCACCTTGCCTCTTGCATCGATCACTCCTAATCCCAATTTGGGCGTCAGATGTCGAATGTGTTTCTTGGTATAGCTAAAATAGAACCTTGGTCAATCTCCGTTTTAGTTATTGAAAATTCTCATGATCCTCATCCTTGAAATTTCTTGTTCTTCTGGTGAGAGCATCGATTAGGTGGCTATCTGGAGAAGTCCTCTGAATTTCTGTGTAGCTGCTAATCTGACTTCGATTTCCTTTGGCGTTCTGGGTCTCTTCGATTACTTACGCTTCTATCTTCTGGGATCTACCATAACACCATCCTTGGAGATGATGTGACCTAGAAAGGCTACTGGTCTAGCCAAAATTCACATTTCGTGAATTTGACGTATAGCTGGTTCTGTTGAAGGATCTGCAATACTAGTTTCAGATGATCCTCCTGAGTGCCTGAATAGATAAGAATGTCATCGATAAACACGATGATAAACTTGTCTAAGTATTCTCTGAATACTCTGTTCATGAGGTCCATGAAAGTAGCTGGAGCATTTGTCACGCCGAAAGGCATGACTACGAACTCATAATGTCCGTATCTGGTCCTGAAAGCCGTTTTAGGTATATCACCTTCCTTGACTCTAACCTGGTGATATCCTGATCTGAGGTCAATTTTAGAGAACACTGTGGCTCCCTTTAGCTGATCAAACATGTCATCTATCCTGGGGAGAGGGTACCTGTTTTTAATTGTGACCTGGTTCAAGGCACGGTAGTCTATGCATAGGCGCATGCTTCCATCCTTCTTCTTCACGAACAACACAGGTGCTCCCCATGGTGAGTGACTAGGGCGTATGAAACCCTTGTCTAGAAGCTCCTGTAATTGCTCCTGAAGTTCCTTCAGTTCAGCTGGAGCCATGCGGTACGGTGCCTTGGAAATTGGATTTGTGCCGGGAATGAGCTCTATCTCAAATTCAATCTCACATGGTAGCTCTTCAGGGAAGACTGCTGGGTAGTCACAAACGACTCGAACCTCTGATAGCTGTTGGTTCTTGTCCTGGCTGGTGTTGACTACATTTGCTAAAAATCCCATGCATCCTGAATCCAATAGCTGCTGTGCTTTCAATGCTGAGAGAAACTTCCTGGCTTTTCTCTTTGGTTTTCCTATGAACTCAAACTGTACTCCTGCTTCAGGTTGGAATATGACTTTCTATTTACGGCACTCTATAGAAGCGCCGTATCTGATCAGAAAATCCATTCCAAAGATGACATCATAGTCAGTCATTTCTAGCACTATCAGATCACCAAAAAGTTCTCTGTCTGCTATAATGACTGGCACTGCTCTGAGCCAGTGTGTAGATGCCATAATGTCTCCTGAGGGTAGTGTTGTCAGAAACCGACTATTGAGTACTTCGGAGGTGTTGCAAATACCCTGGATACATAAGAGTGGGTTGCCCGGTATCGAATAAGACAGTTGCATCATCTTTGTAAAATCTTGATCGACTGTGACAATGTCGAGGCATTTGCTCGTCCTCTGCAGTCGGTGAGAAAATCCACGGCATTCGTGGTAGGCTGTGGGGCTTCTAATCTGCCTGATCATGGACCATCTAAGGCGACATCATCGGTGTAGGCTGAGCTCCATCTTGTATTGGTGAGGTGAGGAAGGCTTCTTGTTCGAACCTTTGCTTAGCCATGTGCCTTCCATCACATTCAAAACAACCCGCGTGCCCTTGCGGCAAACCCCTGGATGATGTTTCCCACAAGTAGTACACTTGGGATGTCTGGAATGTTTTCCATTTGGTCCTCCTTTTGGGTCATTGCTTGTTTCCCCTTCCAGTTGGAGCTATGTCCTTGTTGTTTTTGTGAGTACCTGAGCCCGCTTGCCTTGGGCTCTGTGAAAACCTGTTTCTGATGCTGTGCTTGATAGTGCTCGGTGATCGAGCACTACTCACTAGCTCCTCGTGGTTTGTGGCCTATGAGCGGCCACATTCATTGCGATCTACAGTGCGAGCATCTTGACATCAACCGTGCCGTTCCTTCTGCGGTGACTAGTTACGGACACGAGCAGGCCAACTGTTGAATTTCTTCACGGCCTCCTGAACTGATAGGTTGCCCTGACGAAACTCTGTAAACTCGTCATAGTGTCGGTTCGTGACTTGCATGTGAAAGAATTCCTCGAAGAACTCTTTCTCGAAGTTGGCCCATGTCATCTGGTTTACTGGCCACTTCGATTTAATCTGCTCCCACCACATGCGTGCATCTCCTGTTAAACAGAAGGAGGCACACTTCACCTTTTCGTGCTTTGGCCAGTCTAGAAGCTCCATCGTGCTTTCCAGTGTTTTAAACCATGCACGAGCATCCCATGTCGTTGGTGCCTGAGAAGTTCTCGGGCTTTATTCTCTGCCACTGGATAAGGTAAGCTTCTCTCTTAGCCCCTGCTATTGTAATGCAGGCTGAGCTGGTACAACCTCTGTGATTACTGGAGTCGTGAGGTTCGGTACTGGAGTGACTGGGGGAGTAGTCTGTTGGTTAGCCTTTAAGAAGGCTATCTCCTGCTGCTGTTCAGCTAACTGCTGCTGTAGCTGAGCCACTAGTGCTGTAAGGTCTGGGGGAGGCACTGAACTGCCTGCCTCATGCTGGGGCTCAGTCGCTGCTGCTTTCTTAGCTGGACGTCCTCAACATTTGGCTCAATCCTAGCCAAACAATCCTGCCTCATGCTGTTATAAGGAAGGGTTCAAGACCTTTCCGGTAGGAGTATATGTGCTAAGGAGGATACTTGACCTCCCATCTGAGTTAGAACTCAAAGCTATCTTCCCAGCTAGCTGTTGTTCGATCCACGGACCGATCAAACTTGCCGTGATTCTGTGCCCTGCTGGATCGGTCTACGGACCGATCCAGCAGAGACTGGATCGGTCGGCAAGACCGATCCAGGTGTATCTGGATCGGTCTGCAGACCGATCCAGGCACCTGGAGGCGCTGAGATGCCTACCTTTCGATGCTGGATCGGTCGGCTGACCGATCCAGGCACCTGGAAATCTTCTCCGAGGCTACTGTATCGAGCTGGATCGGTCGGCTGACCGATCCAGGAGGATACAGTAGCATTCTGTATCTCGCTGGATCGGTCGGCTGACCGATCCAGTGGTACAGCTCAGACCCTGATCGGTCTGGGGACCGATCAGTGTCTGATTTCACTCGAGAGTTCTGATTTCAGCACTTTGGCGTGCCAAAACATCACACAACAGTTCTAAAACAATGGAGATACATTCTAGCATGTAATTACTAATGTTCTAAACATGATAAACTAAACAAGACATAGTTACTAAGCTAGAACAATTAGTAACAAGACTAAGTATGAAACTAAACATGTTAAGTGCTAAAACTGAAATAAAAGCGTATAGATCCCAAGGATCTTTATTCCAGACCCCTTGCACACACACATCATCGTAGCATCGTCCTCCAGCCTCCGCTAGTCCACTTTTCTTTTACCGGTATCTGCAGTATAAGAAAAATAGTATCTGTAAGCCAATAAGCTTAGTAAGGAACCATCTACCTCACAAAAACATGCAACGATGCAATTATGTTTTTAAAACATGCTGTTTGAAACCTAAACTGAGCATGCAAGCATGGCATGACATGGTATCATACAAAGCATGGCATAACATATAAACTGAACCTGAAATTGAACTAGTCATGCATATATCTAAATTTGTATACGAACTCAAATCATGTAAACTGAACCTGAACTGAACTGAATGCTAAATTAGTGTTCTCATCACTGGTTTCAAATTTGAAAACTATACATATAATAGATGAAAATACTAAACATCTTTGTTGGGCCACAGCTGTACTTCTTGCGCGCATCCCTACGAGACCCGGGATTGCAAGTTCCGAATCCAGCAGGGTTACTAGGTTATCTGAACCTAGGGACGACTGTGGGAGTCCAGCCCATGGATATTTGATCCAAGTACAGTGCCAACTGAATAAAAGTAAAATACTGAATACTGTTTTATCTTACTTTGCTGTTCTAGGTTATCTGAACCTAGAGCTAGGTTATCTGAACCTAGAGGCTATTGTGGGAGCCCACCCAATGGATATCTGATCCATTTGCTGTAATATCTGATAATAAACTGAGTAAAAATGTTCTAATTCATTTTACATGCTGTTAGGACGCCTATTGGTGCATCCTTCGGAACTGAGCATTCTACCGAACGCTTGGTGTGCACTAAAAGCACACCCTAAAACCGAAAACTGTGAAATTACTGACCTAATGCCAAAACTAACAAGCGAGAGCAATTATACTGCAGGTGAGGGGTTTCTTACCTCAATCGCAAGGTTTTCTTACGATTCTATCCGCTAGGTTTTCCGGAAAACTGCTCCGTTCGACGAACCGCTTACGTCCTCGCGTTCCTCTCGCGGAGAAGAACCTCTTTCGTGTTGGAGTCATCGCCGGAAGATGATCCGAGAGTCCTTGGGTTTGGGCACCGAGAGAGGAGGAGGAAGAGGAGTGGGCGGTGATTTTAGGTTTCGGGTGAGGAAAAGCTACGGTGAGAAATAATCTAAAACTTCTCACTTAAATCCTTATTTATTTTTACTAATTAATTCACCCAAAATCAATTATAAATATAATTGATTCCCTCTTCTTCCAGCACGGCCCTGCTGGGTTCAACTGGTTACTAACATTATCCCTTAAACCATAGGTCTCGGGTTCGATTCCCGCTTAGGCCGTTTTCGTTTATATTTATTTTTTTGTTACTTCCGCTACTCGGAAAATTTCGGAAAAATATCTAAAAATTCCAGAAAAATCATAGAATAATTCTAAAATAGTTTCGAGAATTTTCGGGTGTTACATTTACAATACTAAAAGGCTACACACCTCCAACAAAAGATGGAGTGCCACTAGAACCAGAAGACTGGACTCTCCCAATGATCAAGAAGGCACAACTAAACTACAAGACAATCAACACCATTCAGTGTGGGCTCACAATGAAGGAGTTGAACCGAGTCGGTCCATATGACAACGTTAAAGAACTGTGGGACTGTCTGGTAAAGCTACACGAAGGGACCGATGAGTCTAAGGTAAATAAAAGAGACTTACTTTTAAATAATTTATTTAATATTAAAATGCTTCCCGGAGAGACGGCTTCGCAACTACACGCTCGACTAAAAGACATCCTCAACGACCTCCATCTGATCAGACATAACCTAGAGAACCACAACACAATAAGGTATGCACTAAATGCTTTTCCGCGGAATGCTTTGTGGGCATCAATAGTAGAGGCTTACAAAGTTTCTAAGGATCTTTCAATTCTTAAACTAGATGAGTTATTTTGCGAATTAGAAATACACAAACAATCTAACTTGAGCTAAGTTGAGAAAGGAGTCGCTTTGTATGCAGGTCCAAGCAAGGAAACTAAATCAAGAACAAAGATCGAATTAGAAAATGAGGCAAACTCTGATTCAAAAAATGAAGAAGAATTGGTCAATATGGTCCGGAGATTGTTAACAAAGAAGAAATTCAAAAGAAGCTTCAAAAGGACACCAATCGACCAAACACAATACAAATCAGAAATGATTTGTTATGGATGCAACAAGAAGGGGTATTTCAAAAATGAATGCCCAAATCGGAAGAAAGAAAGACCCAAGTCGACAAGAAAGAAGAAAGCCCTCCAAGCGACATGGGACGAGACATCTTCCGACGAATTCGACACGGAAAAACCAAAGTATTCGAGCCATCTTGCATTTATAGAAAGAAACAAAGACTCCAAACTCGAGGAAGAATACAAGTCTGAAACCGACACCGAATCTGAGATCGACATTGAGTCTGAGAGATGCCACGGGTCCGTATCCATCTCCGAAGGCCCAAATATGGTAACAATTTATTCAAAGTCAAATTTTCTTAAAGTAGTGAAATGTTTATTTAAAAAATTATCAAAATTTGGAAAACAAAATAACTTGCTACTTAAGGAAATAGACCACCTTAAGAAACAATTTAACTTGAGTGACTCGACTAACCAAGTTCAAGTCAGAACTTCAACTCAAGTTGCAAAACTTGAGGAAGAAAACTCTAACTTGAAAGGTCAAGTCGAGCGACTCAAGAAAATGTTGAAAAAATTCGAACTGGGATCCAAGTGGCTAAACATAGTACTTGGATCACAATAAGTTGTGCACAACAAATCAAGACTTGGCTATAAACCAAACCAAACAAACAAACCATATTTGTCCTTAATTACTCAAAATGTTAAAAGTCAAGTCCAAGCATGGGTTCCAATAAAATGTTTAACCAAACCAATCAAACCAAACCTATACTTGATTCCTAAGAGTCAAATCCATTACTTAGATAGACCATATCTAAGGTATGACTCAGGGGGGGGGGGAGCAAATAAAAAAATGATTCAATCAACTTGATCAATCTACTATACATGATTAGGATTATGTTTACTTTTTGCTTAGAATGGCTAGTTAAAAAGGTTTAGCCAACCCTATAACATATTATCAGAATGGATTGAGATGATAGTACGTCAACGAAGCTTTGTCGAAGGCATGTCTAGGCTGAATCTTATGTATTCTACCTGGTGCACTAGACTTAGTGGATTTGACTGAAGCTACCCAGTTAAACATGAGCTAGTTAGACCAAAATCTAGTATTAAATTTTTTGGACAGGACTATTTTGGAAAGTATTCAGCAAGTGATCCACTGTTGATACACAAGAAGGCCATATGCGTTGCTACTAAATTAAAAACTTATCCTTAGGAAACCTACTTGATTAACCCAAAGCTAAGTTTAAATCTAACATGGGTTCAATAACCTTTTTCAAATATTTAATTCAAATTCAATTAAAAACTTAAATTAAAATTCAAATTTAATTCAAACTTAACTTTAATTAAAATTTAATTTAATTAAAAAAATTTAAAAAATTTAATTAAATTATTTTAAAACATAATTAAATTATTTTAAAAAAAACTTAATTAAATTATTTTAAAATTAATTAAATTATTTTTAAAACTTAATTAAATTATTTTTAAACATAATTAAATTAATTAAAAACTTAATTTAATTATTTTTTTAAAAAAACTTAATTAAATTATTTTAAAACTTAATTAAATTAGTTTTAAACTTAATTACATTATTGTTAAACTTAATTAAATTATTTTAAAACTTAATTAAATTATTTTAAAACTTAATTAAATTATTTTAGAAACTTAATTAAATTATTTCATTATTTTAAAAACTTAATTAAATTATTTAAAAAAACTTAATTAAATTATTTTAAAAACTTAATTAATTTATTTTAAAACTTAATTAAATTATTTTAAAAACTTAATTAAATTATTTTAAAACTTAATTAAATTATTTTAAACTTAAATTAAATTATTTTTTATAAAAAAACTTAATTATTTTAAAACTTAATTAAAATTATTTTTTTTAAAAAAAAATTAATTAAAAAATTAATTAAAAAAAATTACTTTAAAAACTTAACTTAAAATTGTTTTTAAACACCTATATTTAAACTTAATATTGAATTAACACTATCTTAAAATACTATCTAACAACTAAACTCATATATTTGAAAATCTTTTAACCAAACTTTGGTTCAACTCCTACGTTATGTGTAGGAATCCAAAGCTTTGGATAAATAGATCTTGGACAGCGGCTGCTCCAGATATATGATTGGGGATCAATACAAATTCACAAATATTAAGTTCAAAAATCTAGGATTAGTTGTCTTTGGAAACAACGACAAGCTAAAGATAATTGGTACAGGTGAAATTCAATTACAATCAAATATATCAATTAAAAAGGTTTTGCTTGTTGAACATTTTAATTATAACTTGCTTAGTATAAGTTAATTATGCAATTCTAGATTCAAAGTAAAGTTTTTATCTTCTGAATGTCTAATAAGTTACACTGAATCAACTAATATATTGCTAAAAGAGTTTAGGGATAAAAATATTTATTCAATTAATCTACCAAAAATATTATCCAAGTGTTTTCTAACTCATCATGAAGAAACTTGGTTGTGACATAGGAGACTAGCTCACACCCATATTAGGAATTTACTAAAATTAAACAAAAATGAATTAGTTAAAAGACTATCAAAATTAGGAAATCCTGAAAATAAAATATGTAATCCTTGTCAATAAGGGAAACAAATTAAATCAACCCATAAATTAACTAATCAAAATATAACTAATAAAATACTTGAATTATTACATTTAGACTTATTCGACACTCATGGAATAAAATCACTAAATAGAAGTCTTTATTGCTTAGTAATAATAGATGACTATTCTAAATACACTTGGGGTTAAATTCTTAACTCATAAATATGAAATATTTGAAATATTTAGTAATTTCTGCAAACAAATAGAAAACAAAAAAGAAATAAAAATTAAGAAAATTAAGAGTGATAATGGAGGAGAATTTAAGAATAAATATTTACAAACTTTTGCTTAGAAAATGGTTATCATGAATTTTTATGCCCAAAGACTCCACAACAAAATGGTCTAGTTGAACGTAAAAATAGAACTTTACTAGAAGCTGCAAGAACAATGTTAAATGAATATAATTTACCTAAATATTTTTGGGTTGAAGCTATTAATACAGCATTTTATGTCCAAAATAGAACTATAATTAATAAATTTCTGAATAAAACATCTTATGAGATTTATTTTAATAAAATTCCAAACATAAAATTGTTGGATCGTGAAACGTCGATAGAGGGGGGGGGGGTGAATATCGATTCAAAAAATAGCGTTAATAAGAGTTAAGCGCAGTGGAATAATAAAAAACTTAGACAAACTGAACACGGTGTTTTTTACTTCGTTCGGAGCCTGTGACGACTCCTACTCGAAGGCCCGTACTCCGTGAGTACTTTCGTTGGGCAATCACTAGCAGTTCAAAAATGATTTCAATTTAAAGTACAGGAATGCTAGCAAAATAAAGAAAATACCGATAAGAATTAAAGAAAAGGAAAGGAGCGTATTGTCAGATCTTTTGTTAGCGTCGCTGGAGCGCAGAGTAGTCGAGCAAGCAGTAGAAGACTTTCTTTTTGTTGTTGTTCTGAAGCTCCCCTCTGACCCTCCTTTTATATGATGCTCGGGGCGCCCTGGATCCCTTCCGGGCGCCCTGGTGGGACGTGGAAGGTCCAACCAGTAAGCTCCACGTGGCGACGCGCGAGTTTGGATAAAACTTACCTCCGGGTGCCCCGATCCCTTCCGGGCGCCTGGACCTCCTATTTCCAGGAACTCCTTCTCCTGCAAAATAGAGTTAGTCCGAGACAAATATATATCCTGTAAAATAGATTGTTAGCACAACTAAAGTTCAACAAAGTAATAGCAAAGAGTATGACTTAGATTCCGTCTTTCCGAGACCGGAATCTAGTCACGATCTCGACTTAGATATCCGAAATGGATCTAAGCCGGATCGACGCCTAATGTTCCCTTCCCGGGAACGCGTCCTCGCAGTCACTCCCCTCTAGTGACTTACCTCACTTACCTGCCAGACGTCCGGTCAGCCCGTCGACCCGTCTGGACTTTGTGCTAGCTATCCGGTCAGCCCGTCGACCTAGCTGGACTTTTCGCCAAGCGTCCGGTCAGCCCGTCGACCCGCTTGGTCTTCTTGCCAGCTATCCGGTCAGCCCGTCGACCTAGCTGGGCTTCGTGCCAGACATCCGGTCAGCCCGTCGACCTGTCTGGACTTCTCCTACACACTTGATCAAAAGTGTCAGACAACAACAAACTAACTTAACCTGATTTGTCATTCATCAAAACCTAGGTTAAATCGTTAATGCTAACCGCACCAACAATCTCCCTCTTTTTGATGGAATGACAACCTGGTTAAGTTAGTGAAAACATATGTAGGAAACAACATGCATTTATGTGATTTTAAAGTTAGTTTGTATTTTCAAATTTGTTTAGCTAACTTAACCACCTAACCCTCCCCCTTTGGCATTCATCAAAAATAAGCATGAATTAAGTAAGCATAAACATAGACTTCAGTAAGAAATAATGTCAAGATAATCTGGGGGAGTTTAAAAGGTAGTTTTACTTTTATTTCTTAAAAAAACTAAGTCTTGAAAAATAGCTGATTTATAACTTAGTAACTTTGAAAAATAGCTAATTTTTCAAGTGTAGTTTTAAAATTAAGGAAACTGATTTTTAGATGCTTAGTAAAAAGAACTCTAATTTCCACAATTTTTAGTAACAAAACAATTTTTAACACTAATTTTTGTAAAATTTAATTTTCAAATCAAATTGTCAAAATTAAGTGAAAACATTCAATTTTCAAAACTAAGTTAGATATAATTTTCAAAATCAAAGAGTAAAACCCAAAACAACTTAGTTTTATAAGAGTTAGTTTTCAAAAATAAGTTTAAGAAATATTTAAGAAAACATTTTTCAATCACTAACATAAAATGTTGAAAATATTTGCTAAAAATAATCAAAGCAGAATATATATTTTTTTTTAAACAAAGGAGTAAAATTCTTTTTTCAGAATCAAATTTTCAAAAATAAAAAGAATTGTACATTTTTAACCACGTTGAGTTTAGACTTTGATTTTCAAAAATAAGTTTAAAAATTTAATTTGAAATACTGAAGTTGTTTTATTTCTCCCCCTGAACCTGACATTAAATCAAATGTTTAACCAGTTTTTTACTGACTGACTTATCAGAAGATAGCAGCTTTCACTTGGTTAGTCAAGTTAAGTTCAACCTTAACTTGATTAATCTATATTTTATATTTAACGCCCAGACTTATGTCGATGCACTAAAATAAGCATCTTAAGTCTTAGGCAAGTGGCCTATACATCTCACCCCTTTCTATGTTCGTCAATCACAAGCAAGGTAAGCCTAGGGTTTTGGTGAGATGCTCAAAACTAGTCCTATGGGTACATGCTTTCTAAGGATTTTGAACTAGTCTAAGGCTAAAAATATATTTAAAAATCTAAAAATAGGAAAGTTTTGAAAATGAAATATGTTTTAACCTATAATTTTAGAATAACCATTTTTGAAAAATATTTTTGAAATTTGAAACTCCTAGTCTATTAAGCACATTCCTAGTTTTCTACGCAAATTGCTAAATTCACTTTCAGGGAGTGGTTTAGTGAATATGTCAGCTAAGTTTGACTTGGACTCAACGTATTTTAGCTCAATGTCACCCTTAGTGACATGATCCCTGATAAAGTGGTGCCTGATTTCAATGTGTTTGGTTCTTGAATGATGCACTGGATTTTTTGTTAAATTTATTGAGCTAATATTGTCAATTAAAACTTTTACATTTGTGATTTTTAAGTTGAAATCTTTTAAGGTGTGCATCATCCATAATAATTGGGCTACACATTCTCCTATGGCTATGAATTCTGACTCAGTTGTAGATAGTGCAACACAATGTTGCTTTCTACTAAACCAGCTAACAAGTGATGGGCCTAGTAGTTGGCATCCACCACTTGTGCTTTTGCGGTCTAATTTGCATCCAGCATAATCTGAATCAGAATATCCTATTAATTCAAAGCCACTGGTCCTAGGATACCAAATTCATACGTTTGTTGTTCCCTTAAGATATCTAAAAATCCTTTTGACTTGAGTCAAATGGGATTCTTTAGCACATGTTTGGTATCTAACACACATACTAACTGCAAATAAGATATCAGGTCGGCTTGTAGTTAAGTAAAGTAGATTACCTATTGCACTTCTATAATACTTTAGATCCACTGGTTTTCCATTTGGGTCATTGTCTAAGATTGTGTTTACTGCCATGGGTGTTTTTATTTCTTTTGTATTTTCCATTCCGAATTTTTTAAGTAATTCTTTAGTGTATTTATGTTGATAAATGTAATTTCCTTCATTTGTTTGTTTAATTTGAAGTCCTAGAAAATATGTCAATTTTCCTACTAAACTCATTTCAAATTCTTGTTCCATTAGGTTGATAAATTCTTCTAAAAAGTTTGAGTTAGTTGAACCAAATATTATATCATCTACATATATTTGTGCTATAAATATGTCGTTATTTAGTAATTTAACAAACAAGGTTGGGTCAATTTGACCTTGGTTGAATCCTTTGGATGTTAAGTAAGATGTTAGCCTTTCATACCAAGCCCTCTGGGTGCTTGTTTAAGTCCATATAATGCTTTTTTTAACTTAAAGACATAATCAGGATGTTCTAGATTTTCAAATCCAGGAGGCTGACCTACATAAACTTCTTCTTTAATCAGTCCATTAAGAAAAGCTGACTTAACATCCATTTGATATAGTTTGAATCCATTATGGGCTGCATAACTTAGTAACATTATAATGGATTCTAATCTGGCTACTGGGGCATAGGTTTCGTCGTAGTCAAGTCCTTCAACTTGACTGAACCCTTTGGCAACTAGCCTAGCCTTATTCCTAGTAATTTCCCCAGTTTCACTTAATTTGTTTCTAAATACCCATTTTGTTTCTATTATTTTCTTATCTTTAGGTGGTGGTACTAGATCCCAAACTTCATTACGCTCAAATTGAGCTAGTTCCTCTTGTATAGCGATGATCCAATCTGGATCAAGTAGGGATTCAACTACAGTTTTGGGTTCAATTTTTGAAATCAGGGAAATTTGACTTAGGTTCCTAAAGGATGATCTGGTCTGAACCCTTAGGTCTGGGTCACCAATTATTTGATCAGTTGGATGGTTAGGGTTGATTCTTATAGTTCTAGGGGGTTGATTTGCTTGAGTGTGTTCATCTTCTTCGTGATCTAGGGATTGATTGGTTTCTTCAGAATTATTATTTTCAACAGGTTGAAGTTGAGTTTGTCCTTGGGTTTCTTCAAATTTTACATTTGTGGTTTCCTCGATTTTTAACGTAATTATATATTCTGTAACCCCTGCTGTTTAGAGAATATCCTACAAAAATTCCATTTTCTACTTTAGAGGTAAATTTTCCTAAGTGTTCTCTAGTATTTAAGATGTAGGCTGGACACCCAAATACTTTAAAATATTTTATGTTGGGTTGTTTGTTATAAAATATTTCAAAGAAAGTTTTATTATGTCTTTTATTTAATGTTGTTCTATTTTGCACATAGCAGGCTGTACTAACAGCTTCTGCCCAGAAATATTTAGGTAAGTTATATTCATTTAACATAGTTCTAGAGGCTTCTAGTAAAGTTCTATTTTTTCTTTCTACAATTCCATTTTGTTGGGGGGTTTTAGGACACAAAAATTCATGATGGTAGCCATTCTCAAGACAGAACTTGTTAAAATTATGATTTTTAAATTCTCCCCCGTTGTCACTCCTAATTCTTTTAATTTTAATACCTTTTTCGTTTTCAATTTGTTTGCAAAAGTTTGTAAAGATTTCAAAAGTTTCGTCTTTATGTTTTAAGAATTTAACCCAAGTAAACCTAGAATAGTCATCTATTATTACTAAGCAGTATAAGTTTCCATTTATGGATTTGACCCCATGGGAGTCAAAAAGATCTAAATGTAGAAGTTCTAATATCGAGTTGGTTTGTGGCTGATTGGTTGGTTTGTGAGTGGATTTTGTTTGCTTACCTTGTTGACAAGCATTACATATGGTTGAATCTAGGTTAGGTAATTTCGGTAAGCCTCTCACTAGTCCATTTAATTTGCTTATATTTCTAAAGTTGGTGTGAGACATTCTCCTATGCCATAACCAAGTCTCTTCTTTTTGTGTTAAAAAACACTTAATTGAAGAGGTGGTTAAGTTGATAGCATAGATGTTGCCTTTTCTAAAACCTTTTAGGCTTATAGTAGGATTATCTAGATGCTTGATTAAACACTCTGTGGATAGAAATTTAACCTTATACCTAGTATCACACAATTGACTTATACTCAAGAGATTGTATTTAAAATTCTCGACAAGTAGAACATTTGTAATTATGAAATCTATTTTTAATTCAATATTACCTATTCCGATTACCTTGAGTTTGCCGTTGTTTCTAAAGGCAACTGTTCCTAAGCTTTTGTAGGTGAGTTGAGTGAACTTGGTGTGATCTCCAATCATGTGTTTGGAGCAACCACTGTCCAAAATCCACTTGGTTTCCTACAATGAGTAGGACTTAAGGTTAGTCTTTTATTTTTAAAATAGTTTTCAGAGTTAATTTAATTTTAAAATAATTTTTTTAAAGTTAATTTAATTTTTAAAATAATTTTTAAAGTTAATTTAATAGTTTTTAAAGTTAATTTAATTTTAAAATAATTTTTAAAGTTAATTTAATAATTTTAAAATAGTTTTTAAAGTTAATTTAATTTTAAAATAGTTTTTAAAGTTAATTTAATAATTTTTAAAATAGTTTTTAAAGTTAATTTAATTTTAAAATAATTTTTAAAGTTAACTTAATAATTTTTAAAATAGTTTTTAAAGTTAATTTAATTTTAAAATAATTTAAAGAAAAAAATTTGTTTTAATTCGAAATTTAATTTTAATTTGAAATTCAAAATTTGATTTAAATTAATTTTAATTTAATTTGAAATTTAATTTTGATCCTTAGTCATCTCACCCGATTTAAGTTTTCAATCAGGGAATCCTATAATTTTGTGAGATGAATTGGATTTTAATTATGGAGTTTGGTTTAACTTGTGTTAGATTCAGGTTTAGCTTTGGTCTCAACAAATAGGCATTCTTGGATAAACTTCTAAGCTTGGTGAGTCACTTGGACGTCATTAGAAGTAACCAACCTTTCGAGGTTTTTCGAATAGTCCAATCCATGGAGCTTAGTACTAAACCTTGGTCTAACTAGTTATGATCCATTTAAGGGTAGCTTCGGTCAGTTCCACTTGGCCAAATGCACCAGATCGAAACCATATCTTTCTAGACATGCGATGCCCAAGCTTTCCTAACGTACTATCATTCAAAAACTTCACCAGTACCATGATTCAAGTTAAACTTGGTCTCTTTTTAACTAATCCTAATTACCCTGCCGGGTTAGTTTGTTTAGGTTACCCTGTCGGGTAAGTTAGTTTTGGATGTGCCAGCTATTCTGGAGCCTCCCCCTGAATTATTGGCCTTTAATTTAAATTTTCGTTTTAGGTTTGTGTCGATTTCTTTTATAGTTATAATTAACTTGGTGATAATTTATATTTTGTTGAGTTTTAATAAATTTTGATTTCTTTGATTTGTGTTTTGGTTTTTGATTTAGTTAATTCGAGTTTACATAATATATTTTTTCTTTAGGTATGTAATATTGATTAATTCCTACTTGCGTGGTCAAAAATGCTTTCAGAACCCAAGCTTGATAAGTTGATTTGTATTGGGTTATTAATGACTTAATGGTTTTATTTGAGTTCGGCTTGTATCCAAGTCCGATTTTATTATAACATGCTTTTTGATTGTAACGACCCGCCTCCTACTGACTAGGCTGCGAGGCCGATCGTTACGTAATGCTGTGCTAAATTACTATTGCGGAAAATCTGAATTGATTAAAACTTTACTAAACTGATTACTGTAAAATCAGAACTTAATATTCTAGGTGTACCTAGGAGTTGTACACATGCTAGGGAAGGTAATCTATGCCTCTCGGATGTCCTGCTAGCTATAATCAGGCATTTCAATCGATCCATGAATCGATTGGGTTGTCGGATCGATCCAGTGATCGATCCAACTTGACACTGGCACGGAGAAACGCTCTGGATCGGTTGGCTGACCGATCCACAAGCCATCTCCCTTCTGTATGCGGCTGGATCGGTCTATCGACCGATCCAGGAGTACACTGATCGGTCGGTAGACCGATCCAGAGGCTCACTGATCCATAAACTTTCTGTTCGCAACTGGATCGGTCAGCTGACCAATCCAGTGGCACAACTCAACTCTGATCGATCCGTAGATCGATTGGAGTTTCTGATTTTGCACTGAAACTCTGATTTCAGCACTAGTTCGTGCCAAAACCTCACACAACGATTATACAATGCATGGAAAACATTCTAATATCCATTGACTAGCATTCTAACATGACATAGTGCAAGGTTTATTAATTCATAGCATTTAAACCACTAGAAATGCATAAAAGTATCTTAAGAAAAGAAACTAAGTTCTTAATTTGCTAAACTTTTTAAGGATCTTCATTCCAGGTTCCTGCCACACACACCATCTCTGCATTGACCTCCAACTTCCTCTGCTAGTCCATCTTTCCTTTACCCTTATCTGCAGTATAAGGAAAAATAATATCTGTAAGCTTTAAGCTTAGTAAGAAACCATCTACCTCACTAAAACATGCAACGATGCAAACATGTTTTTAAAGAATGCTATTTGAAAACATGCACTGAATTTGTTAAAGCATGGCATACTGGAGTTACATGGCATAAACATTGAAACATGGCATGCATAATAAAATCTAAGCATGGAGCTATCTCATGATATCAACTAGGAGAAAATAAGCTGAAACTGTAACTGAAACTAGTGCTGATCTTAAACTATAATCACATAACTAGATTATGAGTTTGAAAACTATTATTGTAATAAGTGAAAATACATAATCATGTTGCTAGTGGGCCCGGCAACTGTACTTTGCTGTGCGCGCATCCCTAACTAGACCCGGGTTTGCAAGTCCTGAATTTAGTAGGGTTACTAGGTTGTCTGAACCTAGGGACGACTATGGGAGCCCAACCCAATGGATATCTAATCCAGTACAGTGCCACTGAAAATAAAATACTGAATATAGCTACTAGTTGCTTATTTTGCTGTTTCTAGGTTATCTGAACCTAGAACTAGGTTATCTGAACCTAGAGGCGACTGTGGGAGCCCACCCATTGGACCGTAATCCCATGTAAGCTGAAACTAGACTAATATACTGATTTAAATGCTACTAATGCATTTAACTGAGCTGTTAAAAATATCTAAGGTGGTATTTAGCTACACTAATCATTTTGTCGAACACTTGGTGTGCCCCAACTCTCCCCTCTAATAGGGAGACCACCTCTAGGCACCCGACAACGTCTAGAGCCTCCAACTGAAGGAGAATAACGTGTCTGACCCATCTAGAGGTGCTCAACTAGATCCCTAGTCTGCGAGGAGGGTTTAAACACACCCTGGGCGCCGAAAAATCTGCATATAGCTAAACTAAAGGCATGCAATCAAATGAAAGCTACTTATACTGCAGGTGAGGGGGTTCTTACCTCGTACGCTAATTTCCTTACAATTCTATTCGCTAGAATTCCGGTGGAGACGACCTCTTCGACAATCTTCTCGCGTCTATGTGTTCCTCTTGCGAAGAAGAGCATCCTCGTGCCGGAGTTGTCGCCGGAAGATGACCTTGGGGCCCTAGGGAGGGAACCCTAGAGTTGGCGCCGAGAGGAAGAAGGAGAAGGGAGGGTTGCGGCGTGGCTAGGGTGAGGAAAGAAAGTTCACGGTGGAAAATAATCTCTTCACTAAATAATTTTCCTATTTATATTTAGGAATTAATTCACCCAACTCCAATATAAATTTAATTGATTCCCTTTCCTTTCAGCACGGCCCTGCTGGGTTCAACCGGTTACTTAAGCGGTCTAAAGGTTTAACAGACCCGAGGGGTCCCGGGTTCGATTCCCGCTTAAGCTATTTTGCTTTTCTAATTATTTTTGCTACTTCCGCTACTCTAAAAATTCCAGAAAAATATCTAAAAATTCCAGAATAATTATAGAATATTTCTAAAATAGTTTTGAGAATTTTCGGGCGTTACAATCCCCCATACCTTATAAAAAGTTCGTCCTCGAACTTAGAATAATTCTGGGTACTTCTGTCTCCCATGTTGCCTCTTCTGCTGTGTGACTGTGCCAAATAACTTTGACTAATGGTACTTCCTTGTTCCGCAATTTCTTAACTGCTCGGTCTATTATCTGAATAGGCCGACTGTCATAGCTGAGGTCTTTGCGGATCTGTACCAACTGGGGCTCAATCACCTGGGTGGCATCTGGGGTATGCTTCTTCAGCATAGAGACATGAAATACATTGTGGACAGCTGACATTTCCTGGGGTAGCTCTAGCTCATACGCTACCTTGCCCACTCTTCTGCTAATAAGATATGGTCCCACATATTGGGGACTTAGCTTGCCCTTTTTCCCAAAACGCATTACTCCCTTCATGGGAGCCACTCTGAGGAATACTGAATTCCCAACTGAAAACTCTAGAGGTCTGCATCGTGTATTAGCATAGCTTTTCTGGCGGCTCTGAGGTGTCTCTATCATCTGGCGGATCTGCTGTATAGCTACTGTGGTATCTGCCACTAGATCTGTCTGAAGTTCTAGTTCTTTCTGTTTTTTTC